>NC_135215.1:4533775-4878775 GCF_052324685.1 Brachyhypopomus gauderio
GCTACATTCAGGCCACAGCATGAAACATGATTTTTTATTTATTTATTTATTTATTTTTTACTTCAACCAACATTTGCAATTGATCTGAAACATCTAAATATATATACAAAAGGACACAAAAGATTTATCATGTGATGAAATGCGCTCCCTGGCAGCCACACGCGGAGAAACGTGGACCTACGAGTGATTATGATGAATTAAAACAGGAAAAGAGTCAGACGTGCATTTGTAAGGTTGCCGAAAAAGAAACTCCTTGAGAAATGTTGGCAAGATGATTTGTTGTAGGCAGACAAAACATTCTGTTTCACCTGATGAGTGACAAATGGCGCCCATATGAAGAAATGATTCCTGAAGCGTTTTGTGTTGTCAGATTGAATCAACATCCCATTGCACCCTCACCACACTTTCTGCGAGTTTCACCTTCCCAATCTCCTGGAAAATGCAAAAGGGGTGCACACCTTCAACCGGGCCCGTCATGCTCCTCAGATTTGAGCAAGTGCACCTAGAGGTCAGGCTTTGGAAATGCATGAAGCTTCCTGTAACCCTCTTCCCCGAGTGAGGGAGAAGTTCATTCATCGGCGTGCTGACTCTCAGAGGACCCGTGTGGTGGTGTGGGTACCACACCGCCGGCATGGACAGCGTGGTGGATCATTGGAGTAATGCACACTGCTGTGGACAATACAGATCATCAACTGCTGGATAACCCATCCTGCAAACTCCTGCCCTCAATCAGTGCAGACTGCTGGTAAGAAATAGCACAGACATAGTTATGTTAGGAAGACTCACGCAACATTGTACTGTCTGAATCAGTCTACAGTCAGGGTTCTAAACAAACAGCAGCTGGAAAGCCAGGAGCTGGGACACTGATGTGTTATTCAGGACTTCTACATGGAGGTGAATAGCCAAAATGAAAAAGTTAACCATATGAACTTGTGCACAATGGCTTTGAATGTTTCGTCAAGGTCCCTGTTGATTTTAACAGAATTTTTTCTGTGATTTATTTTCTGTGGGTTTCTTCTTTTTTTTACCCTCTATTAGCTTTATCAATATTTAAGTATAGGTTGAGAACAATTTTCCTAAACTAGCAGAATTTCTTTTATTATTCTGTAGTGTTTCACATGATTAATGTGTACATAAAAACTTTGCATCTTTGCACCAATCACTTGATGACCAGACTTACACTTTCGTATGATGTTCCTGCTCAATCTGCACTTACAAAACTTTTAAGATGAAGGTCGACGTGATGTTGCTCGACTACAGTAATAATAAAAACAACAGTGTTAGCTGAAATTCTCATTGTTATTGAACTAAAAACGCTTCAAACTTAAAATAGCCCAACTGAAACGAAGTGCACTTGTCAGGACTTTGCAAATAACTGCAGAGTGCCAGCTCTCCTTTCTAGCCCTTATATTCTGAAATACCTATTATGAAGCAGGAACATATTCCTTATTTAGTCTAATATTCTCATCTAAGAGACACTTCTCCATTAAAGTGCATGATGGCCAAGTGCTCGATCTTTCTCAGTGATGGGCTCTTTCATAGATGCTTTATTTAGCCCACAAAAGCTCCACTTGCTGCACAATGTGTACAACAAACTAAATGCAAGACAGTTCGCTCTGACATCTTTGATACGCAGTAGTCACTAGGCTACTGGACTGCGCCAAACCTCGCTGATTCTGATGAATTTTACATTCTCTTCATTAAAAGAATGAAGCAACACCAAAAGCAACAACACACAGGCAAACTAGAGGTCCAGTCTACTAAACCCGCGGCAAGAACGATCAGCTCCAGCTGCAAAGTCAGTGCTCAATCTGTGCTGTATTGTCAAGTTTGAGAATTAACTGTGTGAAGTCGATGAACTTGGTTAAGGTTTAAGGTTTCATAGAAAACACCTGCATATCAGCACTCACACAACCTTTATTGGTTGCGCTGATATATTGCAGGTTTTGCCTACCTAGCCTACCGGAACTAAAACAAGCTGCCAAGTGATGTGTGTGTGGGCTGCGTAGCTGTCACACACACTCATGCAAATTTGTCCCTTCCGCATCTCTCAGTAAGTAAAATGCGTGTGCTTAAGTTCGATGCGTGAAAGATCATTAGGCAGTTAATGTGCTGACATGTACTGCAGTTCCGTGTGGTGCCACATTTATATGTAAAGTCCACTTTCATGTGGTGAATTCTATGAAATCCACCGTTTGAAAGGGTGAATCTATAAGGCCCTATATGTGTACGGCAGGGAGGAAACGCATCAGGCGAGAGTCCCAGGTAATCCACCTACACATATCCTTCCAACACGCACCAGGCCTTGTGCCTATGGACATTTGCAGTTTGCTACTCTCCAAACCTATGTACTCTTAAGAAATCACTGCTCCTACTCTGAAAATTAGAGATGGCATGATTGAATGTCCAGATCTTAGAGGAGTCCACTGCCTGGTAGAAGCAGTTCTACCGCTCAACCAGGCTAACATACGACACCTTGTCCATAAAAAAAACTCCAATGTTAGAATGCTATGTCGATTATAGTTAAGCATTCAGTACAATAATATGTGGAGGACTTGTCATAAGGCTCAGAGAGCGCTCAGAGAAGGAGGCTTATATATCTCTGGCTGCACCTGGCAGCTGGACGTTCTGACAGGTTGACCATGGCAGAACGGGAAGAGAAGCAGATCTTAAGAACCGCTTACTCTGACTCCTGGTGCCCTGAGAGTCATGTCCGATGCCAAGATTACACGTCCTGGGCTCTCGGCTGCACGGACGCAAAAATTAACAATCACGATGTCAATTTCAAAGCTCCTGCCAACAGTCGAATCAGTTTAAACATGGAGGTGAAGCCCAGGGAGTTACTAAGGGGTAATCACAACGTGTAACCAGTGTCTCTGACCCAGTTTAAAACTACACCTAAACTAAAATGAATTTCAACCATCAGCAGTTTAGTCTGGCCTCAGTAATGAGGCTGAATCTACGTCCAGGAAACCAGTCTTAAAGGTCTCAAGAAACTGCTCTTTGTGCTGTGGGGGAAAAGGACACCCAGTCACGGGGGTGATTCAGAGTGATAGGGCATGGTATTTTGTTCTCCAAGCACCATATTCAATATTACAGTAAACATCATTATCAAACTGTGCTTATCTTAAGATGTGCCTGCGCCATCTTAACAATGGCAAAGCCAAGCAGCCACATACACAAAGCGCATGTCTGAGATTTGTACTCTAGCTCTGCATACTGTGCTATTTGCTGCCTTGGGGACATTTAGCAAACCATCGAATCCCATTTTAACTGCACATGTACTGGGTTACATATGACAAATAAACATTGGGATTGAAACTGAAACCTCTAAAACAGAATGAAACTTCTTTTTAGGCCTCATGCACTACTAAGTGATCAATGTACTGTATATGGTCCATATTGTGTTACAGCCATGTTACATCCACATGTTACATCCCATAGGAACAGACAGCAGAAACGTGCAAAGAAAATACATGGAATTGACCTTGAAAGCCCTTGATGGGTTTCCCAGAGGGAAGAGCCTTTTCTTCTGGAGCTGCTCCAGGATCAAGCAGTGGAACATCTCTGTGTACGCTGCAGCTCTTTTGGGGATACACTTCTCAACTCTTCTTCAAGCACGTAGTACTCTGGGCTGCTGATTTCAGTTCGAGTTCTTTCAGAGCCTGACAACTTCAACACTCAACTATTTCTAGAGTTTCAGAAAAGGCTCGACTTTCAGCTTATGAATAAAGCAGAAGACCCTTGAGTCCTAATGCCTCACAAAAACTCAGCCTTGACTGTATGCTCTGTACCTCCAAATACACTATAAGTACTCCGGTTACTTAAACCTACTGAATTATGGGTAGAAGACATGGCTGAGAGGAGCTACCACAGTGCATGGCTTCTCATGGAATTTCATAATGTATCACCTAAATAATATGCTCAGGAAAAAAAAAAACAGCAAGAAAAACATTACAAAAAAATGTTACCAGTGCGGTAAGAAGAAATGTTTGGCATAATTCAGCTCGTCAAATCCGTAAGCTGATCTGCACGTACACTCCTCACATCAAACGCTCCATTCAGCGTTTCAAAAGGCCATCCCACGGACATCCCAAGTTCTGGTTATATAATAAAGCGTTTGAGAGAACCAGTATTAGAGATGGTGGTGGTGGTGCAACAAATACTCGCGCCTCCCGAGGTGGTCCTGCGCCTCCACCAGGCGGGAGCTGAAGGGGGGAGGGGGAGATGGATGGAGCCCTATCTGCCACTTCTCTTTCCCTGCTCCGCCAGTTTGATGCCACAGGCGCTAATGGCTCTCAGGGGAGGCTGCGAATTAAGCGTGCTTGGCTGGTAATGAATTCAGAAGGCACATGTGCTCTGCATGCCGCCTCGGAGAGGCCTGGAAGTTCAGAGTGCAAAACAGGTCAGCCTCTACCTTCTCGACTGCGGGCTTCAAGCACATGTTGGTGACAGAGACAGAGCAACAGCCAGCCATAAAGGCGTACGTGTTCCTTTCTGGGCAGAGGTGTTTGGTCAGGACCAGTGCTGGGTCTTGGGGACATTGGGCTCTCTCTGTCGATTTAGAGTATTTAAAAAAGGCTGGAGAGGCAACACAATTCCAAATGTAAAATTCATGGCGGATCACATTTCCAGTGTAAAAGCAAATGAGCAAATCAGCAGTGTTTTACTGGAGACAAAAGGCGGCAGAGGTGCACGGCGCCACCTCATGGCTCGATGGTGCCTATTTGATGAAAGAGAAACAGACACCAATTAAATTATTCCACAAGGTTTTAGCCCAGTGGTTGCACAGGCGAAACCCAGCACTCAGCTGGCCTGCACTCATTAGAAAGTACCCCATTGGAAAATGCACCAGCAGTATCAGCTCAACACTCTCACCAAGCTACAAAATTCTTGTAATTTACTCACTGTCAAACGCAAATGAGGGTCTTTTGTCATTATCATATGCAATCAAATGGGATTCAAAAAGCCAACAGAAAAAAGCTAGCTGCGATAAACTCCATTCATAGACATATTATGACCTGAATCATTTTCATCTGAGTTCATTAGGCCTATAGGTTTGTATGGTTGGGTATTCTGCAACCATCAAGGGCAACAAATGAAGATTTCTTCATTTATAACAAATTATCACTTTCTTTCAGGGCTATTCATTCTTTTTTTCTTTACAGGAAAAAAAAGAAAAGAAAGTGATAACTCCTCCACGTCCACAGCCATTTGAAATTCTGACAGCAGTTCCCTCGCCCTCCATCCGCTCCTCTCTCCCTCAATCCTCCCTTTTCTCTCCCTCCCCCCCTCCCTCCATCCTCCCCTCCTCTCCTTCCATCCTCCCCTTCCCCTGTGCTGCCCCCTGCTGCTTCAATTGCTCTGGCCCTGCCGTGCATTCATCAGCTGCCGAATTAGAATTTGTTTCCTCACAAACCATTGATCATCGGCCTATTACCAGGCAAATGACAGTTAATTACCCACTACATTAACCACCGGGACCCGGGGACTGGCTCCCCGTGCCATCAGTCAACATGATGAATGTGGCAAGTTCAGTAATGCACGGCCGTTCCCTCCGTCCGCCTGCCATGCTGAGAGTAACCCCTGGATCTCACTTCCCCGCACCCAGGGAAAATCTATGGCAATCTGCATAATTACAGGCTCAGGGTTAAATAACAGACAAATGATTTGTTGCGTCTCGAGCTGCGAGCGGTCCGCACCAGCGTGGTCGTGCGGCCCGTGCGGGTGTGGGCTTTTAAGCGGTGGCGTTTAGCGGGGGGGGTGGGTGGATGGGTAGGGTGGGGACGGCGAGTTGCAGCCAGTTGGAGCATCTGAAAGAGCCGGAGTGGGTGTGGGGGGGGTTGGTGTCGGTGTTGGGAAGACGGGAGGCTTGGCAGGGCTGGCAGATGCGATCAGACGTGTGCTTTCTTCAATTTACACCCTCCTGCATGTGCGATTTCCCGAAGATTAAACAACTCTTGGGGCAAAATTATTTCAATTAGGGCGGCCGTGACCTGGGAATTGTCTGCAGGATAAGATTTCCCTCCTTGAGTGCCCTGCCCTGCTGGGCTGCTGGCTGGATCAGTTCTAATCTGCACCTGGACTCTGATATCCTAATGATGAAATATGGGCCCTTCTCTCTCCCTCTTGCTCCTGAGGTACAGCCGGGGCGGATCTCCACCTGACTGTCAGTCCGGGAGATCGCGGTTAATCGCCCAGAACGTCCGCACCCATGTTTCAGACTCATGAGCATCTCATGACCACCTCTCACTTATTAGGCTTCACATCCTCTCCCTCTTCACCCCCCCCTTCCCTCACTCTGTCCCTCACCCCTCTCTCCTTCTTTCTCCGCCTCATCCTCCCTCCCTCCCTTTCTCTCTCTCTGTCCCTCACCCTCTCTATCTCTCCTTTTCTCTGTGTCCCTCCCTCTCTTGCTGCATCGCTCTTCTGGACATCAGGACGTTGGTGCAGCACACACACACACACACACACAACTCAGTAGTCCAGGCACGAGATCTAATGCACAGAAATTTGCCCGCTAAAAAGGGTAATTGTTTCCTGACAGTAAAGGTTACGGGTTCTGTTTGCATCTACAATGTAATTAATTGTAAACAGTCTTGTAGGAAGAAAACAACTTCAGAAAATGACTACGTTATAAGGGAGATAAAACATAGATGAGCAAATATCAGATAAGACGGCAGCTTAAAATTGCCTGCAAAGGAATAAAGGAGGCCAAACATTTGGTTTTGGGGTGTATGAGCACAGACAGAATGAAAAAGGCACTGTACTGGACCCCCCCCCCCCCCTCTTTTTAGCAACTCTTTCAACTGAAAATTGCAGCAAAAAGAAAAAAAAAAAAAAAAAAAAAAAAAAAAAAAAAAAAAAAAAAACACAATTATCCCCTCACTAAATACACCCATCCAAAAGGCTGCAAGGCCTATAAGCGCAGAAATTTGGCTACGGCGTGCGGGGACTCTGAGGGCATTTTGAAGAGGGTGTAATGAAAGTTTTCAGCCCCCGCAGGGCCCAGATGTGCACTCCGCTAGGCCCTTGTCTGTGCCAGCCCACCTGCAGCTGTGAGCCGGCCGCCAGGAGCAGCCCGAGCTAGGCCTGCAATTATCTGCACCAAACACGTGCAGTCCCACGAGTCAGTGCTCTTCACAGCTAATTAAGCTAATCTCGACTGGAGGGGACCATCCAAAAACGGAACACGTCCAGTCGGCTGATCTTGAAACCGTTTGCTCTGAAAGGAAATACCAACGTTTTGTTCTTTAGAAACAGGATGAGGGACATGGCTGCTGTTACCACGGAGGGCTCCTAAATGAATATAGTGGGTATTGCTTACAGCTGGCTTGGTGCACCCATGGGGCAATGCAGACGCCACCACGAGTGGATTCCTACTTCCTCTTTGTTATACATTATGCTTTCGATATGTACCCAAACAACATTTTCGAGCGCAAGAACGAATTTAGTGAATGACAGGGATCAATAAAACACTGAGCATGCTCCGAAGTCTTTTCACTTTTCCAAGAACAACTTCCAACATCTGCCACCCCCAGTGCTCCTCCTGAGAGACCACTCGAGAGATGAATGCCATTCAAGCACAAGAAACGTTCACGTTGCACTTAAGAAGTCAAAAAGGCTTTTTCTCCTTTCAGCACGTATGCTAAAACATCAAGCCTATCCGTAAAGACAAACAGAACACCTATTCATCCGCTCACAGCAAAGATTCCATTTCATTACAACCTGTCAAGGACTAGAAAGGGGGGGGGGGGGGACAAAACCGTCCTACCCTTGACCCATCGAATGAGTACCTGACCCCTCCATCACGACAATTTAGTGAGGAGGAAAAACAGAGGATTAAGTATTTGTACTACTGCTCCAGATTCGATTGATGGTGATTACACATGCCCATTCTGACCTCCCTGCACTTCCAGATTACATGTGAAAAGCCCAATTTAATTACAGGAAGTCAAGAACACACGCATTTGCAAGAATGGGCATTATTAGCGAGGCAATTGCCAGACATGTGAAGTGAATTGTAGTGTAGAGAGGTTAATGGTGGCCAAGCCCCCCCCTCCCCTACCCACCTCCCGCCCCCCCCAAGCACAACATAGTAATTACGAGACGCCTTCAGAGCTTTTAACATCTCCGTGTCATTCCATGACAAAACAGGGGCTAGCAGAAATGTCACTTTTTTGTGCTATGGCTTTTTAGGGGTTTTATTCATGGTAAAGGACTTTGCGGTAAACTTCATTTAAATAACAATATCTGCAACAATGACTGGCTAGTGTAAGCCTTTGAAATGTCACATAAAAATGTGCAAATGGAAGCTAGTGGGGAAAAAAGATTAGCATAGAGAAACTGAATTGTTAAAACAGGTCCTAAGTGGAACATTGCTACAAGGTTCATGTTATGAACTAAGAGAACAGATGCATACTTTCTTAGCAGAAGTACATCTTAGCAGATGTACAACAGAGTAAGATACATCTTGCTCTCTGCATGCAACATACAGTCTTTTTCCATATGCCAATACACGAGGTATCATGTTTACACTCAAGGGATTGTGTTGATATTTCCAGCCATGTGCAGTGGTTTAAGAGTGCTGGAGTTATGACCACACCGAACGCAAATGGCTTCTAAATATTCACTCTTTGTCTTTGGGCCAAATCTGTCCATCTCAATTACGTTCATACTCAAGAGTGTCATTGTGCTGAAAGAGAATCAGTGTGTTGTGATTCAAGAGAAGGAAACTTAAATGTTAAAACAGCCAAGGATCAGATGAGTCATATAAAGTGCACGGATCTAAAACGTGCCTGATGGGATGCTGTACAGCTGGTGTGGGCCGTCCCCGAGACGGCACTCTGTCTCTCGAGTAACCGCCCCCCACCCGTTCACAGCCAATCTGGGGGGGAACAAAAATGACTTGAAAACCCACCTGATTAAGTTCCCTCCCTTTTTCATATCATGAATAAGAGAATTAAGAAATACTTAATGCATGTTTTTAATTAAACGGAATTCTAAATAGGACCCCTAGTTTCAGCTTGGGGGGTGTTTTTTCACAGACATAATGACTGAAATGTTTTAATCACTGATAAAATACAGATTTCTCAAGAATTCCCAGTGCTGGCTGAAATGAAAATCCACCTTAATGTTCTTCAGACTAAAAGTAATTAGTCGAATAAAGATAAAGCCAAATGAACTCATGATCAATACGCTCTTTCCTACCCCCCCACCCCACCCCCACCCCACACTCATTTAAAAATCAAATTAATTATCCCCCCACCCCAAACCAGGCTGGTATCAAAAGCCTCCTCTGCTTTGTGCCAGGGACATATGGGGATCACAGTAATGCGTGGCGGAGAGCAGCACATCGTTTCACTGGGTGTGATGTCTCTTTATTACTCTGATGTGGTGGTAGAGAAGAAGGAATCAGGGCGAATGATCTCACCACCCATGCCTAACAATGGTGGAGTCTCTAATGAATGGACCAAGAGCAACCAATTATTTTAATGAGAGCGCACAAAAGCCTCTGGCTCGATCAAATCCAAATATCTGGAGCCGCTCAGATGTGGGGACGGCGAGGCCCGTGCTAACTTTGGGGGAGGAGAGGACTAAACTGTTTCATTACGCCATGCCTTTTCCCTCGCACTAGAAAAATAACTGCCTTCAGCACAAATCTAATTACAGACAAAGACAATGGTTCCTACGAACTGTGGGGCTACACGGTAATCTGAACTATTACTCATAGGCGACAGAAGGAAAACGTATCACATATAGATGCAGACGGAGGCTAAACTTGTCTGGATTAAAGTGCCTTTGCTGACACCTTAGAAACGCATTTACAGTCGCAGGACATCAAATTCCGCTCCACGCTGGAACAGTGTCAGGTTGACTCTCTTATTCACAGAAGCTGCTGAAGTGGCAGCGATAGCATTTAGCATGCGCGGTGGTGAGATAGCATTAGCTTCCGCAGAGTCGCTCCTCTCCGCGCGAGGCAAGGCGGCGGGCGCGCGATCGATCGATCGCTGCATGCAGACCCCATGCAAACGAGCAGGGCTGAGGAGCCGGCGGGCCCAGAGCACGCTCACCCACACGCTCGCGCACACCCGTGTGCTGGCGATGCCTTTTGATTGCCTCTTTAGCATTTGAGAGAGATTAAAAGCGTATGGAAAAGTGGCTGAGATTCAGTGCAATCAATGCTGCAGCAGGACCATCAGAAGCTGCCTCATCTCCCTCATACACACACACACACACACACACACACGGATTAATCCCATGCCCTTATTTCCTCATGCTCAGATAGGCATTTAATGAAGAGGCTGGGTCTGATTTTAGGACTGCATCGATTACTTACAGCTCCACAGCGATTCCCTCACCCACACGACACCCCTCCCTTCTACCAGAGCTCACCAAACAGCAGAACTGTCTCAACGCCATGTGTGCAGAGGGAGAACACCCTACATATATTTGGCTAAATAAACAATAGCTAAAAGGCATCGACATTCTCCCTAGCACAGCGCACATGTCAGCGGAGACACTCGCGGTTTGATCCCCCGAAACAGCGGTAACTGATGACATCAGCACGCGCACAGGAAGTGGAGGTAGCTGTCAAGTAGTGTGGGGCATGTTGTCAGGTAAAGTAATAAAGCTGTTAATTCCTTCGGTGAGACGAGCTTGTTTGTGGCTGCGCCTGGGCCAAGGGCAAAGCCAGAGAGGCTCATTTGCATTCGTCTCTCTCTATTGGTTCCCTCATGAATAAATCAGGCTGTTAAAATGGCTGCATTTACATCTCATTTTACACAAGTACAGTTGAGTGACTGGCCTAGATGGGGCTCACTTATGCAATTTGAGAGAAAAGAAATCTGCAGTTCCTTTTCATGTTCACCGTGCATTGCTCACAATGCAGCATGTACAGCATCCGATGGAGAGTTGCTTCGGTTAATGCCATCCTCGGGAAAGGTGTGATCATTCGAAGTCTAACTCCCAGTGGTTTTTCTTGGCCTTCTGAGAATGCGGCCGTGTTAGTAGCAACCTGCAGCTAGCGCGACGCAAAGCGGCTGCAGCCTCTGCCTCCAGTCTGAGCCGCGCTCTGCTGGGCTCAACAGAAGCATGTGTACTGATGCTTTATCCACGGCAAAATAACCCTGAGCGTGTAGCCGTGGGAGAGATCTCAGGAACCACAGACCATCCAGTGGTGTCTCGCAGTTCCGCTAGGCCGCACACTAATTGAGAAGTCACTCAGGGGTTCAGGATCGAGAAAGGAGGGGGGGGCTGCACTCCCTATCCAAATCAAGCTCTCGTAAAATGGGCCCGACACGGACCAATCACCATCTGGAGGTTTCTCTGCCCCATCACCATGAGAATGGCTGCGGCCTTCACTCTTCCATCCGGCCTCATTTCATCTCCATGAAAGGCTCATCACACTTTGGGGGGAAGGGGGTGGGGGTGGTGTACTAGGGGGCGGGGCCTATGCGGGCCACAGCCGACCCTCTCGTGCTGTTGGTTAATTGCCGGTGAGCAACAGCAACAGCCATGGCAGAGCACTGATGAGGTCCGCCAAGCTGCCAGTCATGGGCAGACACAGACGGATGGGTTCAGAATCCCCGAGTGGGCTTCGTTAGCACGGGGGGCTCTACCTGGTAGGGCATGCATAATACTGGAGACACCTCGAGCAGGCGAGGTCTAATGATGCAGCTGTAGGGGCTACACCAGTGGACTAAAGAGAAGTTAATGCAGAACCAAACAGTAATTCACGTAATCACTTTTCTGCAATTAAATAAATAAAAAATAAGGTTCTGTCGTGAGAAAAATGTTGCCTCTGCATTCTGCAGAACCCAGATGGGCTTTGCAGATCTCGCATTGCCACTGGTGCCCGTACTAAAAAGCAAAGTGACTCTCCATAGACCACTGTGTGCTCTTCAGTCAGATATAATGGAGGGATCACAGTCTTACTGCCTTACACCGTTACACACTGCTGGGGAGAGCCAGTACGCAGTCAGAGCTTCTTGTGGTGCACACGCCTCCAAACACAGTCTCTCTCAGCTGAGGGTTGCACTGCTCCCTAGAGCGCCATCCCAGGCTAAACGAACCTCGGCTAGTCACTTTTGATCTTTCAAAAGCCAAAATGTTTTTGTTGCACTGCGAAAGATTTAAACTCGCTTCGCCCCAAAACCGGAACCCTGCTGTGAGAAGCAGCTTCCCTCTGCCTCTCCCTCGGGCCCGGGGGATCCGTTTCCGTCTCACTTCCTGGGTTGCGTGTGTTGTTCTATCACAGGTGGGAGGAGAGCGACGCTGGGTGCTCCACGCCGCTCGGAGGCCGAGCCGCCGGCTTTCCGGATGGCTCCCATTTCTCGAGCCAAGATGGCGGCGGGCTCCCTGAGCCCAGAGCCCAGAAAGCAAAAGCCGATCGGTGTCTGCCAAAGCTGTGGGGTGTGTGGTGTGGGGAGGGGGACGGCAGGGCGCCTGCATATCTGCGCGTGTCAAACGGCAAGGCTGGTTATCACACTCTCACATGCCGGCAGAGGAGAGATGCCAGCCAAGTGTGCGACGGCACCTCGTGCCCCCGCTGCTCGCTGCCACCACCCACCCCCCCCAAGCCCCCACAGCTGGGCCAGACTCCACCAGAGCTAAGGGGAAAAAAACCCTGCCTCTGAGTTTCAATTAGCATGTGCAGGGCGTGGATTTGCAGCAGCTGAAACCATAACATAGTGAGATCTGAGTCGCGTGTGATCTGTAAAACAAGAAAAATGCGATTGTGGGGGGGGGGGGGGGGGGGGTCTTTTTTTATAACACAACAATGACTCCCTACACTGTGAAGGCGTCCTCTTTTGAGAGCATCTGAAACTCTGAACAGAGACAAAAGGGGCGGCTTTGAAAAAGCAATCAAAACCTGTTCGCTGCTCCATTGTTAATACAAATTAAATTTGATCACAATGAAAAAACGTGAGCGGCGGAGGAGTCTCGAGCACACTGCCGCACGTGGCCACGCTGAAAATAAGTCCCCTTTAAAAGCGTGCTCTTGATCCTTTTCAAAGATTTGTCAGTGGGTTGCAGATAAGACCTGGCTGGTATTCCTGAACCACACCTCAGACTTCATCCGGAAAGCCTGGTGGATCATGGCCAGGGCTGGGAGCAGCGAAGAGCAAACCGGTGGTAATATATGCATGGAACTGACCTGCAGCAATGCTCACAAAGAGGGGCCGGCAAAGGTCAAACAGCCTCCAAACTGTGCTCAAGTTTAATTAAAAAGACAAAGAAGAGTGTAATTTCCATACGGCCGGCCCAGATTACAGCCCTTCGTTTGAGAGAGCCGGGGCCAGGCTCTTTCGGGAAGCTCCGGGACCCTTTCCCAGAAGGCCGTGCGCCATCTTCCCTGTCCCTTTGATGTCAATATAGACCATTTATTAAGGGCGTAAAGGTTAATCTCTGAGGAGCGAGGATATCAAACGGTTTGGAGGGCAAGAAAAAGGAATTGGCAAGAATGTCTGCCAGTGAAAGTTAAATTTAGCCTGTCGGAGAGCAGAAATGATCAGCCCTAGCAGCACAGTCAGCAGGTGCTTGATTTAATTTCCTCATTAAGACTGCCGCACTTTCTGGAAATTAATGTATGTATATGAGGAAGAAAATTAAGGGCAAAAATTAGGGGAAAAGGATAAATGTTCTTAATATTATTAATGTGTGTGAGAATGTTCTCGACATCAGAATTAGTATTGCTATGACAACTAGCATCTGAAGCATTGCCGAGTGTAAGAAGCACGATGGACTCCACTCAATATAATTTGACAAAAAAAAAAAAGATTAAAAACAGAGGAAATCTAAAAGGCATAAATTCCATTACTGTCACCTGAAAAAGCAGAACACAGTCAGAAACACTGCAAGCACACAGAACATAAAACCAGGTGCTACCGACAAATCAGGTGTGTTACAGACTACAGCTAACAGCAGATACTATAGACGAGGAGGTAATGAATATCCTTAACAGCTTCGCCCCTGTTCTGAGCCTTTGCTCTGTCAATACAAATCAAACCTCAGAGAACTGCATGGCTAGATAACAGGGGGGAGGGGGAGGGGTGCAAAAACTCATATTGGCAGAAATCAATACAGCAAAAACAGCAAGGAACAGTAAGCTGCCGACAAACAGTTTCTTTTGCTGCTGGGATGATAAAAGATAATATTGAGCTCGGCAGGTAGCTGCCATCGTGTGGAGGTGGCGTGAGGCAACATGGTCATCTGCTCCCCCCACCCTACCCTCCCCAACACCACCTCTCCCATGGACACACCACTGCAGGTGCAGCGGACTCCAAACGGCACCTGCGTGGAGCACCCTGCCATTTCAAAGCTTGCGGGACAGATTCAACGTGAGCCACTCTCGCCCGGACATCACGGTAGCAGCCTTAATTGTGAAGACACGATAAAGCAAACTGGTTCACTAATGCACGAGATTGCAATTAATCAACGGCACAAACGGGCCGATCTAAAAACCCTATAAAATCGAAATAGGCCGGAGTGAAATTATGAAGATGAACTTTGGGATCCATATTCTAAAACCTAATCTCATATACTCTCATCTGAAAAAGAAGTGATTTCTTTTTTAATATTATATTGGGATTTTGAGAGGGGAGGGGTTTCATGGTGGACATTTGCCTTCTGTAATAAGGCTATGATGAAAAATGTACTGGCAAGGGAATTCAGTGCAACAGCAGCAGTCCCCAGCAATAAATCCACAGGGGTTCCATTTCCTCCTCCGGACCAAATCAAGCCCATCCCCAGGCCCTGGGTGGCCCTTTCTGATCAGCAGCAGGGTCAAAGTTGACATTTAATCTAGCCTCAGACTCATGGAGTCCGTCCACGCATGGCACAGTCGGAGCCGTACGACATTTCGCTTCCCATAAATCCACAAAACAAATAGGGATGGAGAAACAGCGCCTCCGCCCTCCCCCACAACCCCCCCCCCCCCCCCCCCCCCCCACCCCCCAGCACCACGCACGCAACACCTCCACCACTGCATTTCTATGGCTCTCCTAGACAGGTATGACAATGTAACAGTGGCTGGAAAAGGTTGGAAGGATTAGGCTCTTGTATTCCTCACACAGATTAGATGGAAATCATAACACAGCTCAACTCTGCGAACTCTGACCCCTCTGAAACCAATTTCATTTGGAGAGATCGGAGGGATGTGGGTAGATGTCTGTGTGGTAACGTGGAGAAAATTAAAGCGGGATTTGTAATGCATTCAAAGGCAAAGTACACAGAAGAAGAGACTGACATGAATAAACTGCTGCCACTATGATGACACACGCCACTACCACATGAGAAATGACATTCCTGTTAATACAAGCTTGGTGGATTAGAATCGGTTAAGCTGTAAGGAGGTTGTAGCAACACTGATTTTGAATTATTTTGTCCACTTCCTTTAAAGAGCACATGGCATGACAAACAACTAACCACACATAGGCAAATAAGCTTCATAAAATGATTTCGTTCTATGACGAGCTTTAAGCAAATCCATTTTCTTTTGCATTTTAAAACTTGTGATCACTTCAGTTGAGCTTGTATTTTAGGTCAGCGATCCTTGTACTGATTAGCAAGTGGAGTTGCATGCGGTTTTCATTCGGTTGTCTGCATACAGGACTATTTCCAATGGCACCATTGGAAATGTACAGGAAGAAGGAAGGTATGCACAAAGATGGCAAAAAAAGAAAGGAAAAAAAAGACATTTAAAGTTCCTCTCTTTGGACCGCACCGTTCTAACAGATAGCCTCCATGCTCTGGCAAAAGGTAGGCTATGCTTAACAGTGCCAGGTGGTGACATCTTAATTTTTCACGGACACAAACATGGCCGCGCGCTGCTCTCAGATTGCCCCCATGCATTATTCCTGCCTTAAGCGCTGATCCTCTGGGGAAGCAGGCGGGGCAAGGGGCGGGGGGTTGCCGGGAGGGGGGCGGGGTATTGTTTTACAAGGCGCCCAGCTGCGGCCTACTTGCCTTGCCCTGGGTTCTTTTCAAGGAGTTGTCGTGGGTGACCCCCTCTGGCTGACAGTTATTAATAATAACGCACGGCAGGGAATAGTTCACCTTGTGGCGATGCGGGGGCCGTTGTGGTTCCCGGCCCGGCTGTGGAGTCTCCAGGGGCAGGAATCACACGACGCGCCGCAGGGAACAAATAATATCGCCAACAAGCTCGGGAACAGAAACTCAGCTTCTGGAACTTTCTTTACAGTTGCAAAGATCACATGTGAACTGAATGGAACGTCCCGGTAAGACCATTTGGTTTTTGTGTAGTGGACCTTCATGTACACTTCTAACATCATCCACTTCAATGGCTGAACAATTCAGATTCTAAGCACCTAGTCATGCAGTAATTGTCATAATAGCAACCTACCAAAAGTAATGGCAGTGATTGTCTAACTATTCATCTAGCCTGTTCAATGTGCTCTTTTCACACATACATTTACATTTAGGAAACTACCCCAACTTCAATGCTGGAATTAGACATAACCTCAAATCTGACAGTGCTAACTTGGATACACGTTCCTGCCAACTCCTCTACTCGCTGTCCTGCTTTGTCTTCAAGAATCATGATGCAACACCCAGTTTTGTGAATTCCTCATTCTGCTGCCAACAAGTTCAAGTGAGAAGTTTCTGCTTTTTGGGGGGCCTCTTCTGCCTTGGAGTTAAAACGTTTGGAACAGTTTCGAGCTCCCGATAACACGTAGCCCGTGTTCAACTGCATCACTATTCATCACGCCAATACCAACACTCTTTCCAAACTTCCATTTTCTAGTTACCTTACTGCCTCATTAGCTTGAGTGAAGCAGTTTACTTAAATCTGTATCCTCACTGCTGCTAATCCCACAAGTGGCCTAATTTCCCACATGAGCGCGTTCATCATTTTGATAAATGCCAGCTACTCCTTTAAGAACGAGGCGAATCTGCTTCTGATATCAACAGAGCGGCGACAAAACAACGCTATTCCGGAACGAAATCCACATTCAGGAGGGTCCTCGGGGAATGCTGGCGGAGGACAAGGACTCAGGAGTAGGAGCCTGGAGGAGATGTGGGGCTATCTAATGAGACGGACAGGATAAGGAGATAAAGAGTCTGTTGCTGCAAGACCATTAGAGTCCTCAGCAGGAGAGGCCCTTTTGTACACACCGAGTGCTCCGTCGTAACCTGCGCTGCAGAGACAGGGGGCTACCCAGGGCCAAGAGGCACCGTGCAGCCTCCGAGTCCACACCTCAAGTGCCTCTGATCCTGCTAGACTGAAGGTGCGTCCTAATAGACCACGCTCTCCGGGGAGGGGGGGGGGGGGGGTGTGTCACCTCCTCAAAGCCATTGAAATGTCCTCTTTTGAAACCGGCACCTCAGAAGTCTGCGCAGAGCTACTGAAGACCTAATGGGAGTTTTAACGAACGAGCCACACGTCTCCTCGTCTGCCTCGGAGCTCGCATTTCTAAGCGCGCTTCACTGGTGTGGCCTCAGGAACGGCCTGAGAACGAGGAGCATCTGTAGCACCTCTAACGTGCTGAAGCTGCACGTGGGCCTGAGAACGAGGAGCATCCGTAACACCTCTAATGTGCTGGAGCTGCATGTGGCCCCGAGACGGGCTCGATCCAGCAAGGACACAGCAAGCAAAGCCGCAAACATTTGCCAGCACAGGGATCACGTAAACAAGAGGAAAAAAAAAAAAAAGCCAGCAAACTATAAAAAAATAAAATTATAATTCAGCATACCTCCTAACAGACAGAAGCGATAAAACAACCACAACACAGGTGCAGTTTCAGGTGCACCCAGAAACACTGTGTTGAGCGAAGTGCGTTTTCGACCTTGTATTGGTGTGGGGAGTCGTCAGTGAAGATGTCATTGCTGACAAAGGCGCGCAAAATCCTCTTAATGTCTTAATGTTTGAAAACCAGACCCGTTTGCATCCTAGGGTTATTCATCTGAGGCATGTCAGAATTTACTTGGTTGGTCTGTTCATGACTTCTTTAGAATATGTATCAGTTTAATGCTCAGCTTTCATGATAAACATTCGACCTTCAGCCGGGAAGTGAAACTTATGCATGGCTTGAGTTTACACAAGTCCTTCAGGAAGAAGAATGCTCCAGGCTCAAATCTCATCATTACACCATATACGTCATATCTTAATGCAGTAATACCACACATTTGTAATACACATGCGCATATGTCTATTTTGTTCCTCCATAGATCAGGCAGCCTGTCCAAGACATCTGTAATAGAATCATTATACTTGTAAAACTCATTACATTTTTCATGGTTGCAATTTATGTATTAAAATCAAGTATGACAAATAGGGGATGCAGTAAATGCTAAAATTAATAACTTATTACAAATTTTAAATGCATAATTAAACATTATAAAAAGGAATAAAAAGTAAGAGAGAGAGAGTTAGTGGGCTTTAAAAATATATATT
The DNA here is from genome assembly GCF_052324685.1 of Brachyhypopomus gauderio. Lineage (NCBI taxonomy): Eukaryota > Metazoa > Chordata > Actinopteri > Gymnotiformes > Hypopomidae > Brachyhypopomus > Brachyhypopomus gauderio. Next base: position 4,552,194 of record NC_135215.1, read on the forward strand.
TCATGGGAGAACAAAGCACTTTCAAATTTCAAAAATGAAACTTTATAAGAACTTCTGATCCCTTTTGTTATCAGCTAATCAGCTGAATATAATTTTTACTTAAGCATAAAGGCACTTAGATTCCAACAGATTACACGGCATTTTTGTATATTTTGTTTCGTGAAAAAAAACATTTCATTAAAAAGACAGTTATGGAGATGTTTTTCAAAATAAACTGGTAAGTCAGACTGGATCAAGTGCACAAAGGAGGCTGTGATTTCCCACAGATATCAATGACTATTTGGGTAAAAAACCACTGTGGAATACAACATCATAAATTATGTCATCATCATCATCATTATCATTTGAGTAACAAAAAAGCTCAAGAAAATATACATATTGAAAACAGAACAATAAAAACTTGACGTGTTACAAATAACGTCCAAATTGTTAGTGAATAAAGGTTGAATAAAGCACGTTATTCTCGTGTTGAAATACTAGTGTCTTTGGGACCTACAGGGGTCTAAGATGTGATAAAAACTGACTCCAGACTCATGGTAGGAGATGCTAAATTAATATGCTGTACATCATCTCGTGCATGCGCACACACACACACACACACTCCTGGTGCAAATGCTCTTTGAAAGCTGAGGGAGGCTCACTACAGAGAAAGCAGTTAACTGAGGACTCCTGCCTGGAAAGGAGGAGCGTGTGGTTTCTCCATACGAGCATCTGCACTGGTCATTAAGAGGGCTGGCCTCAATCTTTCAGCCAGCCTCACTGGCGCGAGGGTCCTAGACAAACTGCAGCAGGCCGCGCTGCACCTGTCCCCATGGAGAGACCACGCTAACCTTTCACACGCCATGCTCCCCTACCCTCATGACTACACCATCAGATAACAATTAATCAGCTGACATATGAATTATTATGCTGTGACTCATTCTTTGGGGTGGGGTTGCAAATTAGAGATCTGAAACTTTTTTTTTTTACTGAGCTTACAAAGTCCTGCATGACCTCTTTTAATCATGTCAAACAAAATGCTAAATACAGAGCAAATGGAAAAAAAAGAACACACCACTGCACACCTGCGCACATCAATGAAAGAGCTGATTGGACAAAGTTATCTGTGCACTTCCAAAAATTTGGTTTCTGCCTTTTTAGGTCATTCTCCGACTCTCTTTTTGGCACTGACCCAATTGTAATGTTTCAAGGACGACGGCACACGGTCACGGTAGCAGGATCAGCCAGAGACGCAGAGTTTCGGCTGGGTGTGTGATCTGATTTTATACGAGTGCGCCACTCTCGACTTTAGACAGATACCAGTCACCTGCCTGCTTGTGCCTCCTCAGCAAGCGACAGCCATCTCATGTTTATTCATACTCTAAAAACCGATCGGAACAGAAATGTTGGACTGGCCCGGATGAAACATGATGAACGTTTTAACATTCGAAAAACAGGAGGGAAGTGTTTGTCGATTTTCCTCAGTTCTCAACTTCAACCCAGATAAGACAAATGCAACAACACGGAACTGATCCTTTGTATGACAGCAAAACACAGAGCATGTTCACAAATGATTTCTGCACCGCCTACGATATGCCACATGCAAATATGAAAAAGTTAGATACATTTTTTTTTATGGTTCATTTCCATGAGTTTATACAGTACAAGGTGGATGTGGTCCACAAAGTTGCTTCTGAATGAGTGAGGGAGACTAGAAGTTATTACAACTAAACCATGCTCTACATGTTGCTTATCTTCCACCGATAGCATGCTTTCCAAAACGGTAATAAATCCAGTCATGTTGACGGCTTCTGTGAGTTTGCTTGCATTTACAATCTTAGTAAAACCACTGTAGAGGAAAATTGAAGTTGGATTAAAAAAAAATGAATGAATAGATAGATAAATAAATAAGTGGTCTCCCTGTGCTGTCTTTAAAATGGATGCCTGAAATTTACAGTTTTCCATTAACTGATGCCTAACAGCTTCCCCCCCCCGCTTGCATTCTGGCCTTGGTGGACGGCTTCCATGTCTGTGGCTACTCTGTGTGCAGCGACAGTCTATTTCTGCTACCTCCCCAACTTAAATGTCTCAGCCTCTTTTCTTCTTCTTCTTCTGGCTGGGTCTTTTAACCTTATCGCTCTCTGCTCTGAAATGCAAGCACATCAGCATAAACACTGCTATTGCTGTTATTACCTTTATCGTTAATGGAGACGTCAACACAGTATCAAAAGAATCATTTGGTGATACGGCGGCCCGGTACCATATACCCATACTTTGAGTGCAATACAAGAATCGAGCTCTGTGCGATAATGCCTTCTATCAATAATTACCTTCTCTATGCTCTGAATATGAAGCAACTGATATTCTCTCACCAGTCACAGCCACACCCACACCAATTCTAGCAGACCTGCACCAACCCCCCACACCCATAAACACAGTCACACCAAACACTTCCTGCTCCACCTGCCAACCAGAGAAGGTCCCACACTGTATTTGTTCCTACGGTACACAAGCTACTGAAACAGGTCCGGGAAAACATCTTTTTTTTGTTGTCGTCCTTATTTAATTTGTTTTCGTGTGCATTGTGTTGGGGATTATTATTCCTCAGCTGGTGGGATGGCATTGCTCATGGTCCCTCATAGTCGTAGACCCCTGAAGAATTCTATTAACCCTGGTTATGTCAGCCTTAATAACATGCCACACTGCTAAACAGGATTGGATTGATTCTGTGGAGGGGTGGTCCATGGGGGAGGGGTGGCCATGTTTAATAAATCCAGGCATAATTCACTTTTAAATAGAACGCTGAAACAGAGCAAAAAAAAGAAGCAAAGGATTAGGTCTCGCTCTTATCTCTGTGTCTGATTGCAGCGCCAACTTAAATAAATAAGGTGCGGCCGGGATCGAGGGGTCCGCGCGGGTAGGTGGAGCTCCATTGATCGCCGCGGCAACGGAGACCCTTTTTTTCTTTTCGCAGCCCTGAGTGCGAGCGAGGGGCCGTGTCCTCGGGCGCGTGAGCCGTTCATTAAGCGCAGACGAGGAGACGCCCGGGCGGCCGACGTGGCCAGGAAGCTCACACGATGGCAACAATCAAATCAATCCAGTCACCTTGAACTTTGATGATGGTGAAGAAAAGAAAGGAGCACGCGTCGCCCGTGTCCTCGCAAACGCTGACGAGCATAAGAAGAGCTCGGGCACTTTCCGAATGGAGACGTGCCAGAATAGGAAAGACAAGCACTAACCACTGCAGTAAGGGAATGAACATTCAGTCTGACGCTCCGTGTGTAAACTATCTACGGTCCCTAAGCATTACCTTGGCCAGCAAGCATGACCGGACGGCGATGCTTTTGATTCTATCAAAGGCAGGAGCAAGAGGTGTCATCCTCCGCACCTTTGGGTTTAGTGTCAGCTTCCTGAGCTTCTTGAGACGGCCCTGTTTTAATGTGCATGGACGCGTGCGTGTGTGTGCGTTTGTGTATTGTCGTGAATGGAGATGCGTTTTCCCAGGGTGATGCCAACGGGGTCTGCTGTAGGGCGGTAATCTGAGCTTCAGCCCTCTGGCAGGCATCTCCCTCCTGCTCCCCCCAACCCTGCTCCTGCACCCCAGGCTTAGTGGGCACTCTCCTCACCCACTCTCATCTCCCTCCTGCTCCCCCCAACCCTGCTCCTGCACCCCAGGCTTAGTGGGCACTCTCCTCACCCACTCTCATCTCCCTCCTGCTCCCCCCAACCCTGCTCCTGCACCCCAGGCTTAGTGGGCACTCTCCTCACCCACTCTCATCTCCCACCCAGGTAAAATGAACTGCCCAAGGTGCCGAGCACTTCCTGTAGGTCCCGCACTGTTCCCGAACACCCAGCGTCCCTGGATCACCCCAGCCAGCCTGCAAACACGCAGTGCTCTGTGTTCTTACGTCTGTCATAGGGCAGCATCCTGCACATACCCCCGGCTTTCTGGAAATGAACAATGAGTATGGCTTAATAGACTTGATCCACGCATGGAGGCTTTCCTACACGGATTATTAAATAAGAGGCTACATAGCTGGAATAATATAGATTGGGTGGTGTGGGGTGCAGATTGCAACTAGTTGTTAAAGGGTTGAACAATCTCAGCCCCAAGAGGTCCCACTTACCAACATCTCACTATCATCATAATAATCGTTGATGTCATTGTCAGTTAATGACATCAGCTTCATATCCTAAACCTAAACACAAGACTTGGGTTCATATCTGAAGTGAATGGCTCTTTGTCAGGCTGATATGTTTTTCATGATCTCCAATCAGCAGAGGAAGAGTAACCCCCCCCCCCCCCCCCTTCCCGAGTACTGGCTTTTGTTTTCCAATTATTTCTGTTTATAGTATTATATCATCTATACAGACATTGTGCACACATTTAAAGAGTTTAAATGTTAAAGTGAAAGTTTCAGCAGTTGTGGCTGTAAACAAATCACTGCTTAAAAAAAGTTCCTTCCCTGACATACCCAGAATGCTTTTTTTGTGTGATTGAATTAAACTGGAGCAGCACCACTGGTGTTACTGGGCCACCCCAGTGCACTTGCGGTTAAGCCAAACCAGTAACGACAAAGCGCATAAAGAAATGCACCAGGGTCAGTCTGGGGTGGTCAGCTCTGCTACACTTGGCTGAAAGCACGGACAATGGATGCAGTGGATACTGAGACCTCTTTCAGAGAGAGAAAATTAGCAGGATTCTTAATGTTTTAGCAACTGTGGCCCAGCGGACTGCCTGAACCGAACCAGACGTGCTGGCTGTTCTCAGACGCCCCTTTTTCGTGTTAAGCAAACAGCACATGTAAATGCATGAACGACTGCTCAGGACAGCAGTACTGAGAGCAATAATGACCTTTTAGACGTGCTCTTTCACTGCAGGTTTCAAAGAACACCCCTACAGCCATGTGTTTGGAATGTGGCAAATGTAACCTTCTTGTAGATATAACCCCCCCCCCACCCCCCAATGTAAAATGTAGTTTTGCCACGACAATTTGACTTTCGTGTACCAAACAGGAAAAGTGTCACGCTCTTCTTCCTCTTCCATACTCCCACTTCCTAGGATTTCCCGATATCGATAACGCATCACATAAACAACCAACTTGTCCCAACCTAAAATCGTCTTCAAACATGCAACAGTATTAGTACCTTTCTATCTACGTGCAATCTAATCACATGCTTGTTATACCGTGCTGTACATGAGCGGCGAGTTCCTGTGGATCCCGAAGAGATTCATTAGCCCATGGTACACTTCACACATCCAGAGTCTGACCGGGATGGACCAGAGCCCATCCCAAAGGGGAGGTGAGGTGGAGGGGCCTCTTACCGGAGGTAGTCCCGCCGGCACAGGATGAGGTTGGCTTTGGTGTACAGGGTGGAGCCCACCTCTCCCAGGCGACAGTCGCAGCACGCACACTTCAGGCAGTCCTCGTGCCAGTACTTGTCCAGGGCCTTGAGCAGGTAGCGGTCCTTGATCTTCCGGTTGCAGCCGGCACAGCCCTTTGGCTTGGTGTCCGGCTGGACGGAGAGCATTTGTATACCTGCACAGGGAGGGGGGCAGAAAGAGAGGGGGGGAGGGAGGTAGTCTGTGAGAACACAACAGCCCATGGCACAGGAGTGGCTCGCGCGAGCTACAAAACAATAAACCTACAGTGACGGGCCATCCTGGTGGGTGTGGGACAGAGCTGATATTTTAAGAAAGTGGGTTAGAAATTTGATACTTCAACAAGGACATGAAAATGCACTGCTAGTTATCTACATTAAAAAAGAAAGTAAAAACAGAGCTAGCTGCAGCTACTAGCATCTTTCTCTCTCTCCATCTCCTTTCTTACTCTTTCTTTTCCCTTCCCTGTGGGAGGGGCCAGGGGAAGCTTGCCCCCCCAGAGCAGCTATTGTGTAGCCCCCATTTAGGGCTGTGAAAGGCCTTTGTTGGGTGCAGGGAACAATGCGGGTCCATGCAGACGGCCTGTAATTAGCATTCCCCCTCCGTGCAGGGAACAGTCTGCTCTGCCCCTCGCCTGCACGCCTGCTCTGCCTTTTGTCCTGCCCCAGCAGTTTTTTGTCCTCCACTACGAGTACGTCTGATTCCTGCCTGTCGGCGTGGAGCGTGGACGGTGTGCCAGAGATGCCCAGCCCCCCCCCCCCCCGCGCAACGCCACCTCACTCAACTGTTAGAGAACAAGCATAAACGCCCGAGGTGTGTAGGTGAACTTTAAGTTCAGGAGGATCACCGGGACAGACAGAGACAGAGGGACAGACACTGATTAATTAAGAGCAAAAATTAATATACAAAAGTGACTGCAGCTTGTCCTCGTGATTAAGAGTTTATGCAGTAATGACTTACATTACTCACTAAAGCCCAAGTAAGTCCAAGTAAAGATTAGCAGTCTGACAGTAGGTATGCTGGGTCCTGTCACTCCAAGGGAAATGTGGAATGCTGTGCTAGGTGGCGAAGAGTTGTATACAACATCGCCACGACCTCAAGTTGCTGGAATTTATTAGTCGGAGGTTAGTAAAAAGATGTAAATGGACGGTCATTAGTGTGCAAATCTTCTGAAGGCCGCAAACCCATTCAACACGTTTGTCATTTTTAATGCAAACAAAACGGTGCATTATTTAGGTTTTAAAGAGCTGATTAAAAGTGGGTTTTTTGTGAGCAATGGACGCACTAACACACTGTTTGCGGTAATGAGCAAACCCTATTTTGGCCCACAGCGTTTAAGTAGTTTAGCTTTTAATTGGCTGGTTTGGACTGTGAGAGGCGCGCACGGCTGATTGCGCTCGCTATGCGGTCCTGCTCACTCATCCGCACCGTCCCAGCTCGCCTGGTTAACACAACAAAGTCACCGCCTCTCATTACCAAGCCAGAGAAGTTAGAGTTTCGACTCCCCTCGGTCCGTAATCAGGTTCGGAACCAATCGAATCGATCGTGTGAGCTCGTTCTTTTCAAACCAACACTGTCCTATTCGCCTTCTCCTTAACACATCATGCAGTATGGTCCGTTTAGAGTTTAGGTGCATCTATCTGAAAAGAATTTGGCATGTTCGATCCAGGGATTGCTGAGGGGAAGCGGTGAACAAAAGATTGATTTCCCTCAAGGCAAAATAAATGATACCCACAATTGGGCTCGACGTGCGTGTCGTTTTTCGTCTTTACCGTCTCATTAGGATATTTCATTACGTCCAGTACACACGGGATAGGCTACTCTTTGTGCACGTCCCTATTCTCGTATTGAAATACTGGTGTGGATTTTTTTTGGCAAGACTTGGCAAGCAAACAGGGCGCAAAGTACCAATTTGATTTCCCCCTTTCAACCACATCACAGCTGCGCGAGTCGGAGATGCTGACATTTCACCCTCTTATCAGTTTAATTACTGTTGCCATGGCAGCGTAGTGCTTGGAAAAGACCAATAAGATTTGCTACACAGAACCCAATTTTCAAGGCAGCTTGCAAAACGACGAAACGGAACCGTTAACTCGGGAGACCATTAACACGTTCGAGATCACGGCGCGCAATTCTGTGACAAATACACATTTAGTAGTCTTTGGAAGACGCAAAATGATGTTTGAAACCGTGCATGTATCGTACAAATACACAGCAGATTTAATTCAACATTACGTATTCGCGACACATATCCGTGCGTGCGTTTAAACTACGGGTTGTAGCCAATCGCATAAAAAAAAACATCGTAACAATTCAGCGCTAGTTCTGCAAATTTGAACATACAACATTCGCGATGAGGTTATCCAGCGATAATCACACTTACTCTTACCGAAACTTTTCTCTCTTTTCTGCATTTGTTGAGTCGCTCCAGCAGCCGAACGCACCATGCAACAAGAGGCGCGAGCCGAGATCCCCGTCTGTGCAAAGTGAGCAGCTGTATGCACGCGCGCGCTCCGAGGGTGGCTCGCTTTTGTTAGAAGTAACAATCCACCTCGACTCGCGAGGAAAAAGAGTGAAAATGAGGAAAACACCAATCAACAAAACGCGGTCGGAAGGGAAGGACGACGGCTCGCTATCGCTCAGCGCCACACGCTGTTAAGACCGTTTGTCACAACAGTGCTCGACTATGAAATTAGATCTAGCAGCAGTCGTAGCGACCCGAGTGACGGCGAACAAATGACAGCGGATGACAAAGGCACGCGCTCACCACGGCGCCGCAATCTTATCATCCTAGCGCGCTCCCCGCTTGCCCATCCAAAGCATTTGGGTGTACGTGCAGTAATACGAACAATTTTTAAAGAATAAAATTATTTAAACGTCCATTATCCTCAGAACTGGGATGTAATGGGACTGGTGTTTATCTGTCTTGCATTTGAAAGAGAGAGAGAGAAAAAAGAGTAGCCCTCTCGTTCATTCAGATTTGTTACATTATGACAAACCATCTATAGATACAATCTAGATAAAAAAAAACTTGCAGAAAGCGACTGGGAGAAAAGCACAACAAAGAAGTGGAAATTTAAACTGAGTGAAATCTAGATATATAAAACATTTAAGCACATAAAACTGCGTAAGCCTACACCATGCGCCACCTGATCTTAATTCTTCAACGATGAGCTTTAAACGTACAGACGTTCAAAAACCTTCAACGACCCAACTAATGCTAATGAAGCTTTAAATACCGCGTTACACAATCAAATCTCAAGGACGATTTCTCATTGAAAATGCAGTTTAGTGCTGTATACTGTTAAATTGCAACAAAGTATATAATCCGTTCGCAAAACAATTAGTCGAGAAACCACTCACCTTCTTGACCAAGTTATGTAGAAGGTTAACGTCGGGTAGAGCACCTTGGTGCAGGCTCCGACTCTATATACCTCGGAGCAAAAAGTTCACGAAACCGACATTGCGCTGCGGATAACAGTGATCTTCAGGTTGAAAATAATGAGGTCCACATGGATCACCAACGAGAAGTTGTTCGTACCAAAGCTACAGGTGTTCTCGCCCGAGTCGTCATGGATTGAGTATATATCTACCGTGAAAGGCTCAGTACAACTTGCCCATCAGCGAGTGCGAAAGGAAGAATATTGAAGCCTAGCTTTATTATCTTCAAAACCAATCCCTCACCAGTGAAACATTACACGACGAGGAAAAGGTCATTCACTTATAAGCGATAGCTGGAGTAAGGGAGCGCGTGCAGGCGCGCTCCCTGGAGAAACTTGTGTTCTCCTTTACTGACACGTATAGGAGGTCGAGACGCGCGCACAAACAAGCTCTGCGCACATTATCCTTGTAGTCTAGTATCTGCCACGGTTTTTCACTTCTGCCGATGCGATGGTAGCAAATTATGTGTCGAGTATGATGCCTTTAGATACCGTGGAGATTATTTTATACCCCAAACGGCCTATACACGGGGATGTAATCGGTTTAAATTTAATTTATGCAATACTGAAAGGCGAGCTGCTGATTAAGGATATTTAGGAACACAACTCATGAAGTGTGAGTGTTACGTGTATGTGGTGGCCGCTTAATAAAGCAAAACGTATTAGCACGAGCACACAAAATTCATTACGTGTATAAAACCGTGTAAGTAAGAAAGGTGATCAGTAACTAATCCTGAATTGCCTAAGGTTTTAATTTTTCCTTAGTTACTGCTTAACAGAGTCTCAGTGTCTTCAATAATTACGCAGGACTCCACCAATAACCCCACAGGCGTGTGTTAGACCTGGATAAAATCATTTCAGCCCTACTGCCATGAGAGGTCGTACCACTGTATAAAGTTCGTGCACGTAACATGAACAATTCAGCAGATAAACAGAGTGCATCTCTTTGTTTTTATTTTCTGTTTGTATTTATAGTTTCCACCACAACTGACGGTTTGCCGGAGATGAAGCCGTTTCGTGCTGATTACTCTGATGTAACTCTAACGCTATTCCGTACCCATTGGTTACACCTGCGCGCTCTAATTAGCGCCTATTGAAGCACGCGTTGCCAAGGAGAATGATTCATAGGCCTTCTGTGCCCTCCCCCCGGAGCACGCGCAAAGTACGCACGCGCGCGCGCAACTGGCGTAATACTTTTTTTGTGTTTAACATGACCAAAAGTTTATTTTTTATGTCTGTCTAAATATGAATTTGCAAAATACGTGAGTTGGGGAAATACGGAGAATATACAGAAACGTAGAGGTAGTGGCAGAGATGTGCGGTAGATTGTAGCTCGCGGCCTCTTGCCAATCACGGCCTAAAATGCAGCAGTAATGAGATGGGTCATAAAATGCTCCTTGCTACCATTATGAGTGATGAGACGCATTAAAGCTGACAGGGTATTACCTGCCAGTAATTAGGTTTTGTCATGGATTGAATTATTTCAAAGCGGACTATCTGCGTAATCATGCAATTTGCGGGGGAGACGCTCTAGCCGTGTGTAAAGGAGAGAGGGAGAAAAGGAGCGGAGGCGCGAGACCACTAACCTCTTCCTTTTCGCACCCCCCCAACCCCTCCCTGCTATCATTTCATCTTTAGCATTATCACGTCAATTATTCACCAAAGATATCTGAATTATTGAGAGCGATGAGCTAGAGAGTGCCATCAGCAGGCTGTGCCGAGCGCGGAGTTAAGTCGTCCGTCACGTAACGTGATGCATATTCCAGCGTGCCCTGCGTGAGGTGGCGCGCGATGCCTTTGCACTAACACCCTTGCAAACGGACATCGTTAAAGCGAACGTGGACAATAAAATCGCTTGTTCAACGAACCACCCTCCTCCCCACATGCGCGCGCACGAATACTGCGAAGAGGATGTCTGACGGACGACCGCCACACTTCATCCGACGGATGCAAAGGGCGAGGGATGTAGCTTCTCTTGGTAGAAATGAATGCACCGCTTAATTAGGATACCAGGCTTGGCAGTGAAAGTCTTTTCGGAAGGGGATTGGAGCACAGAGATATTTCCTGGTGCACTCAGTCTGGCTTAAGCCTCCTTTTAACATCTCCAGCGACCATTCATTATATGGAATCCTCAACTTAATCCGAGTTTAGTAGGCTAGCAGAGGTTTACAATGTGCACTGCTCGGACAGCATCTAGCGCACGCGCCACTCTTAACCCGTACCACAATAGGTAACCTATTCATTTATTCCATTCTTTTGACCATAAGCGCTTTTTTCCGTTCTAAGGAGACCGATAAAGTTGTTGACAAATAAAATCCGAATACCTTGAATCCTTCTAATTGTATTTGAACATATTCGCGTCACTTGTTCTAGAGAAGTAAAAGTGAAATATCGCACAAATAAACACCATTTCGTCTATTCGTGTGTCCACGTGTTTTAATAAAAGCGGGCGATTAAGATGTAAGAATGGATACTATACCGAGGGAAAGTTGCCGCGTATGAGGAGTTCGTGGCTCAAGTATAGCCGGCTTCTTTTCAAGTCGCGGCCGCTCGGGTACAAAAAGAAATACGTAGCGCCCTGTCTGTGTGCACCTCCTTCCCGGCTCGTGCTTTAAAAATCTAAAGAATTCCCTTCCTTCTCCATGCAAAGGTTTGTTCTTCTCTAGGTTTCGTTCTCTCCCTGGCACCAAAGACCTGAGCCGGCCGCACGCCTCCTCGCCTTTTTAAGCACCTCCACCAGTTCCCTAGTTAGCAGCGCGCTCCAGCTCGTCCAAGAAGCTGACAAGCACCGTTAGGGAAGGCAGCGCATGTTGCTCTAATGGACCTCATTAAGCTCCACTTACAGATGTTCTCTTAACATAATTGATCTGCAGCGAGTTGAGAGGACGGCAACCTATTCCCCAGCCCCCAATTATGGCCCGGTAATTAGATCCCCAACCTCCAGTTCTCCACATTCACCCTTCTAACATTCCGAAATATCAAAGTATCTCTTTCTCTCAAAGCCAGCCCTCTTCTCCCCCCCACCACCTAACCTCCGTGTCTCCACCTCCTCCTCTCCTCTCCCTCTTCTCCCAAAGACTCCATTCCTCTGACAGTATTGACAGTCAGATCTGCTAACCTTTGTAGTGAAGCCAGACTTACTAGTGCACTCACTCCAATTGACAGAGCTTAGTCTTCTTTTTCAGTCTCCCTCTCTCTTTTTCTCCTGCTCATTCTCTCTCTCTCTCTCTCTCTCTCTCTCTCTCTCTCTCTCTCTTTCTCTCTCTCGGCTGAAATACCCTGGGAAAGAATGAAGGATGGTGCATGAGACAGAAAGGATAAAAAGTGAACGATAGACTGATACACAACAGACAGATACATAGATGGCCAGAAAGTGAGAAAGAGAACAAGTTTGTACTTTTGATCAAATATATATATTTTTTAATAATATCTATTTGTGGAGGCTTTCTTTATTTTGAATAATTCCTTGGAGGCAACTCTTGAGTGCGGCTGTGGGTGGAGTCAGCAGTAAGGGGTGATGGTGCTGCATTTATAATGCCAGTCGGAGGCACTCCTATTACCTGCATAATTAGAAGCATGCAAAAACGCAGGGCACTTAAGGGAAATGGGAGTGTCACTCTTTTTCACTTCAAAAGAGGAAGCAGATGAATCGCAGCTGCGTATGATGCCAATCATCAACGCATAATTTTCATCTTTGCATGTGTCAAAAACATCACATACACGCAACAAATCACATGCTTAGCAATGCCAACATGTGAAAACAGCACAAGCTACATGGAAAACATGGTTCTACCAGGACAAATATTTCAATGATACCTTGATGAATCCGTCGAAACGCAGTCAGCGTGTGAACTGTGGTTCTCTGTGAGGCTGCGACGTACAGTAGGAGAGGACAGTGTTCTGAAGTTTGAGACGCACGCGTCCCCTTGGCCATGCCAGGAGACTCTGGGTGTCAGTATCCAGGTGCGATGCCATGTGTTGGTTTATTGTGTTGGTTTATATCCCTCTCCGTCTGACTGAGGCTCTCTGCTGAGCATGGTTGACATTTACGAAAGCCCCAGGAGTCTGCTCCCCACGCCCATCCCAACATATGTCGTACTTTTAATAACAGCAAACTGAGACTTCCGCAACTGGACATTACCACAACACGCACACTGACACGCACCCTAACATGTCACATCTGTTCCCTCTCTCAGGGTTCTCTCCTCCCAGAAGACACGCAGGTACACGGGTGACTTTGCTCTAACGACCGGCAGGGTTTCTTCTTAGAGGGACACTTGGTAATTGCTTCAGGTAGGTGACCCTCAAGTAGGGTCAAGGGATGCGTAGCTTTTAATGCCATCTTTTGCTCCTGCTTCCCACCTCATTGTCTCCTCCCCTCTCTCCTTTCCTGACTTCAGATCTCTCTCTCTCTCTCTGCTCCACAGACCAATTTTAGCTTCTGGCAGAGAGGCGACTACTGTGAGTTACAGAGACTCTTTGACAAAGTCTGAAGAATCACCTTTAGTAATGGGTCTAAGGGGAACCCTCTGGATTTAAAGAATATCCAGACCACAGGAAATTGGGTCCCACTATTACACCAGGGGGAATCGATGGAGATTACTTAATTCAACTGGCAATTAATTTGTTCAGAACAAAAGCAAAGGCCAGTCCAAGAGGTAGAATATCTAAGTACAGTGTGACACCATTAGAGACAGGGGTGGTTGCACAATGCCCTTGGGCAAGTAGGCTGGTGACGTTGGATATGGGCAAGACTTCGTAAGTTACAGTATTACAAAATTAAAGTAAATTTATTGCTGGTGTCGCAATCATTTGCAGATAATTTAATGATTTCACATCCTTAATATCACTAATTATGTTCCGCATAATTCATTTCACATAGTTACATCTGATCTGATGTTAGCAAAAATGCTAAGAACAATTAAGTGACAGTGTTATGGCTCAACTAAAATTCACAAATTGATAAACATTTTTTCACTTTCTCTGGAGTATGTAGGCCATTCTGAAGCTCAAGGTTGTCACATCATTTCATGTGGGACCTCCATATGAGCTTAGACGTAATGACCAAACTCCTGTATATTTAACCCATGCTTCTTAAAAATCTGTACAGTGTGGGCCAATGATTGTTTGAGTCATTCTCTGATTTCACTTTACCTTTTCCTACCCTTCTGTTAGATAAAGTGGTTTGATTTTCAGCAAATGCAGTATCACCTTAGGAATTGCTCAAAACATCATGCTGCACTATATCATTCGGCAGACGGTCCTACAGAGTGACTTACATATTTATCAGGAGCAGTGCTCCCTGGGAACTGAAACCATAACCTTGGTGGTGCTAACACCTTGCTATATGTGCACTACCACATGGGCTCCAGGGGCTCGAGCTACAGTTGGTTATTTGGATTAAAGTTTAAATTAATTGATGTTGTTGTAAAATAAAGTGTAATATAACTTTTTAGGGAGGAGAAACTCCAAAGGTAATTTTTCACTTATGGCATGAATTCCTCCATTGAGAAAATGATAATAAACAATCTGTCATCATTATACTTGCACATGTCAGATTATATTGATTACACCAACACCATTAATTGCATTTTTTACATTATTTTTGCCCAGTCATATTAACACTCAGCTGTTGATTTATACAGACAGGACGGCATGCAGTTTATTAAGTGCAGCAAAGTTTACAAGGTTAATTATCACAATTTGAATCCTTGCTGTTCTAATCTAATCAGTAAAAAAAATCTTGGTTTGGGCCATTTTTAGTTTAAAAAGTCTTCTAAAAACATTCTGTGTACGTAAACATGGCAGTGGAAGATTTCATTTTACATGACAGATGAGACATTAGGTTGATCTTAAGTTTTAGAGGTCACTGTTATTTACATTTCTCCAATAAATCTTCTATCACAGTGGACACACCCCATGGTTATGAAGCTATCATAATACCCCCCCCCCCCCCCAACACAAAAATGCATGCACACACACACACACACACACACACCTAAAACCACAAGAAGATGAACCTTTGAATAATATCTCTTCAAGTCTTTAATGATAACCTTAAGCAATGCAGTGTGATACTGGTAACTGCAACATAATATCAATCGATTCCATCCGGCATGCTTTCCTCGAGTAGCTCGGCTGAAATTACTTGTGTGTTCAGAACTGAGCATTTCAAACAGACTGCTGTATACCTCCATGGCAATCAATCAGCCTTAATCCAAA
The DNA here is from genome assembly GCF_052324685.1 of Brachyhypopomus gauderio. NCBI lineage: Eukaryota > Metazoa > Chordata > Actinopteri > Gymnotiformes > Hypopomidae > Brachyhypopomus > Brachyhypopomus gauderio. Next base: position 4,567,218 of record NC_135215.1, read on the forward strand.
ACCAATTTACTCCGCCTGAAGAGGAAAATATCTTTTAATCTCTTGCAGACAATCCCTGATTGCAGTGCAGAGCATCAGTTGACAGTAAAATTGAGCTTGCAATGGAAACCTTTCGTTTATATGCCTACACAAAATGTTACCATTTTAGCATGTGCCCTAGGCAAAGATAGTCATGTCCACAGTTGGTATTACTTGGGGCTCCTAAATCCTATCAATCTATCAGATTTCCTGATGCTCAATAAACAATGCAATTACTGTAACAATCCATAACTATTGATCCTTGGGTGTTTGAACATGTGCAGTTTCACTTTAGTTCTGTTCTAGTCCTGTAAACCCTGGGATGTCATCATATTTACATTTAGGTCCTGTATAGTCCAGATATGTAATATCTTCCTATGAAGTGGGGAGTTTTGGAAATATTCTATTTTTTTTTCTTATTTACCTTTATTTTCTATTTTGTGAAAGATACTACAGACTAAATAGTTTCTTTTGCACCCACTGAATGGCCTGTAAAAACTACAAATCGAGTATTTTGTATGCCACAAAGGACAGTGCAGCATGTCCTTTTGTTTCACCGTGTAACAGCCCAAATATAAAACTGAACTCTCTTAAATATTAACTTCAGCTAGCATCACCGAGCTAGCAGCCACTCACAAAACACTGGCGCTGCAGTTCGGTGTCTGTGGAGCAATGACACACGTTCTGCTGAGCTATTCGAACAGAGCTAACCAAGAATAAAAGCTACTACTGATGATGATGATTTAGCGTTGACATCGTCATAAATTTTCATTGTCATCACATTAGTGCTGTTAGATTTGAAGTTACCACGTAATACCGACATAATAATGCTAATAATTAATGCTGAATATAATACATTATATTTTTATAAAGCTGGGAAAACAAACTCTGAATCATTGAAGTCACTGAAGGAGGCTGTCGGAGGTATTTAAAGAGGCTTGTTTTGTAGCTGTAGAAAACTATTTTGGTTCTCATTATGAAATTAACCAATAATTGATAGTTATAACTAAACAAAACTGATCTGATTCTTCATGCCGAGCTGACTGGCGACCTCTTTCAGTGAACTGCCATAACACGTTTTTTTCCTTTTAACTTTGATATTCAAACACAGAAACTCTGGGTAGCCTGAGTTAAAACGTTATTCTTCGTCCAGAGTTTGCCAAACTGCCATATTATCTCAGGGTCAAAAACACAAGTGCGGCAACAATAGGCATCAATAGGCATATTGTACTGAAGCCTTTGTAAAAAGGTTGATCTCAGAGGCTTTCAGCTAGTTAGATCATGCTCTGATTTCCATCGCCACATGGATCTGTGAGCACTAATTGGCAACATGAAGCAATGCTCTGATGTCAACGTGTGTACCCTCGCTACGCTTTCCCCACCTACACGTGTCAGTCAGTGTGATCACAAGTGCAAAGCTGCCTCCGTACACTGATCTCAGATCAGCTTTTGGCATTCCTTGTATAATGATTCACATATTGATTTGAACAGGGGAAGCTTGGAAACCTTGAAACTTGAAGAAACTTTTAGCTCTAGGAGTGGTAAAAAGGTTAATGGAGTTTCTGTTTTCCAGGCATCCCCATGTCCATCCGCTCTGATTTTGCTAAGAACAACATTGCACAGCTCAAAATGCAAGAGGATACTGTAGCTTTCGCCGCTACCATTAACCTTCAGCCCATCCTCTTCCTCACTGTTCGCAAATTGACTCATACATGCTCAGACTGGGAGGCCCTCAGTGTGGGGTGAAAGCCAGAGAGGACAGGACACAATGGCCTCATTACAATATGGCATGGAACAGAGTGCCAAAAATGGGTGAGCAGAGTGTTCTCTTTGGCTACGAAGAATACGGGAGGCTGTATTAGAAATAACTGTTCCACTGGTCTCTGAATCAAAGCTATTAACCTTCACCCTCACTGAGACCTGTGAAGATGGCTGATACCATGAAACATAGATTCATAATCCGGTATGGAAGTCAGGAGAGACAGCTTAAGGAATGGATTTATACAACACCCTATTGAGTACCCTCAAGGTAAGACCACATTAGTGGAGTTTAAAAGAGAATCAGCTGGAGTGTTATTTTAGGTGTCCTATTTGACTGATATTGCAGACTGTGACGATGAACCCCCACGATGACATCGTCAGCTGACATTCCCAACCCTTTACAGAGATGCAGGACATCACTAGCGGTTTCGAATCGGAAACCCCATCCCTGTAATCGATCCTTGGAGAGCAAATGTTCATCATGCAGACAGAGCCAGCACCGAAGACGACAGCTAATTAAGATGGCTAATCGGCATGTTTCACAGAGTTGTGAGCAACCGTCACTCTCGTCACCCCTCCCAGCAGCTGCTGTTGAAGTCGGTGGTACGGCCAGCGCCGCCTGTGATTTCTGATTACGTCTCGTGCCACGCATCTGCATGCTGTGGGTACTGGGTGCTGTCCTGATTGGCTCATCTTACTGCCACTCAAATGCAGGCAAGGTGAAGTTGCATTTGCAGTAACATAAGTGTTGTCCAATAAGCACTGGTGAAACTAGTTTTGTGGAAAGCATTGCTGTGCCTTTTTAAAATGTAGTTATGGCTAACAATTAAAAATACAGCATTCCATCCTCCATGGAGATGAGAGTGCCCTCAACTTAAAAAAAACACTAGCCTCACACAAAGCAATCCAACATTGTTTCATTTTTAGATTGTTAGCTTTGTTTAGCACTTAAGTTCGTCACTAGACCCTACTGTCTGAAACAATGCAATGAAGTCTAACACATTTAAACTGTATCGAATACATTTGAAATTAAGTGACTTAAAAATGTAGTTTTAAATTTTCAAGAGGAGGGAGGCAGGGTCGGATAGCACAATCTCAAACGCCAGGCTAAAGGGGAAACTGACATGCAGCCCTCTTAATGAGAACTGCATCCTCGGGGACGCCCGAGAACAGATGGCAGAACGCACAGCTGAAATTCACGAGTTTAAGCAAGGATCCCAGCACTGGTGCGCAGCTCTGCACAGCTAAGCAGTGCTCTTAGAAGATTAGGCAGACCTGCTTTTGTTTTAGTGTATGATTAAAAAAAAATATTAGTAACTGTAGACTTTTCGGTTGAGGATGCTACCTTCTGCTTGCTGATTCAACTGTGACTCTGAGGTATAGTGTGTGTGTGTGTGTGTGTGTGTGTGTGTGTGTGTGTGTGTGTGTGTGTGTGTGTTTGTGTGTGACAGGGGGTTAGTGCTATTGGGATGAATGGACAAACAGTCAAAGCCTGTGATTTTGGACTTTGGTACCTCATTAGCATGTTAGCATTAGTGCTAGTGAAAAAGATGGAAGTCCAGAGTCAAGACTGCATCTCATGAACTGTTTAGTCATGTTAATACAACTTTCTTGTAATCTAATGCCTTTTGACAGGTTGACTTTTCAAGGCAACAAGTAATTTCAAGTGTCCAGAGAAGTGCTGGGCCACACAGTATGAACTCGGACAGTATGTACAGGCACGTCCATCACCCAGTCAGCATGCATGTGAGAGCCGAACCCAACTCTCTTTATAAATGTGGAACGCCAGGATGAAATGATGCATTCATCACTATAGTGTGTGTGTGTGTGTGTGTGTGTGTGTGTGTGTGTGTGTGTGTGTGTGTGTGTGTGTGTGTGTGTGTGCGTGCATGTGTCATATCATGATCTCTGTAGGCTTGACACATATGTGTTTTGGCATAAAACTGCAAATTATGTAGTTCATGCTTCCTTCATGATGAAGCTGCTCAGGGATTTTTGCCCAACACGTTTTAAACACAGCAATGAAAAATGGGGCTGGCACAAACAAACTGTGACTACCTCTAATTTTACTCCTGTCTTTACCCCTATCTTTACCCCTCTCTTTACCCCTTCCTTCAACCCTGTCTTTACTCATCCCTTTACCCATGACTTTACCCCTCCCTTAACCTCTGCCTTTACTCCTCCTCTTTACCTCCATTTGCATGGGAGCAAGGGAATCCCCCTCCTTTGTGTTTTAATTGGCTGCTCTCTTTGCTCGTCAGGGGCTGAGTGGAATCGTTGGCTAATCCCCCTGTGATGACTACATCAGATCTGGGTCTCCCAGGGCCACTGGGAGCATCACACCCTCATCGTACCTGTAGTTGTGATGGTTCAGACGCCACCGTCTCCACAGCAACCAAACTTAAATACAAAAGTGGAAACACTGCGTACTGAAATGTGCAGCGGTGTAACATGTAAAAACACAGCAGGAAAGACGAAGGCGTAACCTCCACCGTGGGCAGTGGAGGCTTCAAAGCCACTCTGATCAAGTGATGTTGCTCTCCATGGTGGAACGCGGAGTTTCTAAGTTGTGAGGGAGAGAGCAGCACTGTGGCAGAGAGCTGGGGTGGGGGGGTAATACCTGGCTTGTTGCAAACATGCACATGGCCCATTATTTTCCAGTATGAGGCTACTTGTACATGTACTCCTGTGACATGATAGGGGTGATGATACTGGAAACTGGTGACAGAGGAGGACTCAAAGGCAGAAGAGTAGCCAGAAAAAGTAATAAAATTATATATATATATATACACACATACACACACACACGCACATGAATGTATTTGATTTTGAGCATCTTCTCTGTGGAGAGGAACATAGCCCAAGCGAAGTGCTTATGAAAGAAAACTGTTTGAGAGTGATTTCCCATCTGGATTCAGCTCGGATAAGCAGTTTTAAATTGCGGCAGGACTTATACCATTGACTGCATTACTGAGTCCACCAGGCAGCAATATTACATCACTCTCTCATTGTCTGATCTCAAAGTGCAGCTAAGGTTAAAAAAAACAACAGGAGAAACACAGCTGGAAACAGGACGCCGCTTTAGTAAAAGTCAAAAGTGTGGCATTGGTGTGAGTGACCGTTTTAATGCAAAACGCAATGCTGATATTGTCAATATTTGAAGCATATGCTCAACGAAAGAGGGACACTTGTACACCGAACACCGAAAAAGTACCGAAAAAACAAAGCCTGCTTGCTCGCTTCACTTCGGGCTGTGCTGTCATCTGTGGCAGCCATTTTGATGCTCTCTCTGTCATTGCTCTCTTATAGCTGAGATAAGTGATATTCTCAAAAGCACTCCAGTCATCAGTGAGGAGGGAAGAGAAGTCCTTTTTTGGGAACCAAGTCAAAGCTGTTGTGAGAGTCTCAAAAACAGCGCACTGTGAAATATTGAACATGTGACAAAGACCCACTGAGTATTTGTATGAGGCACTTGTCACAAAAGCCACATTTTCTCTGTCACAACTTAGAACCAATCACAATTTCACAGAAATTCTACATCCAACCCCCCCCAAATAAAAAATAAAAAAAATATTTCCCATTCTCAATTCATTCTTGCCATGTTTGACACTGAGACATTGACCTTATGTTGCAAAGGTATGCTGGGACAAGCTCTGTGCATTCCAACTCTCCATTTGCACTTACCAATGTATGAACACTGAGCAAACAGCGAAAATTTGATTTGCCAGAAAAAGATTGGAACAGGAACCCACTAAATTGCTTTTTAATGCAGCTGCAGACGGACAGACCAAAATCTTTTGGTTCTGGTCCAAGTCATGACAGTGGACACAGCTAATGGCATCAGAGATGAGATCAAACTAAAAGTTCCATTTGCTTTGTGCTATTAAATTCCCTCAGACCTATTTGAAGTAAGACTTAACGCTTTGCTTGCTTAATAGGATATTTACAGAGGATTCACTTGCTCTCTGCCACTTGTGCATGTTTCACACGTCCTGGATTAGAGGACTTGTATGGGACATACTATAAGCCACAGGGGAGAGTGACTCATAATAAAGAGAGATTTCATTAAACTGGGATTCACTTACAGTCTGCCATGGACTTAAATGAATTCTCTTGGCTATGTTAGTCAGCTCTTAAAATGGCACTAAGCCGCTAAGTTTGGAAAGTTCTGTTTCATGAGTGATGGGACAGTGACGCAATGATTGCTTTTAATCTGTGCATACAATAAATTCATATAAAATATCACAACCAAAAATGACAACTACATCCCTTGCTGGATATGAATATTCTACAGTTATTTCCTGACATTTAATCAGAAAATCCCTGAAGTGAAGATGTAAAAGAGATTCCAGTTTAGCCTTCTCAACGTTTTCCCTTGAGGCCCGACACTTGCGGTGTCTGAATGGCAATACCAGGCCCAGGTCACAACTCTGTCTGGGCATATTTTGTAGAGTGAGGTCCTGCCCTTGTGCCATCAAAGACTAATGGTGGTTCGCCTTTGCCCTCTGTACGCACCGTCCACGTTTCATTGTGGCAGCGAAGCATGGCCTGCCGGAGGGACACTGCTTCTCACGTTCTCCTCATCGTCTCTTTCTTCCCCTGTTTAGGGTCTCTTTAAACCTGCGCTCACTGATGTAGTGACAAGCAGCTGGTTTAATCCTCTGCCACTGCACTCTGCTGAACTTGTATGCCCTGCTGACAGGGTCACTGTTTATTCCCTGGGCTCCATGAAACCTCAGCGAAATAAATTCCATTTTTGTCCTGTTGTTGTTGTCATCCCTGCGGCCTTCAGTCAAATGTTTTTCTCCCCCAGACAGAGAATCCTCTTTCCTTTGGTGAAGGCAATGCTCAGCTCAAGAAAGGGGCCTTGCTTCAGGATAATTGCTTCAAACAAATGAACTGTTGATGGTCCATTAGCCCCCAGCCCTTTCCTTGGCTAATAGCATTCTGGGATATCAAAGACAGCTGCAAGGGATCTCACCATGGGACAGATGGGAACGTCCACTCACAGCTGTAAATGAGAAGTCAGAATGGATTGTGAGCCTTCATCATTACCTGAGTGCTCCTGATAATAAAAGTGGATTCTAACCTCTCCGCTTATGTCACGTTTCACGAAAAGTAAAAGCCCTCCATGCCCTACATGATTCATTCCAGTTTTTCACTGTGTTTGGATATAATTGCTCATGCGTGCACACTATAGCTGCACCCATAATTACACAGGTGCAAAGAGAAAATGTTTTTAATGATGTAAAAATGCAGGCGTCACAATTAAGGAAATGAATTAAGAGCTCTTCACTCACTTTTATTACCAAATTTTATTACCAAATTAATGGGAACTCAACAAAATGGATTCATTTGCTGAGAGGTTATATTCAGTTGGAAAAAGGGATCACCTTAGAGTTGAGTTACAGGGAAAAGAAAATGCAAGAATCTCATTTTTCTTATTCTACTTTAGACTGTATTTATTAATGCAATTGAATCGTTAGCATGTTCATGGACATGTCAAACTGGTAAAACATGGCACTAGTCATCTGAACGCTAAAGTCCTAGGGGGTTTCCTCTCACCAATCAGAATTTCATCTGTCCACGAATCTCCTTTAGCCATGTGAGTTATGCTTGGGGGCTGTGCTCCTATGGGGTCAAGTACTACACCCCCTCCTGCAGTAGTGAACCATGGTCCCATACTGATCTAAATATCCTGGAGCTCATATGACTTGTTGAAGACAGGCCTCTCTGTCATATTCATCTCTCTCCTTCAACAGTGAGAGCACATTCATCTGAGCCCCAAAATATTTCATGGCCTGTCGCCTCCTGGTGCTGCGGGACCATCCGGTGACCATTGAGACAGGGATGTTGAGGGGGAGAGAGAGAGAGACAGAGAGAGAGAGAGACAGAGAGAGAGAGAGAGAGAGAGAGAGAGAGAGAGAGAAAGGGTGGAGAATAGAAATTTTTTAATGAGAAAAAACAAATAGCATTTCAGTAAGAGTTTGCTTGTGTATGTACAAGGAGAGACATGGGTGGATATGCGTGTGTGCATGTGTGTGTTTGGTAGCAGGAGGGTGGAAGGGGGTAATGATTTTTTAGAATTTCCCAGGGTGTAGTTAGAGAGGCAACAGAAGGCAGCCCTGGCACAGTTCTCAGTTTCGATTATGTATACTCTTTTATTCAATCATCGCATCGCTCTGTGTCTGACATTTGGTCAATAGTGCAATCTTCTAGTGATCAGAATATGCCAGACAGTCCGCCACACAGAATTCCATTAGTTTTGCTTTGAGTGGAAGCTCTTGAGCAAGATATCTAACTGTGAAAAACCATAACATAGACCCATTTTCTTTTTATACTCACTTATTTAATATAAACATAATCTAAATAACACATTAAACTGCTCTTCATCATAATGCATATTTTGTTTTATTTATTTCTTAATAATAACAGATAATATATATCAGGCCTTTGGAATGGAATGCACTAATGAGATGGCATAACATGGCTTCACATATTTGCTGTAAGTTTGATTTCAATCATAAATAATGTCTTGGCAGGTCTTAGTTCATAATCTTCAAAAATTGAAAAATGGACAGGTTTGAAGAAATATGCATGATCGGTCTCCTAAAGAAGACCCAGTGCTCTGATGGAGTAATGGTACGTTTATTAGCGAAGGCCTCTGAAGAGAGTTTTATTAAGATTCCATACATCTTTCTCTATTCACACTTCCTTGAGCAGCCTTGAGATTCAAATGAGGTCTGCCTTGCACACAAACCAGGGAAAATCGAGGTGGAAGTGCTTTTCAGGGCTGACAGACGTCAGTTAAATGGAGGTCATGTTTCAGCCATCATGTGTAGTGCCTATATCCTATATACAGATGCTTCAAAAGGTCTGCCTTGGCGTTTCTTTGTTGCGCCATGTTAGCTTTCACCATAGCACGCCTTCAATGGTGAGGTCTACGCCATGGGTTCAGTGACGAAGGATTTTCAGAGCAAGGTGGCTATTATTTTTGATGTTTTCAGTATTTGATCGCAACCATTACCAGCGCGCAGCCAGCAGCCAATGAGTGTCTACCACTGCATAAATATTAAAGGAATCGATATGAATAAATCAGCTCTGCAGCTCGAGGTGAGAAACGTAAGCTTAGCCTATGTAAGCTTAGACTATGGCAAGATATTAAGAAAAGTTACAATGCTCTCAATGGCTAGGCCAAATGTGCCATGCAGAGTGAATATTTGATTGAGACTGAGCTCACAGATTGTGCCTTGGCAGTAAAAGTTTAGCATTAAGTTCTACTTTTTCATTTGCTTTTGACTTTTTATTAGAGAAATCTAATCTCTCATGGATGGGGGAGGACGGTGGTGGGGGTTGTGTACATATGCTGAGTTCAGTCTTTCTGCTGTGATGAGAATATCACAAATGTACCCAGGATACATATTTATCCAGCCTCCCAGCACAGCCGTTAAAATCTGGTTATTAAAGCAACGTCGACTGTCAAATTTACGTCTCTGTAATAGCACCCAAAATGTGTACTGTTTGACTTGAGCTGTCAGCACTTTTAAATAAGAGAGTCAACACTCGTGACCAGTACAAATGCAACTCAGACCAGTGCCCAGCAAAACTCGGCGGTTCCACTTTGCATTACCCACAACCCTTTATGTGGTGCTGCTACCTTTAAACCACCCCCACCCCCCTCCCAGCCCTCGCTCAAAAGACATAGCGTGAACATTTAAAGCTTTGCATGCCGTTTATGGACACACACACACAAAGGTGCACATGCCGAGACGACCACGCAGGCAAAAATGACATTCTTGTTCACTGGCTTCTCCCACTGGTTTTCAGGTCGCGATGGCTCATCCTGGTTCCCTACCAGTCAGCTGAACTCTCTGTCTTGTAAGGGGATGAGTATGGGGGGGGTGTAACAGTCAGCCGGACCCTCTGTCTTCCAGCTGTGGGGATGAGTGTGAGGGGTGTTGTGGTGTAACAGACACAAGCTGTGCTTTGTCTGTCGGTACCGGAATAATTAACGACGTTCTTTTTTACAGATGGTGATATCAAAAGAGCTAATCACAAAGCCCTGGGTAAGCTAGTGGGGTTGAGGGCCAGGGCTAAGTTAACCAAGAGAACTGCTGATGTTGGAATTTCTTTAATCAACTTCACCTTAAGTTGAGGCGGAAACTAAAAGGAAGGCAAATAAAGAATCATCTCTCCTCAATGATATTCATCTTTGAATTAATGATACTCATATAGACTAAGGTCATGCATTACTGCCTGTATTAAACAACAACTGAATTACACATCTTTCTCTCCTAAACCACATGACTAGTCAACGAGAAAAGTGTCCCTGGGTTTAATTTGAGACCTGTGTTTATTCTTCATCACACACTTAATATTGCAGACAGTGCTAACTTGGATCCAGCGCAACAGCGTTCAGGGTGGAATTATCAGACAGCATAATCAGACGCCACAGCATGAGGGGCCACCATACCACAGATATTCATGTGCGGAGAAGATGGCTTAATGTTGCAGGGGACATTAATGGAAGAGGAAAGGTAAGCAAATATCTGGTGAGATAGGATACCCACTATCAAGCAGTTCAACGATTTCTGAACAGACCGCATGTCAGTAATGGAAGAAGCCCTAAGCAATTGCAAACGTTCTGCCTTATTGCCGATTTACATAGAAATTGCCTTATTTTAGACTTGATATGAGCCTTTTCTTTATACATTATCTACTACTCTGTCTCCTATCTATAAGATGATATGGTTCTGATTGGAAGTGTATACAATCAATGCTCAAAGCACCTTTAGTGAATGACGAATTTCACATTAAGTTCAGTGCAAGAAGCCTAATGATGTCATTATGCACTTAATTAAAAATGCAAGGTGTGTTTTAATCTGCTAAAGCACACACCAATAACGGTGTGATACCAGGGATACATACCAAAGCAAGACCACGTGTGCCCTGGAAACGATTATTGATAGAAACCTAATGGCGGATTTTGTTCTCTCTTAGTGCTAGATGTTTGCACAGGAACGTCCATAAGAGTAATTATTATTGCAGGAGAACAAATATCACCCCTTGGGCTCCAATTATTTTCATGCATTGTCTCATTCAGCTACAGACAAGATCTGCCTTTTTTGTGGAATGGGTTTGTGTTTCATCATCTTATTATCTTTTACCTTCAGTGTTAGTTCTGTCAGTACAGGCTTTTTACACCAGGAACGACAAGAACTGTGGGTGTAATATAGATTATTACTTATATATTAGATACTCTGTTGAATAAATCCATAATTTCTTTCCTATAAAAAGCTGTGTCAGAACCTTTTCACCTTCGGTGCTGGTCCTGGTTTTCTGGTGCTTAAACGTGTCTCATTCTAAATAGTGACTAAAATCTGCATCATTAGCATAACATTAGTCTGACATTAGAATGAAACTGCGTTTCAGATTTAAGGCACTGGCTGCGTCATTGTGAAAGAATGACTGTGGGTAAGTAGCATTCCAGCAATATCTGAACTTTAAGTTACCTTAATGGGAAGAGACCTTGTATAATTGCGACAATTTACCCTCCAGAGAAAGATCGAACCGCCGTCTTCATTTGCCTTTAGCCAGGCTTTGGTAGCCAGGCTCATCTATCTGGGGTTCTGACAGGCATGCGTTTATGCAGGCCCGCAGCATGCACTTGCTATGCAAAAATCATCATCGTCAAAGGCAACTTAAAGTTTATACCAACTAATTGGCAGAAACATAAAAGAGGGATTGAAAAAATGACAGAAGACACCCTGCCTTCCAACCCCCCTTTTGAAATTTGTCGAAATGTTTTCTTTTATAAAATGAAAACAAAGCATTCGGTCGTTAATGATGAAAGAGTTCCCCGAGTCCCCTGTTGATTGACGATCACTGAGATGTATGACACCTCTCAGCTTGTCATGGAGGAGTTATTTGTACTCGCCTGCGATCCGTTCTGTGAGGAGAGACCAGATGTCCCGTCTTAATTAGGCCTGCAGTGATGTTTTTAATGACTTCTACGCCATTACGGGCGGAGCGTGTGTTAGTGAGGACGAGAGAGGAGTTCTGAATCTTCCATCCTGTCAACTCATATGTGTATATGTGTGTATGTGTGTGTGTGTGTGTGCTTAATGCTCTTTGTCTGATTTCTGACACAACGGAAATCTCTACAGAGATGGAAGCTCTGCAGGCTAAAGGAGAGGGAAGTATTGAGGAACAATGCTAAGTTACCGCAGTACAAATGGAACTTTTCTGCCTAATCTTCTCTCTGAACTCGTTTTGTCATGTGTGTCTCATTTATGCACACGTGGGCACATGTGGTGTAATATATTTAATTCATGGTGTCTGGTTGAGAAAAAATAGGCCAGGCTAGTTGATGCTAGATGTCTGTTCCTTAAAGAATAATATAATGTGCTCAGAGGGAATTTAGTTTCTGTCTCCCAGAAGGCCTGTGAGGTACACTACATGTTCATAATACCTAAGATCTCACATTCTGACTTCCTTCACAGCCGACCACAGAGAAGGGAAATGGTGGATTTCCCATAATTCCCACTCAGTCTAAGAGATTCAAGCAAGGCGTGCGGGCTGCAGGAAGCAGATCAAATATGAATATGGCCTATTTGAAAAGATAGCCTACTCACTGTTTGAGTTGGGTTGGGTTGATGGACTACATCTTGAGAGCTCTGTATGATGATGTTAAGGTGTGTACAGGGCTGACACCATTAGCACCTGTCCAAAGCCAAGAGGCGGAGACATGCAAATCACAGTGAGGTGAAGATCGAAGTAAGTTTCTGAACAAACGTTATTGCTTTGCCATAATGAGGGTATAAAATGTTATTAATATTTTAGAACAAGCCCTATTTTTCATTTCTGAAACCCACTATGGGGCCCCTTTTCAAAGGGTTTCAGTCAAAACCCAATGGGAGACTCAACTGACTTTAATCTTGCATTCGTTTGAAAATTTGAGCCCATTAGTTAACTTTGCCTTTTCTGTGCAGTTTTCATTGCATTTCAATGAAGCCGCTTTCCTGTGGTGTTAAAACACTAATAGTTGCTTCAAATAGTAAATGAGGAGGAGGAGGAGGAGGAGGAGGAAGAGAGAGAGAGAGAGAGAGAGAGAGAGAGAGAGAGAGAGAGAGAGAGAGAGAGAGGAGAAACAGAGGATGACCTAAAATATTTATATAAAACATCTGTGTTTTTATGGGAGTAAAAAACAGCCCATGCAGAGGCCTTGGGGTAAAAAAAAATCCAATATACGACTGGAAGGTACAAGAATCAAATATTTATATGCTATAGTGAATAATTTGTGGATTGAGATGCAACTATTAAGTATTCTGCACCAAACCCAGCTCTCTGACAACATATCAATTGCGTCCAGGTGCTGGCAGTAATTGGTGAAATGCATTGTGGTTCACAGAAAAGACGAGGTCAGAGGACTGTCCATAATCAAATAAAGCAGAGAGCTGAATAATTCTCTTTGAAGTGAGGTGCTCCTCGCGAGCGGGACTTGCCTCTAATTGCCGACACTCAGCACGCGCCCACCTACCGCTGCAGTAGAAGGAGCTCACCTCCCCTCTCCCCTCTCCGTGTGCTGGAGGCCAGCGCAAACACCTCCAGGAGAGGCACGCCAAGTTCCAGCGTCTTTCTCCTCCCCTTACCTTGGCTCACTGGGCATACGCAAACACGCCCACAAAAACAGGAACCCCAAACGATTCACCACCAGCTAATTACCTACTCTATGACTAAAATCATCTCATCTCATCTAATGGACGTACTTCGACAAGAATAACTCATATTAGTCATCATTATATTCAACACTTCACATCTCGGTGCGAATGCCATTAAGTGTTTTGATCATTAACGAACCTTGAAAATAAACAGCTTCACTTCAGATGACAGTGCCACCGGGCTAAAATAGCACCCTGTTTTGAGTCTTTGCTTTGGGTGATGATCACTGATCACCATCTATGTGTTGACTAGGATGCTGATAATTTTGAGCACTTAGAAGACTTTACGCAAAAAAAAAGCACCTTTTGGATACAAAAAGACAGGAACAGTCCTCACCCTCACTGTTCTGACACACTATGGATGGAAGCCTGCCTGGCCAATCTAGCCGCTCTAAAAAAAAAAAATGAATGATGTGATTATAGTTTTCATCATCTGATAAACAGGTCCTTTTCTCACTCAGACTCCCCGTTAATGAAAAAGTAGGTCAAAAGCAGGGGATTTAACGGGCAAAGCCAATACACTTCTCCCAGTTCCTCTCCTCCCTCCAAAAAAAACCCATGCAGAGTAGCAACTCACCCTGGTGGTTTATCATGTGCCTAAGTCAACAGAGGCTCCTCTTAAATGCATGGGCGCATTAAAGGGTGCAACCAGTGCAGGTTTTTTCTTTTGGGATACACTTTCGCGGTATTGTGGATCGAGGTGCAACACACGCCCAAGAAAGTGAAGCCCTCGCTGCTTGCAATGTTCTGCCCTGATATGCCCACCAGACCACATTGTTGCACAGGGCAGGGGAGTTTGGTCTCTTGGTTAACCGAGCCCGTGTAACAGATTTCCGGCCTACATTATAGTCGTATTTTTCCCCCCAGTGTGGAATTAGCGCCGATGTGCTGATTCCTTGCTAAAGTAAGTGGCTTTGGCAGTAATTTGTGGCATGTTTGCACAGCACGTCGCGCTAGAAGCCCGGGCGCCTCTTCCTGGCCGTCCTGGGTCTACGGCAGGACGGAAGAGGAGGTGGCGGGCAAACAAAAGCCTGTTTGCAGGATTGAGAAGATAAGAGAGCTAGTCACCCGTGAGCCAGGCTGCTGCCAGCGCCCCCGTGAGCCGTGCCCACGGCCTCAGTCCCTGCTTAGGTCTGCTCATGCCCATCTGCCACGGCCCGGCGGCAGCACGGCCGAGGGTTGGTGCCGGGGGGGAGGGGCTCGCTCCTGAGGGAACCCGCGGGCCCGCGTGGCTTCCTTTGTAGCATTAATGTCCAGTAAAGTCACATCTCTCTGCGTCTGTGTCAGCTGATGCATCAGCTTCCCCTTCGTCACGAGATGCTTAAGCAGCTCTTCGAGGGCAAACTCATGGGAAGAGAGTTCCTTTTTCTGTGGCATTTTACAGTCTTTCTGCTCAGGCGTTTAATCTCATCGCTTTGAGCTGCCTGATTTCTGCCCTGCCGCAAGCGCCCGGCGTTTCTTGCGCTGTGCCTGACGACGTGCTTCCGCCTGTTTCTATGCAACAAGACCCTATTCATCTTATGCATTACCAGGTTTAGTCCACCAATTACGCTTGGCATTTTCTCTCCGGCTGTCTGAGACACAACAGGCCGAGACATCAACACGTGTGGAATCCGGAAGTTTAACAAGCAACAAATACTTGTGCGTTGGATTCCTCGAGAGCTGGGTCGGGCCGCGAGCGTTACTGCAACTTGACACGATGGTCCTGCGCTCAGAGGCAGCCTATGGTGTGATGCGGACGACCCGCTTGGCTTCCCACGCTCTGGACACATGGGTGTAAGGGGGCACGGGGTCAGGGGCTGGGGGGCCAGAGGGAGGGGCCCACGTTGAGGGCGGAGCTCCAGCGCGGGGTCTGTATCGAAGGCCGGCCATCTCACCGCTATCCTTGTCTGCATCCAATTTCAGTGTGAACATTTTCTGTTAAAGCCCCATCAAACAGACACACGCCTGCACAAAGGAAAACCTCATCTCCACGGGAAACTAATCCGCCGGTGCACTCTAAGCCTGTCAGGGTGGGTTTTTTTTTTTCATTGAAAGAAGTCATCACTCATTTTTTTTGCCAAAGATTAAAAGTATGGCTAAATTGAGAAAATCCGCTTAGAAAATGTTTCTGAATTTAAATTTGGACTGGGCAGTGCGCAGGCCTGCAGCAGGACGTGTGGGTCTGTAAGGTGTGGCTGCAGAGATAAATTAAAACATGGCCATGTTTGTTTCTCTGCCCCTCCTTTTCATATGCCATATTTATCTTTTTTTTCTGTGAACAAATGAGAGAAATAAAGGTGAATCTGTAAAATTGTCAAAGACGGCCACCCGTGTTACATCAGACACAAACATAGCTTGATTGGCCAGTCCTGCATGTGAAATGAGTTCTCCCTCCCTTTAATTGCATCGCCACTAGCAACAAGGTGTTCCTAGGGCGTGGGGGCGGGGGTGGCCATGCCTTACTGGGGGGGGGGGGATCAGACTGGGTCAATATTCGGCTGTCAAATCTTCCATGCAACATGTCTCCCTGGTCTGGACTACATTTAGCTCCTGGTACAGTGAGTAGCTCTCAACCTACAATTAATTACAATTCTCTCAACAGGCAGGTGAGAGTCTTCATTAGTCGTTGTGGGGCCGTAGTCAGAGGTGCTCATATGCAGTGAGCAGAATGGTGTTCATGGTCCCCTCCTGTTAAGGAGGAACACCCAGAGCACGAGAGATTCCTTTCTCGTTTTTACAGCACGTCGCAGGCTCTTTGACACAAGGTGCGTTTCTGTGCGCAGAAATGGAGAGGAATAAATGAAGTTCGCCGAGACCAGTTTGAGAGGGTTGTGAACAGTCCGAGAGAAGTGAGAGGGAGAGAGTGAGAGGGAGAGAGAGAGAGAGAGAGAGAGAGAGAGAGAGAGACGTTGGGCTTCATAAAGCAGAGCTAATCGCTGCGGAGCACTCGCCCTATCACCGGCCCTCCGCCATTGTTGCTGGCCTCGCTGGCCTGCACTGAGCTTCTTACTTGGTAATTATGTCAGCTCCAGCCTAAATGATTTATTATTTATTTTGCCAGACTGCAGCCTGAGAGGCAGCTGCCCCTGGAGTGGTCATTAATGCGCTATCTGGCCAGGCAGGGCACGGCGCCTATGATCCCGACCCAATCTCAGATCCTAATCCAAGGAGGAAGGGGGCTGCAGGCCAGGATTTGGGGCCGAGCTATCTCTCTCTCTATAATTGATAGGTTTTAGGCGATTATACGCTTCACGTGATTAAGATCTATAACGACGTATTGATTCGACTGTACTGGGATTCGACCAGGGGGTGTGAGACACCTACGGCTCCTCCCCTCCTCTCCTCCTTACCTCCCTCCCTTGCTCCCTCTCTCTCTCTCTCTCTCTCTCTCTATTCCAAGTAGGATGACATTTTGAAGTCTGACATTAGATAAAAGTGTGCGTATGCATGTGTGTGTGTGCGTACTCCTCCTGTACAGCAAACCTGTAGATGAAAGACATGGGTGTTGTTAGAGTTTATGCGTACACAGACGTTTACAGTGCATATCCATGGTTACATGCACATCTATCAATCAGGGGATCAGACGAAAAGCTGGATTGGATTCTGAAGGTTAGACTGAGGACCCTGTAGGTGGGTGATTATTAATTACGATAACTTGGGGTTTTGATTTTATCCTGTAGTTGAAAGCCTGTGGGACATGAACAGAGTCTGTGTTAGCTGTCACAGAGACGAGTAATAACAGGAGATGGCAAAGCTGATGAGAACCCAGCGTGAGCGCCATATTTCTTGAATATACATGATCATCACGAATAACGAAAGTCTGTATGATAGGAGCTAGATAAAAGGCACAGCCATATTTGGTGATCAGCAAAGCAGACGGTTTGCTCCCGAATATTCATGAAAGCAAGCATAACTGAATCACGAAGAAAAACTTTAGCCTAATGAGGAGAAATTTAAACACCACTAGTACAGTAACGGTCCTCAGCCAGACACGTGTCGACAGGGTCTGCTCAATGAGTTAGTTCAGAGATGCGCAGTCCAACTTTTCACCATCTTAAACTCTATATGATACAGCTTTTCAGAACCATCTATTTACCACTCTGCTGCTGACTAGCAATCTGAGAATCTATCCGTCTTTCTCAGGAATAAACTGCATGCAGAAGGCAAATGGAATATATTCAGAGAGAGAGAGAGAGAGAGAGAGAGAGAGAGAATTAACAAAAAGCAGAAAGAAGCACTTCTAGCTCATTCCTGCATTATGGAGCATTTCCATTTTTTTCGCCTCGGTCTTAATCTCCATTGAATGACTGTCATCACCCTCCGGCAGTAATTAGGAATGGACTCTGGACAACAACAGACGAGTCGGCCTAGCTCGTCTCGAGCAGCAAATTACCTTTAGCTTATGGTAAGCAATATTCCGTGCCAGGCAACTTTTACTGCTGATTAGCAATTAGCCCAAACTACCGTCAGCCGAAGAGCTAATGTTTAATTTGCTCCTCTAATGATATACGCTGGTCTGGTGTACGCAGACTGGGAGAGGCGAAATGGGTGGGGGGATTGAGGGAGAAGAGGTGAAACGTATGGATTTCTTCTTAATTCCTTTTCATTTATAACCTGACAGCGCCGCAGGTAGGAAGGCGAGGAAATTTCTAAGAGATTAGTAATAGCCGCCCCTCAAACAGAAGCAACTAGCGAATGTTAATGCTTCTCTTTTGGGCCCTCTGCAGGAAACACAGCCCACAGTTCCTCACTCTGGAGGCTGCTGAATAATTAGTAGTTTTTTTTTTTTTTTGAGAGAGAGAGAGAGAGAGAGAGAGAGAGAGAGAATGCACAGGCTGCACTGTGTGGGAAGTGGTAGCATCTTTGTAACATTTATGGGTCGTAAAACAATCCCGCCGCAGGTTGAGAATGAGACACAGACCTGATCATAACATGACACGTCATCTACAATGTTCATCCTGAAAAACAGTTTTTATTCATTTTAAGCAACACGTCTTCTAATTGTCACAAGATTTTCCTGTCACTTTGTCAGAAACAGTGGGGTTAATCCTGGAATCTTATTCTAATAAACACCAGTTCTCAATCTCAGACCCAATCACCAAATATGGATTTATATAGCATATATATAACATGTACACGTATGCAGTGTGAGAGTGAGAGTGAGATACAGACCAAGATCAAGTGCCAGGCTACATATATACCATATGTACAGATCAGAGAATGTGACAATATAAATGTGCATATAAACATTTTTTTATGGAATGTGTATAATGTAACAAAGTGAGCAGGATGAGCAGAGACCCTGACTGGCAGGTGTGTCTGTCCTCTGACGGCAGTGGGTTCACTCCCGTGATAATCCGAGCCAAGCACCTGTCCCTGTCTGTGGCCACGAGGGCTTGGGTGTGCGCTGTACACGGATTTGTTTGCAAACTCGAGCTGGGGTGTGAGGCAGGGGTTGTCAGTGGGGGAGAGGGTGTTGGTGGCTGGTCTCCACAGCGTCCCAGAAGACCTGGCTAATCTAAAGCATGTTCCTGTTTCGTCAGAGCGCACACATCATTGCAGGCCAGACTCGTCAGATCAGGTGCCTCACTTGAGGCGGGTTCAGCAATGGCGCTTGTTATAAAAGGCCTGCGACGGGCACTGTGGGAGCAGGCGTCTCCCCCGGGGCTTGGAGAGCGCTTCGCACTAATGAACGCCAAGGATGAGGCTCATTATGCAGCCCTGCCTGCCTGATTCACTGCTATGGTCCCTCATCCTGCTCACTGATAGTCTCTCTAGTTCTTCCTCGTCTGCCACGGAGGAGGACAGCGGGACTTTTATTCCAATCTATTTAGCAGAACAGAAGAATGATCCTCAGCAGTATGGCGTTAATACATGCAAGTGACAACTGATAAGCTGGGGTAATGCTACATTGTGGAGAGATTCTGTTGGTTCACTGCAGACCGTGATTATTGATAATATGTCATTAACCCGTTGTTGCAATTAATAAATGCCAAATGCCAGCTTCGGAGACATATGGTGGAAAGGAAGTGAATAGGAAAGAAGGTTTGTCTCTTGGGAATAGTGTTGGAACGTTCAAACAATCCTCACAGGGTGTAGAGGGGGTGGAGTCTGTTCACCCTGACCAATGTTGCGTGTTGCTGTTTGTTTGCTGGTTTTTTTTTTTTTTATATTATTTTCCCTTCCATTTCCTCCTTGTCTTCTTTCCCTCAGACACAGCTGAGCTACGAGCGAGGTGCGCTTTCGCTGTTTGGCGAGTTCAAAAGCGAGGGATGTTTTCCTTTTCAAAGTCCACATACCCAACTTTTTCAAACGCGTGCTGTGGCTTTGCCCGAGCTCCTGGGAGTGGCAGCAGCCCAGAGCGAGAGGAGAGGGGCCCGTGGAACACAGAGAGGGCGGAGAGAGAGAGAGAGAGAGAGGCCTCGAAGATGGAACTCTCTCACTCATCTCCTGTCTCTCTCTCTCTCTCTCTCTCTCACACACACACACACACACACACACACACACACACACAGACTGACAGGACAGTGTTTCAAAGCCTTTGCGCTTCACTTTCTTTCCTCTTGTGTGGAATTTCAATGCTGTGTTTTATTTTTCATGGGGGGTGGGGGTGGGGTTGGTGGTGTTAGGAAGCAGGGAGGTAGGTGGGGTGTGTATTCTCCCAGCAGGTCTTGGCTTGTCCCACATTCGTCCTCTCTCAAAGAAGGCAATGCATTTAGGTAAGCTAAAAATTACAGTATCTCCAGACACTTTAAATGACCCCCCCTCCCCCCCTTTTACTTTCAGTTACATCAGAGAGTTTACTTAGTGTTTTTACTTCAGAGAGTTTTAGTGTTTTAGAAGAACCCAGTGTAGCTGTAATGTCAGAATAAGACTGCTCATGATTGGAACATGTGGGTTTGGGACATTTTTGTTGACACAAAAATCAACCACGATAAAATCAACCTGTGCTCAGCTCGCACGCATAACCCATCACAGATTATATGGCTGCAAAAACACCTTTGAACATCTCTCCAAGTGTGCAGACGCAGTAATGTGGACTTCCGAGTCAGCTGTTCAGCAGAGAGCATCACTCTCCTTCTCCAGGCAGGGAGCAGACCTCACAAGCCCTGGAGCTTCCATTATTTTGTCCATGAGACCCAGAGGTCTGCGGGATCCATGGAGCTGGCGGGGTCAAGCAGGCCTCTAGTGGCACATCAGAGAGGTGAGGGGAGGAGGAGAGGTCAGTGCTGGGGGCCAGAGCCGCTATCTCGGCCTGCTCCTGAGGGGACGACGGCGGGGGACATGTCAGATCGTCCTCCACCCGCTGTGCCTCCGATAAGTAAAGGTCAACGCTCAGCAGTCAGAGGGCAGCCCAGGGCCCAGCGGGCGGACAGGACGGCGTTCCTCCAGGTGCCTCCCTCTTCCCAGCCTCTCTGAGCTAGCGCTCTCGATCCTGCTAGCCTGATTGTGCTGAGGACAGAATGGCCAAATAAAACGCAGGGCTTCCTCCGCATCCCTCTGTTCTCAGCCCCTGAATCCTGCTCCTTGGACACACACATCCAGACACACACTCTCCCCTCCCCTCCCATCTCACTCTGTTATTTCTGATTAGCTGTAAACGAGCAAATATTTTCCCAGTGTTCGCTAGGTTAGATCCCCATTTAATTAAACTGGCTCATTATGTCGCTCTCTGATTAGTGGAGGGGAATCAATTATTCAATTCGCAAACATGGGCCGCAGGAGCTGGAGGTGCACAACGAGCTGCTCATTTAATTCCAAGGACACTAATTAGCTACAAAGCAAAGCAGGAACTTTCTGCCTGTGCCCCCCAACCCCCACAGCCACAGTCTCTCTCTCCCTTCTGTTCCACTGAGCGTGCAGGACACTAGGTGCACGGGGCAGGGAAGAGGTCTCAGGCAGAGATGGGGGGAGGAGCAGAGAGAAGAGGATGGAGGAAGAGGAGGAGGAGGAGGAGGAGGAGGAGGATGGGTGGGGCAGCTCAATCTGTTCCTTACTAGACAGGATTTTCTTCTTGTTAGTGAGGTCAAGAATGCATGGGTGGTGTTAGGCAGGCATATTTGCTGATATGTAGATCGGGGAAAAAACCCATAAGCTTCTACGAAACGACCCCTGGGATTCTCGCGCAGCGCGGAACCGAGGCCGTTACTTTTTGTTCTTCCCAATCAAACAGCGGGCAATTATCTGAATTATTGACAGCAGATTTCTCATTTCAACTGCAAATTAAGGCTATCAATAAAGCTTTCTGATGCAAAAGTGACTAATTAACCATCGGAGTGGAGCTCTGAAGCTGTGGTACAAAAACCTCCAGTCGGCAGCACATTGTGGAAACACAGGGGAACTAATTAGTTTAATTATCAAAACAGCTAATTAAAATTACACAGTTGCCTAATTAGTTCGGTGCTTCTTGCTGTCTCCCTCTCCCCATCTATTTTTTCTTCCTTGCTTTCTTTGCCCTTTCACTCTTTAATTGACAGGTTGAAGTTAAATATAAAAAGGGAGGGAGGGAGGGAATGAGAGAGAGAGAGAGAAATGGAGAGAAGGATGGAGGGAGGACAGAAAGGAGAAAAAAGGATGTGTCAGGAGAGGCTCTGAATTCCTGTTTTAATGTGATCAGATAATATGGAAGCTTAAACTCTGGAACTGGAGCAGGAAAACGAAATGGTTTCAGTGGAAGCAAAACCAAAATTTCCTCCACGAACTTGTCCTTGGTGTGGCCGACAGAGAGTTTGTCCTCTCTTGTTCTTTTGCAGGAAAAAGTGATGGTGATGAAAGACTGGGGGTCTAAAAACTGGTAGGCAGGGTCTCGTCATGCTTTGAAATTACCTTGCCCGAAGTCTCCTTCTCAACCATTTCCCTTCAAATCAAGTAAAACAGGGCACGGGCGAAAAATACCCAAAACGAAAGAGCAGAATCAGGACAATTCTCACCTGCCATTTGCACGGGTCCCTGTGGGGGCACTTAAGGACAAGACGCCGACCCAAATAAGTAGAACGTCACAGCAGAGATGCGGCGGGCGGAGATACAGCTTGTGCTGCCTGCTAATCACGGCCCAGTATTCTGCGAGCTCGATGCGAGCCTCTGGGAAGAGAGATTAGAACTAACAGCTGAGAGAAAACCATCAGCCATCATACGACGTCTCCAGCGCCGTACCTGCCGCTGGTGAACGTGTGGGATGATCAGTCCACTTGGTAGTGGAGGAGTGAGAGGGGGGGTTTCTCTATGTTCTCTGTGTCAGAAAAGGCCCTGGATCATGCAGACGGGTCAGACAGTAGTTCCCCACCCGGCTCCTTTTGGCTGGACCCGCATTCTTGGCAGGCCTAATCAGGAGGCCTATTATTTTGCGAGTTTGCAGGAACTTTGAACTCCAGACTCTATTTGCCTTAAAGATTCATGAAGGCCAGAGCATCGGGGGACCTGCTTAAGACTGCAGCAAGGTCAGAGGTCGCCGTTATCCCTTCGGCAAGAACCAAAAAACAAATTGCATGTGTTAAGGGCATGCCTCTTGCATGTGTGTATGGCACCAACTCTATCACTTAATTTCACCCAACCCCAACCCCACCTCCACCCCCCTCCACCAGCAGAAATGTTCATTTTCAAATTATGCACCTGGCTACGATGCATTCCAAAAGTATTGGGACGGTGAAGTTCAATCTATTATTTTCACTAAATATTTCAGCAGTTTTGAATAAAGATGAAGGATGAAGCAAAAGTATAGTTCCACTCTTTTTATTTCAGAGTATTCTAGGTGTATTTCTAGGTGTCTGGGTAGGTATGGTTGTTTTATCATTGCTCAAACAGTGGCTCCTTTAGCCACTGCTTTGCATGTCGGGATACCTTAACTTTAAAATAATTAAAGAATGGTTTTGTCTAAATGGACAGACATCCCTGTGCTGTCTGGCTATCTACTGTCACCAGTAAAGGTAACCCAGCTGATAAACCTGCTGTCCTATTGTGCATGTCATGTGAAGTAATCCTCGACATCGCTGCACACTACCTTCTATACTTTAGATTTATAATAGAATTGTGTATTTTGAAAATGTGTTTTGCAGTCTCTGTGAATTTTAGAATTATTTTGCTTCTTTTAGCAAAATGCTTAAAATGGTTTTGCTGTGTATCTTGTTATGGATTATATTTGCATTAGTGTTATTTTGGCATCCAAAAGTCTTTCATTTCTTTCATAGGCAGGTGTGATATGTATCTCAGGCTGGCACTTTGAATGCCTACTGTAGATGCACAGCTGATATGGTAAAATACACATCACAGTGATAATGTATCACTTTACTAAACTACATGTATTCACTTTTTACATGTATTTACTAATTTACTTTAAATGTTTATGTAAAGTAAATTACATGTACATGTATTACATGTACATGTATCACTTTACTAAAGTACAGTGTAGAGCTTGAGATATGAGATATTAAGAGAGATTTACAGTTGTCTAGTATACCTATAGAAATTATGTGTACAGTGTAGAGCTTGAGATATGAGATATTAAGAGAGATTTACAGTTGTCCAGTATACCTATAGAAATTATGTGTTCAGTGGGCCATATAAGTGATGTATTCTATTCTATGTACTCTATAGGTGCTATATATGCTTATGGTAGAGAAACCATAGCACAAATATGACAGATTTGGAGTGTACATTGTAATACATGCTACATATATAAAATCTTTACAATTTTGATTCACAATACTTGAGGGCATATACAAATTTTGCACCTTAAATGTGTTTTCTAGAATGAATGATATCATTCATCAAAAAAATGAAATGATTTTCGGTTGTAGTTTGAATTTTGCCTACAAATATCACTGCTCACCTACAGATGCATAGGTCCCCTCTCCTGTGACACACTAGACGTCCACATCGTCTGCCATCACAGCCTGTTGGTTTTGTAATAATCTGATTCGCACGAGATGTCTGCAAGTCCTCCATCTGCGTCGTTGTTGCCACACGTGTAAACTAGGGGCCCTTTATTAGACTGAAAGCTACGGTGACGGCGCTGTGAACGGAGGGCCCAGTGTTTATAAAATGCAATCTCACCTGGCCTGCTGGCGACGGGGTGGGCGTAGGGTACGTTTCCTGCGAGGCTGCCGTGCTATTTGAATTGTCAATGTAGCCCTCTCCCATTGGACTCATATGGAGACCACTTTGGCTCAGATAGTGCAAAGACAGATTCCATCAGTTCCTTATCTATTACAACCTGCATCGCTTGCAATTGGATTCAATAGTGGCCAATAATGGTGTTATTTTTTAAACATTAGAATCCCTGGGTTTTCTGCACTGGTCAGCAGTGGGGTATCCGAGAACTGGGAGGAGAAGCGGCTAAAAGTAAAGTGGCTTCTGCCTTCCTTTCACACCTCCTGCTGTCTGGTGGCATGAATAGTGCATTTTTCCGATCATTTTTCTGACTTTCAGGGGCAAAAGTAATTTTTTTCTTGCAAAGGATGTGTATTTTCCCTCTGTCTCCAGTGCCTTGTCCCTAGAGTTGTAAGTATTGTGCCGGGATGAAGGAATTTCCACACTGCATTGATACATCACGGAAGCCAACTGCAATCACTGCATGAAGGGTGTCCTCCGAGACCAATTTGGGACCAAAAGACTTTGACCATAACTTTAAAATCATAGCAAACTCTTGGAGTTGGCTAGAATATTCCCAAAAAACAATTATAATGTCTTCTATATGCCAGCTTTCATTACAACACCAGTATCACTGCAGTATCAGTGTCAGTCCAATATTTCTGTAATTTCCCCACTGCATGGTAATTGGATTGGACCTCATCTTTAGGGGGAGAGAGACAGCATTAACATTAATTAAGGCTCCCTCATTTGCAATCTTATTAACAATGATAAAATTAAGTAGTAGTATAAGCTCTAAAGCTTTTTCTTAAGAAGAAGAAATAATCAAATATGGTGTTTTGGTTTGGAGAACAAATGTGTAGTTTGTGTTGTAGCTATTAATTAAAAAGTCCTGTTAAGTTTGTAAATTGCAGGACTCAGTGTTAGTGACCCGCAGTGGAATCTCCCCCAGACGCACGATCCTTTGCTTTGTAGCGAGAGATAAAGGCCTGTTATGATTTGCCATCACATTAGGGATTCGAGTCAAAATGTTCACCTTCTGCCTAAACCTCTTACTTTTTTTCAAAGTCGAATTTGCGTTGGTATCAAGTCAAACAATGTGTGCATGTGTTCAGAGTTGGAATAAGACGGGGAAAACTCCAGTGTTAAGAAAAGGCTTTTGATTGCCTCTGATGCAGACGTTTTCTCCTGGAACGGAACAGAGCCGTTGCAGAACTCCGTCTTATTTACATTTCCCTTTTTTCTTGCCACACATATGCTGCACAGTTCCAGGAAATTGGGGGGAATAAAACAGACCGAAAATGAAAGCGCCTGTTTCAATGCCAAGGTGCCAGGGCCCTCTTTTAAGCAGTAAATGTTCTGACAGGGGAGAAGAGAAGGCGATAATGAGAGCTGAGCTTCCTTCCAAGACGGCTGCATTGTTTTAATTGTTAGAGCTGTGAAATGGAGGGAAAGGGAAGAAAGAAAGAGAGACATAGAGAGAGAGAAAGAGAGAGAGAGACAGAAAGAAAGAGAGAAAAGTCTCAGAGCCAGTATTTAAAAAAAGAACAAACCTGGCTTTTTCCAGGCAGTGTGTTGGAGCAATTATGTACAAACCCTGTAATTATGCATATCTTTTGGAAACATGTAGAGCTGTATGGAAATGAGACTGGCCTGGTACAACTCCACACTGATCGACACCCCTTCCCCCCCACTGGCTGCACACTGGCTGATATTACAGGCAGGTTTGGGAGAGTAATGGCAAGATAAGTCATGGGCCCAGTATGAGTGTCTGTGTGCACTGTGCATAGGGTGGGTGGGGGCACTTTGGTTGCTGACTATAGGCTGTGCCGAGAAACATCAACCCAAAACACTCTTGGCATGCACACTCCTGCCTTTGCTCTCCCCCGGCCTCCCTCTCACTCTTCCTCCTCCCATCCTCTTCCTCTCTCTCACTCTCCCTCCCCCTGCATGTGCTAAGTCCCACCCTTAATTAAGTCTGCTGGGGTTTAAAAGTGTTGAATCTTGTTTAAAGAGCATCTCAGCACATTTGGAAGCCTGAGCGTATGCATGGTAATCAGGCTGTTTGGGCACTGGACGCAAAATCTTATTTTCAGCTTGATTTTATTTTCAGATCCTTGCGTTTGTTTCACTTGTGATTTTTGAGAAATAGGTGTGAGCAGTGTGTGTGTGTGTGTGTGTGTGTGTGTGTGTGTGTGTGTGTGTGTGTGTGTGTGTGTGTGCGCGCGTGAGCGTGTGTGTGTGTGTGAGCCAGAAGGGTGCATATGTGATTATTTCCAACCGTGAATGATTGTGTCTTCTCATAGTGCGTCTCTTGCTCACAATTACCTGTAGTTAATCTTATCAGCGTGAAATTCAATTACTTTTATCGAGGTTATTTCATACATGATAGAGGCTGCCCGTGTGAGCCTTAATTTGGACCCTGTGAAAGCAGGCGTTGAGCATCGGTGCCCTGCGTGTGGCCCAATGACTGCGCCTGCCTTTCTCTTACTGCAGAACGGCATCGGCCAGAACGGTGACAATGCAACACGTAACAGCTCTATGAGAAAGCAATAATGTGAACATTATTGCGGTTCAGCAAGAGCTAAGCACCTGTTACTGTGCTTCAATTCGGAGTCCACGCTGACATTTCAAATTTTCATTTTCAACATTGATAACAGGTTACCAGTGGGGGCGGCAAGCCAGGAGCCACATGAAGGCTATTTAAATGCTTTGCAAAGTGGCAAGATTAAAATCGAGTAAGTGCAGATTCTCTCTCTCTCTCTCTCTCTCTCTTCCTCAAACCTTTCCTCTTTTCCTTCCATCCCTCCTTTTTCTGCTTGACTTATCAGGATTCGTTCCTCCAGACCCATTTGCAGGCCGCCTGTGGAACCCGGGCGAGAGGGCGAACACCCCTCCCCCCACCAATTACCCCAGGATGGATTTTTTTTTTATTTTTGGATTGAAGCCGGATAATTGTGTAATTATCTGGGTGAAATGGGAAGTCTAATGTGTTAAAGTGGGATTTTTTTTTAAGCCGCCGGGTGGCTGGAGTGAGAGGCGGGAGACGGCCCCGCTTGGCTAGGTGAGGACAGCTTGACCAAATAGATAAATAACAGGATAAGGGGGAGGGGGGGGGTGCACTGGGCAGAGGTGGCGGGGAGGCTACTGACCCCTGCGG
This sequence comes from Brachyhypopomus gauderio, assembly GCF_052324685.1. Classification (NCBI taxonomy): domain Eukaryota; kingdom Metazoa; phylum Chordata; class Actinopteri; order Gymnotiformes; family Hypopomidae; genus Brachyhypopomus; species Brachyhypopomus gauderio. The sequence continues at coordinate 4,594,944 of NC_135215.1, forward strand.
CAGGCAGGAGTGCGACACCTGCGCGAGCTGATGCAGATGGGAGGTGTGTGTGTGTGTGTGTGTGTGTGTGTGTGTGTGTGTGTGTGTGTGTGTGTGTGTGTGTGTGTAAGGGAGGGGGGGCTCGAGAGAGGTCCAGGACCCCATCAAGAACGCAATCTGAATATGTGCAATGGCTCTTGGGGGGGAAGTTAGAGGAGGCTTTGCATAGACCTGTAAGGTCAATTACAGTGGCTGAAGTTCATGTTGTTCCATTTTATGTTGTTATGTACGAAAGGTTATTCCAGATGAAGGCTCGCTTGTGACTGTGTGTATTGCTAATACTCTGAAGCCTCAAAACGCAGCATATGTGACCTCGCCCTGGGGACTAATACACAGGCCTGCCTTTAACAGCCAAGCCTTTAAGAGATTTTCTGTCTGAAATCACTTTTTGTCAACAGACAACATTTTCCCTTTAATTGAATGGGAAGAACAAACAACGGAATCCCAACCAGGGTCTATTCCCGTCCAGATCATGCATTATTACGCTGACCTTAATCCAAATCCCCCCTCAAACCAAGCAATTTTCCTCTGCCAGTCTTAAGATCCTGGCACGGAGAGAGGCAGGCGACAGTAAACAGCGGGTTGCAGGAGCGGGAGCAGGTTTAAAGGGAGAGACTTACAAAATGAAAATTCAGGGGGGAAAGGAACATAAGATATGTTGTCTGCTTTCAGTGGTTGTTAGGAAATAAATTGCTTTTGAAAGTAGAAATGTTTACCTCCATTGAGAGACGTTTTATGCCCTTGACAGGAAATTATTTCACAGCCTCTGTAGCTGTTGCTCTTTCCAATGGTCGTGTTTTCTTAACCTTACAAAAATAACTTGGCCTCCACATTCACTTCGAGTATAAACACTTATTCTGTGTTTTGAGGCCTCTCTCAACGGGTAGCTCAACTAATTTCTTTCTTCGGTGGAGGCACAGCCGAGGCAGAATGGAAGGAAGGAACCACGCTGTTATTCTGCCCTCTTCCCATATTTGCCCTTTGTGTTGAGTATGTACCAAGTAGCAGAAAGTAAATCGAATGTAGAATTGCACTGATAATGGAAAAAAGACATTATTGACTCTATAAATTTGTATTAAAGGTATGCACCATGCACACCATTGCAATTCTAGTTAGGCAAACAAATCAGACGAAAAGTTCACTTTACAATTGAGCATATATCCTGCATGTGTCTGAAAACTTTGGAGGTGTGCGGACAACATCCGTCCATTGTTGGAGCGGTAAGCAATTTGCAGCTCATCACTTCAGAGTTTAATGAAATGTGGGGTTGTATTTATTGATTGGAAGAGGTTATCAGGGCCTACAAGTGCGAGCTGAGCACATATCAGACCAAAACATTGCTTCCATTCTCTGGATCGCACTGAGTTTCCACCGTAATGATTCACATTCGTCAAGTTCAGGCCAGAGTTCTAGTACAGAACAGAACTCCACAGAACAGCAATGGTGATCCCAAGGCCACTCGGAGCAAAAAGGCTGTTAAAAGGTAATGTACTCTTGCTTATCGTTGAGTACCTGGAGTATAGTTTAAGCATAATGTAATATGAACTAATGTCCTTAGTATAGATGAATGTAACTGTGTGTGTGTGTGTGTGTGTGTGTGTGTGTGTGTGTGTGTGTGTGTGTGTGTGTGTGTGTGTGTTATGTACTGTTGAGCCCCAAGGTCCCTTCTGACATTGACACTAGGGCTCCATCCAGATTTCTAACCCTAGCTTTTATCAGGAGCTCTCTGACAGCCCTGGGTCCACACAGCCCTCCCCTTTTGCTCCCAGACCTGTCTGGCTGCGTGGCTAACACTCCTGCCCAATCCCCCTTAACTGATATCTTGTGTCCACTGCCTGAAGCTCCTCAGGGTGGAGACAGAGAGCCCACTGATACAGGGCAGCAGCAGCAGCAGACAGGCAGTTTGAACAGAAAGACCTATAAGAATATCACTCTGGTTCTCCATACGTTTCTACGTATGACTTGACTGTTTTCATGAGATAATGTATTACATAAGAGTAAAAAACAATGCTGGTGTACTAGCGTAAGCCACTGGTTCACTCTTTTCAACAACATGCATGCATGAAGGCTTTATGAATGGCATCTCATTCTAATCCCAATTCCTCATATTAAGCACACACTTTAACACCCCTGTTATTCTGCCTGTGCTGACTGTACCTGTGGCAAAGTGTCTATGTTTCACTTCAAGCATGACAGCTTTCAGAGATTCAGAGAAAGTTCATGCGCTAAATTGCCATGTTCCTCCAATTCCACAGGCTAACTGTAAATGGATAAATGCAGGGCGTCACGTGATATGAAGAGTAAAGAAATAATGTCTTCCTACCAAACTAATGTTGTTCAAAATTCATAAGTGAGTCACACCTGGGAAATGAGATCTCATAATATTTCATTTACGGAGGAAGCATTTGTTCACAGCTCGCAGTCAAGCAGGGGTCCAATATAATATGCAACACACTCTATCAAACAAGTTCATGCTTTCACGGATCATACACTCAATTTTGCAGCAGATGCCAGCTCAACCTCTGTAGTGATGCAGGGCAGCGAGCAGTATCGAGTGGCTCTCAATCAAAAACACAGGTAAACAAAAACACAATGGCACTCCAACCATGGAGCACGAGGGGAGATAACCTTTTCCTGATTGGTGCTTAGACTGTTTAAGCAAAAAATACGATTTGGCAGAGGAGTGTTGGGGGAGATGCACCCTGGACTTGGGTATCCCTGGCATAGATGATGAATGCCATGTTAGTTGGGTCATTGTGGAGGTACATGGTATGACCTCTACGCAGTTTTTTGGCTTGGAAAGAAGCTTGTGAACTGTTGGGAGTGAGGAGCCTTGAGACTCGATGAAACACCTCCGGCAGGCAGATGTAGCTTCAGCGCGACAGTGATCCTGACTGAATAGTGATGATGAGTGTTGAGAAAGCCACGGTTGTCTGATCAAGTTACTGCGTTCAAACTAACGACGACGACGGCAAAAAAAGGAACTGACGATAGCTAATTAGTAAATCCATAATGTTTCCCTCCTTTTAAGCATCTCCCTTGAGGGTGTTTTGAATCATTATGCAAATGATGTTGTCAAATGTCAATTAGTGCAGGAAGACGCACTCATGATTTATTATTTTCAAGAGTGCTTCTGCAGTTCTAAACTTTCTCCTGCTAGTCATCAAAGGAAATGGAAAATGAGGTGTGTGCACGTCTTTCTTTGTGTGTGCGTGTGTGTGTGTGTGTGTGTGTGTGTGTGTGTGTGTGTGTGTGTGTGTGTGTGTGTGTGTGTGTGTGTGTGTGAAAACCACATGCAAGTCCCTTTCACACATTGAGAGGAATGAAATGCTTTATTCCAAAGTGAAGGACAAGGGAACGGTTAAGTGCTTCACTCGAGAACACTGAACAACCTTACTGAACAACCTTTGACTCATAGTTACAGACATTTTACCAGGTGCTAGTCTAAAACCATTGCTCCCAATTGTTACAGTGGGCACAGGCTTAAACACAAGGACTCTAGAACTTGACTCTAAAGTTTTATAACAGCCCCTCACCCCACCAGAGTTCAGACATCATAAAAGAGTTTTTTTTATATACACTGCAATTATGATTCATGCCAAACAGATTGCAAAAAATTAACAAAACTGCTGTCCAACAGATGAGGAGCCCTCTTGGTGTTTGTTTTTCACCCCGGTCTATGGGGATGACGAGGGCCTGTTACCATGAACCACTTTCCATTTCACAACCAAGGGTGAAGTGCCTTTCTTAGTGGCACTGCAATTACTGAAAAAAAAATCAGTCAGTAAAAAACAACGGTGGATGTCAATTAGGCTCTGTAATTGAATAATTACTGGACAGAGCGGTGTGGCAGAGTGATTACAGGAGCAGTTCTCCAAATGTCAGAAAGCAATTGAAGTAAATTACACAACTCTAAAGCGAAGGCTCTGATGTCTGCAGAACCTGCGCTCCATTTAGCCCACAGAGTAAACTACCACTCTTCTTCTTATCGCCTTTGGTTCTTGAGACTCTCTGGCTTTTTGCTCTGTGGTGACTGTATCTCTTCATTTACCTGAAAGGAATAAAACATTCACGCAACACACACTTTCTCTCATCTGATTGTCTAAGTGAATTACCAGTGAAATTCAAAAACTTCGCTTCCCTGCACGATACAGTTACATTCAGAAACAGTGGCACTTACCAACAGCACCATACGTTATGTAAACCAGTTATTTTTCTGAAAGAAATGTACATTTTCCTTCAGATTTGAGCTTGTGGCTTTGCCTGCCATCTGTTCATCTGACAGTTTGCATTATTTTACTTATTGAGCAGACTAATTGAAGACTGTTTTGAGTTTATTCTGAAAAGTGCTAGACCAGCGATGGAATCTCCCTTTTCATAACCCAATTAGGGACCACATCAGAGTTGTTAGGTGAATGGTTTATTCATTATCCAGAGGTACATTTAATGGGGCAAACTCATTTATGGGCTCATTATCAAACTTGGCAACAGATCATATTATTCAGCCGTTTTGATCTTTCTGAAGAGCGCCCATGTACTGAAAGAAAGTGGAGCTTGGTGAAAGAGCTAATGACATGCCTTTTGATTAAACATTGAGGGATTGCCTCTTATAGAGAACAGAATCATATATTGCTGCCATGGACTCCCAGGAGTCCCTCCCCTAGTAACTGCCCACCAGTACGCTCAGCCCACTAGCAGACTCAGTGATGCTCATTGGCCACACCATCCCACCAACGGTCCAATGGCATGGTTGAGATTTAGGCCTGCTGCCACATAAAACTCGATAATGTGTATACTTTTAAAAAGTTGTTGTAAGGTGGGACTACATAACAACATGGATGGTAGGGTAGGTCTGTGGGCTGGTGTCGGGGTTGCTTTGGAATGGCAGCATCAAAGATGCTGGATATCAAGGCCTTTATTAATAAGTTCATGTTGACTCATGTTTGTCATGGATTTACTGAGTCTGCAGGGATGGTGTCTCTAGGTAAAACATGCCCCATTTTGAAGGAAAGTACCAGAACAACATGAATAAAACAATGTTTTTTAAAAAAACAAGGCATGTGTTTGTGGTTAGTCTAGATACATTGTGTTTTTATGGGATTGATATGCAATGAAAAGCCACACCAGTGTCTCTTTGATGAGATTAACAATATATTAACAATATGGAAGCAAAACAGTCAAAAGTTTGAAATAAAAGACAAGACACTTAAAACCAGAATCCTATTTAAATAACTTCACATAGAAAAAAGCAGAATACTAGTTACTGGGCTGGTGGTAACGATATATGAAGCTAAAAAATGAATAAATATGTGAAAAATGAAATATCAAGAGTCATTATTTGTAAAAATAAAATACATGAATAATATAAAGCAGCTAAGAGGAAGTAATTACTTACATTTGAAGGCACAAGAAGTCATTTTTTCACCAAAACAATAATAAATAATAAATATTTATTAATGTGATTACTAATTAATTTTACAATTATTGTGTAAAGTCCAGTTTACATGAGATGAAGAATCAAATTGCTTTGTAGCCCTCAAAACCAATTTATGCTCTGTAGATCAGGTCTCCCACATGGAGGCAGCCATATTTAAAATAGATTTAGAACAGAATCTATGAAACATCCAGGCCACTAGGTGTCAGTATAGTGTTTCATAACTTGGAAAAATTACTTACTGCTTCTTTAACCATTCAGACTTTTAAAATCAAACTTGACCTCTTCATTATCCAGACTCAGTGAAGATTGTTTATTTTTCAAAAAATGATGCTCATTTCTTTCCAAATAGACATGATGGAATCCAGACCAAGATATGAGAATTCTTACTCTTAGATACTCAATTAGCCCCAAAACATGATCCTTATGATGAGATGCCTTCACCTCCCTTCCTATATTTCAAAAGCCACCGACTCTCTGCTTCTCTTCCATCCAGCGTGTGCCGTTAGCAAAGCTCTATCAAGTGGTATAAATCTTTAATTTTAGAGATCAGCATTAATGGCCGATCTCTGCTCTGTTCCCGCCTTTCATCCTCTCGGCTGTCGGAATTCCGGAGGGGGTTGCGCTCAATCGTTTGCTCCCCTAAGTACACAAAATTAGCTGCTTATCTGTTGATCTCCGTACATGATCCTTGTGAAATCCTTTCTGTGTGTCCAAGGCTGCTGCCTTCGCAAGAGAGCCTAGCTCCAGGAGACATTCCCTGGCCTCCAGCTCTTCATCATCCCCCCCACCCTCTCGCCCACTCTCGCCTGGTCCTCGGAGAGGGGGAACTGGGGCTAATTAAATTGCTCTCAAAGACAATAAGGACCAGGCTTCCACCTGACTGCCTGCCATCTCACTTCCAGGGGGTGGGGGGTGGGGTGGGATCTGAACAGTCCTTAAGCCTCAGGCTTTTACCTAGTAGCTTGGTGGGATAAAAAAAAACGAAAGCAAAGAAAAAAAAAACTGAACTGTCATTCGTATCCTTCAGCTTTGCTTAATACGGTCCATTTTCAGGCAAAAACTAGTAACTGAATACAGAAGGAGAGTGATACAGAGCAGGAGGGTGTGGAGGAAGCTGTATGAGGATGGGATGGGATAGTCATGGCAATGAAAGCGCAGGGCTGCGAAGCCGAGTCGTGTTTTGATGCCTGCTTCAGTTTCTGCACTTGGAGTGCATGTTTGGCATCCCGTCTCATCAAGCATATTTGCCTTGGATTCCGAATGCGCTTCAGTCAAGTCTCTGACCATTTACGGACCGACGCTTAATTCCGACCGCACTGCTGAACTTGGCAGAGTTAATGGGCACAGGCTGTGGAATTAGGCCGCCCTCTGTCTCCTAATGTGGCCAGCAGAAGCCCGAGAGCGACCGCAGCCCTCGTTAGCCGTGTCTGCTCACTATTGATTGCGGCGGGCCGCTGGGGGCTCCCTACCTGCCCCTGACTTTGTACTTCAGCAGGAGTTGTAAGGGTCTGCGGAACAACAGGGACCACGCACATCTCAAACAAGGTCTATGAAAAGCCTATCAATTAGGCTTTGAAGGTCAAGCAAACTCTCCTCTTCCCTCTCTCACCCACCTTCTCTCACTCTTCCTCCCTCTCTCTGTCTCCTCCTCGACTCATTTCGAGCTCGCGCCATCTCCCGTGCTCACTTACTCCGTCTCTGCTTCTCGCCCTTTCTCACTCTCTTGCATCGCTCTCTCCAAAATACATCTGAAGACTCCATTCAATTAAACATCTCTCAGCTCCAGCTGCTCCCTAAGTGAAAGGTCAACCAAGTCCAGGAGGCTAAAAGAGAAAGGCTTGGCTTCTTCAGAGAGCCCTGCCCTCCCTCCCTCCTCTCCACCGCCCAACAAAGCCTCCCCCAAGCCTGGTCTCTCTCTTAATGATCCCCACTGGTCAATCCCTAACTAGCAATGACAGTTCCCCCCAGAAGCACCTCTGCGGACGAGAGCCAATCGATCAGGTGGAGGAAGGAGGAGGGGTAAAAAAAAAGGGGGGCCACACATATAATGATAACCCGCAGACATAATGTCAAGCCCTTGTGCCGTCCCAATTGGTTGACATTCAGGTGGATAGAGGGGAGAGCCAAGTGTCCACACATCAAACGGGAGGTGTGGTGGCGAGCTTTGCTGCACCGAGTGAGCTCTGTTAACCCCTCTCTCACGTGAACTCTAATTACCCGCACTGTGGCCTTCGGGAGTACTGATGGCATGGCTGCCCGCACCAGATGACCCTCACTCAATACGCCATCAACGCAAACATCACATAATTGAGCCTCATTACAAGAGCCGTAACCCAGTTACGGCTATGCTGACAGGGCGCGCTGAGACTTCGGTGGTTTCTCGCACATTGACGTTGGCCGGGCTAAGCCTGCTCTTCTGTGGCCCGCAAGCCATCTGCACACATACTTCTATAAGCCGAGATGAAATCATTCTTTGATTGGCCCTAAAATGAGTTGTTAAAACCAAGCAATGAATCCAACAAAAAAAAAAAAGAGAGAATAGAATGAATAATGATAACAGCATGGGTGTATGTCTGGTTTCACCCTTGAAGCCAGGTCTCCCTTTTCACACTCAAATGCAGAAGACGAATGGCTCCAGTGGGACTCGCAGCCCGCACGGGTTCGTCTTACTGCACAATGCTTTGCCAATCTATTTCCCCCTCTTTAATTGCAAACGGAGTGGAACTATACATCTGCCCCGTGCCGCTCGACCCAATACATAAGCGCCATTGATCAGTCTGGCTTAAAAAGCGGTGCCACTTTCCAGTCCCTCACCACGAGCATAGCGAAGGCATTATCGGGCGAGCTTGATATGATACACCGACTCCTGCCTGCCACCACCACCCCTCCCTCCTGTTCAGATTGAGTTCGGGGCGTCTCTTTTTGGACAGGAGGCGGACAGACGGCCTGACTCCAGTGCTAGATGAGAAAGTGCTGGGGAGGGCGGGGCCCTGCCCCAAAGTCCCATCAATAGCGTAAGGAATGCCAGCCAAGCGGCTGCAACGACAGGACGCCCGACGCTCGTACGCCAGTTAGAGAGATGCGCAGGAGGGGGTTTGGAGGGGACAGCCTGCTCTCTTAACCAGAGCCTGGTGCTTTTTTGTTGTGGTTGTTTCTTTCTGCTTCTCTCCACTCCTCTCTTCTGGGGCAGTCCGGTGGGTGATCGTGTTTCTCATACTATCAATACTATCGCTACCTTGGCCCCTGTCTCTCCCAGTCACCAGTGGTTTTTATAACCTTGTGGTACATAGCATCTTCCTAATAAGTGCCAAGTGGACAATATTTCATGGTCACAGACAAAAGTAACTAAGCAAACTGTATATATACTTGTCAGCCATATCGTCTTTATTTGAAGATGCTGCTACTCCCAGTGATTTGAAATTGATTTCTCCAGAGCAATCTGTACTTTTAAAATGCTTAAAATGTATGCCTACAACAGCTGCTTCTAGTGAAATTACTGTTCATAACTGATACTAAATTCTTATTTGAATAAAAAATATTTAGAATACTCTATTCACACATTATGACACTAGTGGAAACATTGACTTATCTAAATAAAATGTAAATGTAAAATTCCTCAATCCCTAGCAGGAAAAAATTAAGCACAATTTTATACTGCAGAAGAGGAATTCAACAAACTAGTACCCTCCACTAATTTTCCACAAATTTATAAACAAGAAGTGACATTTAGTCGATTGAAGAGGGAGGAGCTGTTGTCATTTCCTTTACAAGAAGGAAGCAGTTTAGGAAATCCTGGATGTTCCTGGATGTTCTTGGAACGATTACAGTTTTCCATTCAGTCCAGAATTGATCTGACCATTTCAGCACAGAATCTTGATGTAGATGATCCTTGCTGTGGTTATTTTTATTCATAAAATAAAATTCATAAGGAAAGCAATCCTGGATGTCCCAGTGTATCTTCTTGGTCCTGAAATTGTATGTTTCTGATACTTTTCTGAATAAATTGTTCAGTCTTTATCTACTTATGATCAAGACTCTTCATACTTTCCACAAGTCCTGGAATGCCTTAAAGAACAAATGCTACCTACCAACTGCCTACTGTTTTCAGTGGACATTAAAAGTTTATACCTGGTCATCTGTAATGAAGATGGTTTGAGAGCTTTGATGGTGTGAGTTTTTCTTGATCCAAGACCTGAGAAGAACCCTCCTTCAGATATTCTCTTAAGACTGTCTGATCTTTTGTTAAATTTAAATGCCTTTTCCTTTGAATTAAAGTCACTACTCATAAACAAGAGGAGTTGGTTTGGCTATTAAAATGGGACTATCCTATGTAAACCTCTTTATCTGGATTTGATGAGAAATACTTTTTGACCAATACTATATTACTATACTATACTAGACCTGTACCCATAGTATTTCTGAGATTCATTTTGGTACTGTTACATGCACAATCGAAGAGATCACCTCCTGGCATGAGGTTAACCTTTCTGACAGTTTCAGTTAAGTCTGAAAATTCTTGTTTAAATACCATTACTATCATACTATTATAAACCTGTGGACTCTCATTCCTATTTGCAATACAACTCTTCACATTCCAATGTCTGCAACAAATCCTTTACTCCTTTACTCACAGCTATTAAGACATATGTGCATAGCAGTGAGAATGAAGGCGGAAATGTGTGCGTATTTCCATAACTGTGGATTTCCTAAGGAAGACAGAGATGATGCTTTTGTCTGACCTGTTCAGAGAATGGTTACAATAGTCTATGAACGGCCTGTAAAACAACTTCAGGAGTTTAAACAACATGCATTGCTTTTGCTGCTAATTTCTCATCCTACAAATAAAATAGAGGCTAATATGAAACACTTCTGAATCCTCAGATGATACAGAGACCGCATCCCTTTTTAAGTGTGCTCCACTAATCTCCTACAGACGAGACACACACATCAAACACATGCTTGTCAAGAGTGAGATAAATGACCATTCAGATAACTGTGGCACTGTAGCCTGTAACCACTTTAGATGTGCTACATGTATTAATACAGGCACTAGCACAAAAGGATCAATTGTTATCACCCCTTCCTCTTGATGAATTGCTGCAGGAGTTGTCTACTGTATTACTGTATTACTGTATTACAAGAGAAGTAATCAGATTTACTTTGAAGACACCGAGAGATAGCTTTTTGTCTGTTTTTTTTAAACACCTTTGAACATCATAATGAAGGATTTGTCTTTTTCAGTGGCAATGCAGTTTAATACTAATGACCAGTGCATTAATGACACACCTGTTTGCATTGCCAGTTGTTGCTGTGGAAGTAATAAAGTTTGGAAACTCAAAGGAAAACCAGCATACACTCTTGGAGTACCTACGGAATGAATGTTAGGACATTCTCTTTTAACATCTACTTTTTCCAATATAAACTTATTCCTCCTAGACTCCTAGAACTTTTTGGACTTCTGTCTGAAACATTCTATTTCTCTGGAAACCTTGTGTTCTTCATTAATTTACTCTACAATACTCACTCTCTCTACAATACTCTCTTTCTCTCTGTCTCTCTCTCTCTCTCTCTCTCTCTCCCTCTCGCTCACCCATCCAAATTATCGGAATCAGGTGTTCCAATCACTTCCATGGCCACAGGTGTATAAAATTAAATTAAGCACCTAGGCATGCAGACTGTTTTTACAAACATTTGTGAAAGACTGGGTCGCTATCAGAGGCTCAGTGAATTCTAGCGTGGCACTGTGATAGGATGCCACCTGTGCAACAAATCCAGTCGTGAAATGTCCTCGCTCCTAAATATTCCACAGTCAACTGTCAGCTGTATTATAAGAAAATGGAAGTGTTTGGGAACTACAGCAACTCAGCCACGAGGTGGTGGGCCACGTAATCTGACAGAGTGGGGTCAGTGGATGCTAAAGAAAACAGTGCGAAGAGCTCACCAACTTTCTGCAGAGTCAATCACTACAAATATCCAAACTTTATGTGGCCTTCAGATTAGCTCAAGAACATTGCACAGAGAGCTTCATGGAATGGGTTTCCATGGTCGAGCATCTGTATTCAAGTCATACATCACCAAGTCAAGTCAAGTCAAGTAGTCTTTATTGTCATTTCAACCATATACAGTACAGTACACAGTGAAACGAAATAACGTTCCTCCCGGACCAAAGGTGCTACATAGAACAATACTCAATACAAAAACAAAACAAAGTGCACTTGTGCAAACATGTGCTAGTCCGCAAACAGTCATTAAATACAAGACATTAAATACAAGACAGTAAAAAATACAACACAATAAACAATTTCCAATACAAACGATAAATACTGGGGGGGGGGGGGGGGGGGGGTGACATTGCAATACTGAGTGTGTGTTAAAGTGCATTGTGCTATGTAGAGTACAGCATGTAAAGAAAATGTAAACAAAAATATGTAAACATTACTACACTCTTTATAGCAGCTAAAACCAGATATGTACCTTAGAACAATGTAGTGAAATGATAGACAGTCCAGACAGTTATGTAGACATTGGTACAGTCTTAGCAGCAAATCAGAACTGTAAAAAAAAGGAATCCAAAGTCCAGTGTTTTTATGTGTGTGCATAAGTATAAGAAGAGTCCAAGGTCTAGTGTTTTTGTATGTGTATATGTGTGCGTGAGACAGCACAGACTAGGTTGTTAAGGAGTCTGATAGCTTGTGGGAAAAAGCTGTTGCAGAATCTGGATGTAAGGGTCCGAATGCTTCGATACCTTTTCCCAGATGGCAGAAGTTGGAAGTGTGTGTGTGAGGGGTGTGTGTGATCACCTACAATGCTGAGTGCTTTGCTAGTGCAGCGTGTAGTGTAAATGTCGGTGATGGAAGGAAGAGACACACCGATGATCTTCTCAGCTGTCCTCACTATCCGCTGTAGGGACTTGCGGTCTGCTACAGTGCAGTTCCCAAACCAGACAGTGATGCAGCTGCTCAGGGTGCTCTCGATGGTTCCTCTGTAGAATGTAGTGAGGATTGGAGATGGAAGATGAGCCTTCCTCAGTCTTCTCAGGAAGTAAAGACGCTGCTGGGCTTTCTTGGTGATGGAACTGGTGTTGCAGGACCAGGTGAGATCATCTGCTAGGTGAACACCGAGGAACTTGGTGCTCTTGACGATCTCCACAGTAGAGTCGTCGATGTTAAGTGGTGAGTGATCACACCTCATTCTTCTAAAGTCTACAACCATCTCTTTGGTTTTGTCTACGTTCAGAGACAGGTTGTTGACTCCACACCAGTCCGTCAGTCGCTGCACCTCCTCTCTGTATGCTGCCTCGTCGTTCTTCCTGATGAGACCCACCACAGTCGTGTCATCAGCGAACTTTATGATGTGATTTGAGCTGTGCGTTGCTGCACAGTCATGAGTCAGCAGTGTAAATAGCAGTGGACTGAGCACACAGCCCTGGGGGGCTCCAGTGCTCAGCGTGATGGTGCTGGAGGTAGTATTTCCGATCCTGACTGCCTGAGGTCTTTCAGTCAGAAAGTCCAGGATCCAGTTACAGATGGAGGTGTTCAGGCCCAGTGGTTTCAGCTTCCTGATCAGGTGCTGGGGAATGATGGTGTTGAATGCTGAACTGAAGTCAATGAACAGCATTCGAACATAAGAGTCCTTATAATCTAGGTGAGTGAGTGCCAGGTGAAGGGTTGTTGCTATGGCATCGTCTGTGGAGCGGTTGGGACGATACGCAAACTGTAGGGGGTCCAGAGTGGATGGCAGCAGGGTCTTGATGTGCCTCATGACGAGCCTCTCGAAGCACTTCATGATGATGGGTGTGAGTGCAACAGGGCGGTAGTCATTGAGGCAGGAGACAGAGGACTTCTTGGGCACAGGAACGATGGTGGTGGTCTTGAGGCATGTAGGAACAACGGTGCTGCTCAGAGAAGTGTTGAAGATGTCAGTGAAGACCTCTGCTAGCTGGTCTGCACACTCTCTGAGCACCTTTCCAGGAATGTTGTCTGGTCCAGCAGCTTTTCGTGGGTTGACTCTGCGTAGAGTTGTCCTTAGAGTTAATACTTGATGCCTAGAGTTGTCCACCAAGTGCAATGCAAAGCGTCAGATGCAGTGGTGTAAAGCACGCCGCCACTGGACTCTAGAGCTGTGATGAATCACGCTTCTCCATCTGGCAATCTGATGCTCAATCTGATGTCTTTTGTTTGTTTGGCGGTTGGCAAGTGCCAAGTTTGGTGGAGGGGGGATTATGGTGTGGAGTTATCTTTCAGGAACTGGGCTTGGCCCCTTAGTTTGAGTGAAAGGAACTCTGAATGCTTCAGCATACTAAGACATTTTTGGACAATTCCATGCTCCCAAATTTGCGGGAACAGTTTGGAGCTGGCCCCTTCCTCTTCCATGATGACTGTGCACCATTGCGCAAAGCAAGGTCCATAAAGACGTGGACGACTGATGTGGATGAACTTGAACTGGCCTGCACAGAGTTCTGACCTCAACCCGATAGAACACCATTGGGATGAATTAGAGTGGAGACCGAGAGCCAGTCCTTCTCGTCCAACATCAGTATTTGACCTCACAAATGCGCTTCTGGAAGAATGGTCAAAAATCCCCATAAACACACTATTAAACCTTGTGGACAGCCCTCCCAGAAGCCAATGGCATATTGAACCCTATAGATTAGGAATGTCACTCAAGCTCATGTGAGTCAAGGAAGATGAGCAAATACTTTTGACAACATATAGAACTTGTGTTTCTTATTACGATAAAAATGGTATTAGGGTTTACCATGTTAACCCAAATACCATGCTATCTTAATACCATGTTAACTTTTATACCATGTCAACCCTAATACCATTTTAAGCCTTATAAACTCAACTTCCAACCAAAATATTATGGTTAAAATTCTAAATTAGATTACTTTTATTAAGTTGAAAGAAACATTTTTCTTAGATCATCTTGAAGACAGTAGATGAAGACATGACATTATATGATATTATAATATTCAGCTTGCATGGGTTACCTTAAACTGACAGAAGTGCTGTGCAAGTTATGACAAAAATTAGATTCTTCGATCAATCTTTTTTGTCCCTTATTGATTCAGGGGTCATACTTCCTCTTGTGTCAAAAACAAAACAAATGTTTCACTGCTCTATGATTTCTCATTATATCCATGTCTCCAACGGTCTCCAATGGTCTGCAGACACACCCACTAATCAATAACTCTTGGTCTCTATGAATTGCCATTGTGATGATTAGGAATCGATCTGCCTCCTTATGGGAATGTTGTGCATGACACAAAGAATGGTCAAGTATTCAAATACCACAGTAGCATACAATTTCAGTAAACACCAAATCTATGAGTGGATTTGAATTTCGTGCATCCTTCTGGGATCTTATACCAGCAAAGATCTTACACCAGGAGGCTGTAAGAGTGTATCATTTATCAGAACAGGCCTTCTGCTGTTTCTGGCCCACTGTAACACTTTGTGTCAGAGCTGTGCAATTATTGCCCACTGCCTGGGCAACCAGGCACTCCACGCATATATCAAAAACTTTAAACCATAATGGATACATGGGTTATTTTTAGAGGGTACACACCAGCATTCCACACTGGAAAACCATCCAAGTCTGCTTAATGTATTGACAATATGAGCTCTTGTTAAGGATTTCGTGTCGCAACAACTTAATCCTGAGCATGCCCTCCCCAGCCACACAGACTTGGAGAGAGGTCCGGACGCGGCTCGTCGTTTGCCACCCCGCCCCGCCGTAGCTCCGCAGCGGGCTACGCTTGGCCTGTCTCTTCCTTTTGCTCTTCACTCTTGGCTTGATTTCTGAATGCTTCTCACCCGCCTCCCTCTGATTGGAGTCAATGGGATTACAGCAGAGTTAATCGCTCCTGGGTTTGTCCACTTATTGCCACGTGAACTCCCTCTCGGCGCCCCATTGTTTTTCCGACCTTCCGTAAAGATTACCTTGGAACTGCTCTATTGTCTCCGCCGGAGCGTGGGAGTCTAATGAAAGGCGAACGGCAGCCGGCACAATGGAGGCGCCGACTGCAGCGGGGGCCGGCGTACGCGTGTTCATTAGCGAAAGCGCAGGGTCTGCCTTTAGAAATTGAACTACTGGCAGCTCTCAGATTGAGCTATTAGGGTTTTGTGATTGTATATGGTGTCCTCCCCTTTCTGACACACCAGCAGGAGAGTGAGAAGACTACCGCAGGCCTACTGCAACGGGGCCCAGTCGGAGAACGCAGGCCTGTTTTGTCCCAGTCTATGTCGCAGTGCACATTCAGTAAGCACCTAATAGTTTCTGCCGTTTGCTCTGTAGGAGGGTGTGATGGTGCAGCTAATAAAGGATGAGAAATCTCCCACAGCGCTCCTTGCTGTCAGGCGTTTATTTATTTATCTTTTTTACAGTGAAGGTTAAGTTTCACAGATGTGTTGGCGAGTGTGTTTTGTGCATATGACTCGAGCAGCTATGAAATACTGTAACTGAGAAGGATCCCTTTGAACAGACGCAGTAAACCACAAACTACCAGATCAATTTTATGCTTAAGCCCCAAATGCCTCATGGACGAACCTGTAACGAGCGCAGCAATCTCCATGTAAGACTACTGTTCATTCCTTATTAAGAGATTTTAATAGTCATCAGCACTGCATTAAAACAAAGCTTCGTTTTTATTAGCGTTTTCTGATGTTTAATTAAAAAAAGAGTGGGATGGTCCTGTGTCTATACTGTGCTTTTTAATTCGTAACAGTGATTCATACGGTAATCGTTTCACCAAACTGAATGAAACAAGCAGGCCAAGCTGACTCTCAGGAATGATGTCCAAAACCAAAGACGGGGTTTTCACTTCAGCTCCAGTGTTGTGCCATTCCAGCATGAAGGAACTCATGTCCATTAAAAGGAAGCTTTCTGTTGCATGCCCCAGTGTATGATGAATTGGCAAATGGCCTTTTCTGCCACTAAAGCCTTTGTTTATGAATGGGGTATTTTCATTATTATCATGAAAGGACGCCTATGAACAGCTAATCAGTAGCAAAGTTTTTGTCCAGGAGTATTCAATGGTAAGAGCATATATAATTCTAAGATTGAAATTTTTCTTTCACAATAGCGAGAACGTACTGTAGTTATCTCATGGCCACCATGACCACACGGGTTACTGAAGTCTATTGAATCTCAGTTCATCTCACTCCAATTTGATCCTTCTAATTAAGTTGTGCAGTTAATTTCTGGCTTTTGTAAGGAGCCATGCTGACTGATTAACACACAAGAAATTAAATCCAAACAAAACTGTAAAAAAAGGCTGTAAAAAAAAAAAAGTCTGAAAAACTGCTTTAAAAAACAGGAAAATATATATCTCATCTATAAGGTTGTAGCATTGCTGAAGGTGTCAATAGCTGTCGTCTCGTAACCATCGTGAGCCAGGCCTGACGAGAAGGTCACGCTGTTGTTTGGTGTGATTAACCATCTAACGGGCTTTCGGCGGAAGCTGTCATCTGGGATTGGCTGTTCCGTTGAGCTGAACCAGCAACGTGGCGATTTAGGCCGTGGCTCCCCCAAACACCACCTTACACATTCGCGAGTGCCAAAGAAAAGGTCAGGCAAACGGTTGGCTAAGAGCTTCTGAGGCCTCACGCTTTGCCACCAGGAAGGGCGTTTGCTGAGGGACTGTCAGAACTGCACGGGTCCCTGTCAAGAGAAGGGTGCACAACCTTTAATACCTGAGCATTAAAGTGCACTGCCTGCTTCACCTTAACATCACCTTAAAGGCCATATATGATGCTGTGCTGCTTTACCCTTTAGTTTGCTCTCACTAGGTTTGGTGTTTGCTGACCTGAATATCTATCGGAACTGACGTCTTCTCTGGGACATCTGGTTGCTGGAGGGAATGAGGTGCATTTTAATGTTTAATGTTTTAGGGCTTAAGTTTAATATCAACTTTTTTTAGGAAATGACTGATTATTCAGTTAAACCGTTGCCTTTCTACGAAACAAAGACTTGATTTGAATTGTTGCATACAATAGGTGTTTGTTATAGTGCATGCAACACAATACCTTAATTGTGATTAAACAAGAAATGAGTGAAAATCAGGTGGGTTTATGCAGTTGTGCGCAGGTGACGGTCCACATTGTACATGACGCTGCTGTACAGTTAGGAGATCCTTTCAAGACTGCCGTGTTTAGTGCCTACACGTTCATTGTGTCCCAAGCTCATGTAATACCAAACGCATCTCAGCTCCTAATGTATGGCCTGTCTGAAACAGCTGCATGTCGGCTTCTGCACTTCCTATCTCAGTCTCAGGCTACGCCCCAGCAACAGGATAAAAGCCTGACAGATTTCACTTCAGACAGCCTTATAACTGGGCATATGACTTTATTTTGCTTAGGTAACAGCATGCATCAACACTACAGGATTAATCTGATACGCAGTAACGCTTCATACATTATTGTGACATTTGCAGTCAGCGGTGAGAAACTCAACACCCGGATCCAGTGGGGGGCTTTATAATTAGCAGTGTTTTGCATGATTTAATCGATCGTCAGAAACACAGAATATCCACAAGGTATTAATTACTGCTCTTCTCTGTCTCCCAGTGCCACACATCCAGATTTCATTCAAGTGGGACACATTTAAAGTAATAGCCTCTCCACTATAAAACATGAATGAGCATCCGGGGTGGCCTCAGCTTCTAACAATGCCCTGAGTCAGTGCCTTCGGCGAAACGTTTCTTTGGCTCATTTCTGTACAACATCCCCCCAGCCATGAGGCGTTCTCGTTTCAAGTGTGCTACATAAAGTGGAAATGTTGAATAGAGAGAGGAAGGAGGTCTGCACACACGCACAGATACATGAATCAAAGGCGTATTGGCATCAGGGGAAAGGAATACACACACCTTAATCAAGACAAGTAAGCATCTTTTATTTATCAGCGATTTATTATTGAGTATATATCACCCATAAAAAATGTAGGAAGTATTGCCTGCTTCTGTCTTTGGCCTGTTTGGTCTCAGTGCACAGAACCTACAGGGTATTTTCGAATTCTTTTTTTTCTCCCTTCTTCTCTTTTCGCAAGTATCACTGCTAACATTAAGTCAAAACTTTTTTAAACTATCCTGGGAGTTTTTGTTTCATAATTCTAACGCAAGTCCATTGAGGGTAAAAAGAAGAGGTTTTCTTTTAGGAAAAGAAGGTGTGTCTTCATCCAATAGCCTTTAAGTGGTGGTACAAAAATGCAAAGTTATGTCATCTTATGAGCAGATATGAAGGCTCATAACAGTCCACCAGCTGGTGAAGTTATCTTTCCATTAATTTTATTTATTTTGGGGAGATTGAACAGTGTGGGTTAGTTTCTGTTCTCATGTTATGACAAATCATGTGACCAGCTGTGCAGCAGTAACACACAACCTGCAGTCAAACACCACCCAAACATGTTAATTAATGTACACATAGAGACTGACAGACAGCAGGGGTTCAAGTGCTTGTGAATATAGCCACATGCCACAAATATCTGATAAGGTATGAATAGCTAAAGCAAATTATGCACATTAACTTTATGATTTTAATTCCTGTAATCTCAATCACGTAAATCTGTTGCTTTCAGCAAAGCATGACAGTGACAGCATGGGATTCTCAGAGAGAGCCCTTCGCAAATGAGAGCAAATGAACAAACAGCCCAGTTGGCCAGCTGTGCTGCCTGAGAGACGTTTTAATTAAAACTGTGACACTGTATCATAAAAAGCAGGAATCTAATCACGACGGAATAAGTATAATGTAATTATCGTCCAGGTTATAAATAGCTTTAATTTCATGCTTTGCAGGAAAAAAATGAAATGAAAATGGCATGAACCTGTTTACAGAGCTGAGCAGAGGACAGCAGCAGGGGACAGGGACCATGTCCAATCTCGTGTCCACTACGTGTCCATCCACTCATTTGTTTGGCAAATCTTTCTTCATCTCTCTGTCACTGCAACTGTTATCAGAGCTGCACTTTATTTACAGAGGCCAAGACATAATAAAGGTCATAATACACAGTACTTCCTACATAATTTTGGAGAGATAACTAAAGTACACTCGTTCCCCATCTTCAGGCATACGTAGAAGCAGATGGCGTAATGTTCACACCTACATTAGTCACATCAAGTGAAAACATCAGTGGTGCATAAACTACCAACTATTGAGACTAAATAAGTGTTCCTGATTGTGCAGAATTGCAACTAAGAATATGACTGAGACAAACATGGCTGCTGCAGCTGTTGAGGTGTGTAGAGAGGACAGAGAGAGAACACATGAATAACTGTGCATTAATAACTGGTCTGCACAAGAACAACACAGGGAGGAGGAATTCATGATGAGGAGTCACTCATGGCACAGGTGCGAGAGGTGAGAGCCAGATCTGTGTGTGTCTCTAATGATCAGAAGAGGTCCTTGAAGTGGTCCTTGGGGAACCCCCTCACACAGGATTGGGGAATCAGACAGTGAAAGAAGGATATGGTCAGATAGAGAGGGAGATGTCTCAAATAATTCTCAGAATAAATAAAAAATTCTGACAGAGTCCTCCAAGAGAAAAACAAGCAAATGTTTAATGTGCTACAGTACGTTGCTATTCACTGCTGAAATATTTTCGTAACGCTCTGCATACGTGTTGTGGTTGATGAGTTGTGGAAATCTGAGGTAAAGTCCTGCAATGTCCGCCAAGCCATTTCGTCCCTTTCAACATCACTTTTATAAAGGGGGGGTTAGAAGAGAACGAGGCTTAAGTGCTGGTCCTATGCATCAATATCTGTGTTTAATGAAATCGATGGCCATTAAACAACAAGGACAACAGAATGACAAAAGGCAACATTGAGTTTTCTCATCTTGCATCCTCACAATGGATTAATCAGAAAAAAAGTCTTGGTTACAACTGCAGAAAAGATTGGGCATTTCAGAAAGTCATAAATGACTTCTGCGCAGTTATTATCCATGCACAAATCTGTATTACTTTCGGGGTTATGCACTAAGTAGTCATTAAATGGAAATCCCACATGGCCTTTAGAACAGTGTTTTAGGATGAATTCCTCCTACAACTATAATGATTGTGCTGCCTCTAAAAAAGATAATACTGTGTTTATGTTCAGGGAAACATGAAGCTTTAAGCCTTATTTACATTTATTTTTTGTTTTCACTGGTCATTCATTTGTTTGGTATTGACGCCGTCGCATTAATTTCTCCTGCAGTGACATTCTGATAGGAGCAGAACAGATGGAAATACAGGATTGTCCCAGCAAAATTCATCATGAAAAATGCATCCGACACCTGTGTAATTTGCCTAATCATCTTTTCCTAATAAGCTCCCTACATTAATTATGCACGACTTCCACAATGCAATCAAGATAAAAGTAAATCTGATGACTTAATACCCTTCAAAATAATTGGTTCACCCCCACCACCTTGCACCCCATCTCTGGGACAGCCTCTCTTTTGATTCTCTCTCCCCCTCATTCCTCCTGGACTTTAATTGGGATTAGAGAATATAAAATGCATGCTGCCGAGTGCACAGTATGTCAGGGTACGCCTGACAGGGGCTAGGCCTGCTAGGCGGCTGAGGATAGGAAGTTTCCCCGCTGCTTTTTGTTGGGAGGGAATCCAAAAAAGCAAGCCGACTTAAGGACGTCTCTCTCTCTCTCCCTCCCTCCTTTTAAGCTCTCCCCTCTCTGTTCTGGCTGCCTGTCTCACTGCAGTTCACAGATGCAGGTGCGGATGGGCGTGCGCTCGGCGCAGCAGCTGCAAGTGCCTGTCGGTGAGGCTTTGGAGACCTAATGAGAGTCAACCTTTGCGAGCGCGCTGTCTTGCCGTGCGTCCCACCTGTCACTTTGTTACGGCTGGCGTGTGTCTCGAATTAACTGGGCTAAATGAGCGGTGAAAAGGGGGCCTGCCACTGGCTCAAGCTGCGACTATAAGCTGAACGCGGGGCGAAGCAGGCGTTTCAAAGTCGGGAGCAGAAGCGCACGATCTGCAGTTCCATACAATAAACAACCGCCATCTCAGCTAGGCCGGCGAATGCGAACATTCTATCACGTCTCCAGTGGAACTGCACGGCACTGCCAACACATGTATGTTTCTCTACACCAGCCAGTGGCGACAAGCCTCTGGACTCTCATCCTTTCATACCGCCGTTGCTAATCCCAGGCATAATTAAATTCCTGCTTCTTTTCAGATTTCCGAACAAAGCCTGCAATTTCTGATTCCCCAGCGTTGCACCTTTGATCAGCTGCGTCTATCCTGGCGCGAGGCTGTAGTTAATAGGAGTTAATGTTCCTCTTGGCTGTGTAGCCCGCAGAGTGCTGCGCTAAGCCCACATCAATGGTGATTACAAGAGCATGTGTGGAGGTGTGCTCTAAAAGCAGCGATGCTCACTGCATAGTGCGGGCCAAGGCTGCCCAACGCTTGCCTGAGTTTGTACTGCATCGAACAATCCACAATTGCCCATGTACCCGGGCAGTAATTAGGTTCTGACCATTCAAGGTGACATGGCCATTTTTTTCTGCAGCACAAATCTATTGTAGATCAATGGATTAAAAGAAAGACAGAGAGAGGAAAACACCTAAACGTTGTCGGGGCTTTGCTGAAGGCGTGCAGTGCTGTGGAGATTGGTGATTAACCTCACTCCGAAGGACAAAGATAAGTTTGTTGTGGATCCACAGCAAAACAAAGGCCTTTTAAAGCTGTACGAAACACGGCCTGTAATAATTAAACAGGGTCGCGGAACCCGGCCGCAGATCCAATGAGGAAAACTGAGCAAGGTGTCTCTGCAGAGGGGCGAAATCATTTTTGAATACTTTAATGTAAAATGTCGTAGAGAGCAGGACTCCACACTTTGCCTGTAAACCCCACAACCCCCCCACACCCCTGCGCTTCTAATAGGAGTGTTTCCGATGCAGCACCTGCACAAAGGCGCGGATGTGCCCATGCACTAAGTAGCTGTTTATGGGAGCTTTTACTTCATTAATTTGGAGACCGCTGAAGTGTTAATCAATGCTGTTGCCACGGTAACGGAACAAACAGCGCGCGCCCGATCCCCCGCTAATTGGGCTTTATTGTTTCAGACAGTGTAGGCAGAGCAAGAGGGCTTCAGGCTGACGTCTGTTCATAAAGACGATGTTCCCATTTCAGAGCGCTGTCTCTCCATCAAACTTAGTTGGGGTTGTTTCCATTAACGACTGGTAGCACCTCGCCACCACAGAATGTTTTAATCAATTATGGTCTGACTCATTCAGGGCTTGGGGAGAGCTAGTGAATGCATTGATGCACCTCCCGTGAACTTCCTTCCCCACTGTAAGAATTTTAGTGGTTGAACTCCAGGCTAAACTGCGAATGTGCCTGGACACAAAAAGCTTTAAATTAGAGCATTTACCACGTTTAATCTGAAAGCTTTGTTAGCGCTTCCACTTATCCCCATTTTGTGAGGTACTCACCTCCCAGGAATAAAAAAAGAGAAAAAATCACAAACCAGCAATGAAAAAGTGAAAGTTTAAGGGAGGGAAAAAATCAATAGGAAGTTTTAATAGGTTTTATGTGGGTAATGATAGAGGAGGTTAAGAGGCTAGGGCACGGGTTAATGGTACTATCAGGACACAGACCAAGTTAAGTGCAAAGGAAGGGTCTACCACCAGAGGTTAATTAACCTTTTAAAACCCCAAAGTGTCGGAACACACATACATATTGAATGGAAGCTGCCACAAAAAGCCTGTAGGTCACGGTTAATACATTCTGTGAGTTACAATTAAAACATCATCAGACCACTCCAGATCTCGATTTAAGAGCCATTTATGAGCCCCAAACTCGGAAGGCAATTTATTACAGTCAAAAGCTATCTGAACAGAGGGCACCAGGGTTACCAGATATATAATTTGAGTCAATGGCAAAGCGGCGAAAGGGACGGTTAGGCCAGTGATGCAAGCAGAAAGGCATCTGAGGTTTTTTTCCTCCCGTATTTCAAGCACTCTATTTGCACTGACATGGCTTCCAATGTCAGGACAAAAAAAAGAATAAAATAACTAGTGTTGCACCGTGCATGTAGTTTTCATTTACCCATTGAAGGTAAATACATTTTTCAGTGTTTAATCTGTAAAATATTTGTAAAAGATCTTAACAGAAGTTGTTCATCTGATAGAATAGGAATGTTGGTAAATGGTGTGTACCTTTTATTGACATGTTTCTAAACCAAAGGTCAGATCAGCCAGACCTATAACAAATTGAGTTTGAATTGAGGTGTCAGATAAAAAGAGGATGTTTTTAGTCCTGTGCTTATGCAGATAGTCCTTGACATGTTCATTGGAAACCTGCATTACACATTACACTTTTACTCCTGTTGGTCTGTTCTAGTTCTGAAAGGATAAGTTTTTAAAAGCATTTGCAGATGCATGGTTCTGGCACCAGACGTGTAAAAACACCAAACTAAAAGCTCCGGGTGTTTTTAACTCTCTTCAAAATTCAAAGCTTCCCTCGCATTAAAAGTTTGCAGTGAGATATGAATGTGTCCATGGCAACTACAACTCTAAACTACTGCGATGCAAAAACTCTACCAATATCCTCTCCATCGACTTATACTAAATAATTCTGAAAATCCTTTAGATGAGTCATGACGTGCTAAGGAGGATCAAACAGCAAAGTTTCCACTTTCAACATTTCCATTCTCCCATTCTCTGAGTGACTGGTATCCCTGACTGGAGCTCTCCCCAAGGCCAGCCCTTCCAAAGGGAGCTGGGCTGGGAAGGTAGCGTTTGCTCATCCCTTCTTCCCCAGAATCCTTTGCATCTAATGCCAATGGAGGGGGTGGGGGTACGTGGAAGTGTAATAATAATAAAAAAAACTCAGAAAGATAAGGGCTTGCTCTGTTTCCCCATGCACCTCCGCAATCCTCCCTTCCGCATCCCGTCCTGTCCCGGGAGCCCTCCTATCCACACCCAAAACAAAGGCAGCGGAGAAATCCCAGGCCGCCGTCGTCAGCAGCCGGAGTCGAAGTGCCGTGAGAAGTTGCTCTCCACACCCATGATGTAATGAACCTGCAAGGCTTTCTTCTCCCTCCCCTCCAGCCCCACCCTCAAAAATGCCTTTCTCTTCCCCTTCTCCACTGTGCTTTTGGGGATGTGCTTTTCTTTGACTTTAGGAGGAAAGTTTTCCGCAATACAGCACCATCTCTTCTCTCTCTCTCTCTTTCCCTCTCTGTCTCTCAGTGCGCTCGGAGCTGGAGTCTGCTCGTGCCGAGCCTCGCACCCACTCTCCTGCGATGAGCACTATTCCCCAGGCGCGCTCCTCCCAGGTAATTGCCCTGTTTTTCCGCGTGCGGCGGATGCCGCGCCACACCGATGCTGCGCTTTAATTTGCGGGTAAATAGGCTTTCTGCTGAGTTTAAAGGCACAGCGCCCATTGGGGGAATTAGCCATGGAGAGGTACCAAGAGCCTGGGAGAAATCATTAGGAAGATGAGGCACCTTGTTTTCTGGCTGTGCACCGAGGGAAGGAAGGAAGGAAGAAGCATATGGCTGCAAACAGGACTCATGATATTAACTAGACTGACCCAAACACCGTGTTCTCATCCCCATCCACCCACTGAATGGCAGTGCCAATCTACAGCTTCAGCAGCTAGTTTAGCAAAACATCTATGCTAATTCAGGCAATACAGTTTTTGTACAGTTGTGAATAGCAGTAAACTTAATTCAGAATTAACAAACACATTGCTGTTTCACAGTCCAAACCCACGCAAACACCACATCTTCTACCCAAGTTCCAAATGCACATGCATGCAGACACACAAACACACACACACACACTCACAAATTTACACAATAACATATAGGTAATAGGCTCTGCTATAGAGGTTAAGAATAATCTTGTTTCTTTGACTTACAGAATACCATAAAAATAAAATAAGAATTATTTTAATGTTAGGACATACAGATTTAGTGAGTTGTAAAGACATATTAAATAAAAGTGTCTTATCGAGAGTAAAAGGTTCAGATGCAACTCCAAGCTCTGTAAACTGTGGTAAAGTTAAAGCCCTTTGATACATGGCAACCATCTGTGATTCAGGCCTCTAGGGATGGTCTTTTGGGAGCTCTTGGGTAATTAACCAGAATGCAACCTACATGTTATCTTTTAAAACATACAGGAAACATTAACAACTGTGTGTGTGTAACCAAAAGCTCAGGCTGGGAAGACTGCAGGGGGAAATAAACCTTGTTACGAACAGTTCTAAGTTCTAAGTTGAGTGAAAACTTGATCAAATGCATTCAAGTGCTACATGACATTTCATTTGGCAAAAATTACACCCTCATTTCAGAGAGACGGTTGGTTGCTCTCTCCAGCATGCCTGCCCAACTGAGCTATTTCATCGGCTGTTTTGGAGCACTCACTATACACGGTTTGTGTTGTTGAGTTGTATCTGATGGAGAGGAAAAATACTAATTAAAACAGATGTATCAGGAGCAGCAGAGTGATAATAATGTGTTCAAATGAAAGGCGAGATCACCCAGGCCTCCTTTGCACAGAATCATTTTGAAATAAGAAACAAAACATCTTAGGAGAATCAACCCAATATAGTGAGAAAAAAGAAAGCTAAAAATATTATTCCGTTGAAATTAATTAGCAGCTTGTGTGTTTTCATTGTACCAGCACTGTTGGAATGTCTGAGTTTGACTGAAGTAGCAGCCCAAAGATGCATGATCTGGTTAAACACATGCAGAAACAAGACAAGCACAACCCTTAAAGATTCTCTCACTCCCCCACAGGTAACAAGACGCGTGGACATTTAATGTCATGATAGGAGTTTAACTTTAGATGTGTCTCCAGTGAGAGGGTGACAGACACCTCCCCCTGCATGGAATGCAGATTTTGAAAAAAAGTTTTTTGTTCTGATTTCCATTCCCAAAGTGGAGGCCTATGACAAATGCAACAGTGATGGACGTCTACATATCAGAAGCACGGAGCCAGGCAATTCCCAAATGCTGAATGCGCGCACACACACACACACACACACACATTCAATATGCTCTTGTTCTAACGCTTGATGCCTGAATGACAGCTTTCATGAGAGTTAGTGTCCCCCATCGTCAATTAGGAGCAAACCTCATTGACACGCATAAAACCCAGCCATCCCACGGTTGTGGTAATTGTAGCCATGACAGTTTATCATTATCCATGAAAACCGCTGGGTTTTGCAAGCACAATGCTTTTTCAACAGACATCCTTAACTGAAGAGCCTCTTCTATTTGTTTCCATATGATTATTTTTCCCAGGGTCAAACAGACAGTTTACTTCTCCCTGTATTGATTTTGTTGTTGGATTTTTTTTTTTTTGTAAATTACTTTTAATAGACTTCTGATCCATAAAATGTTTATGCACTTTTATATTCTGAGACAATTTTGCAAAACAATGCAAAAATGCAACCATAAATTTTTATAGTTTAATACTTTAAAACTTTAATACTTTGTTATTAGGGTGTTTGGGAGAGTGAAATCCATGCTTTTGTGTAAAGATGATTCACTAATATATATAAGATTATTATAATATATGATAAGATATATGTATTTTATTTCAATTATGTAGTGGAAACTTGCATTTTGTAGACTAAAACTCTATTGCTTTAAAATAATTATTCAGAAGTTTAAAATAAAAACCTTCAGATGCCAGGTTATTATTGTTTTTCTGAGTTTATTTCTAATAATACTTTGCCAATTTGAGTATGTGAGTGATTTTGTATTTTCCAAATATTTAAATTTGCATAGGATTAGTTACATAGGATTCTTCTCCTTTTATTTCTTCTTCAGGCAACAAAATGTGAACTAAAATTGATGGGCCATATAACGCATTTTATGCTGAAGGTTTTTTTTTTACTTATTCATAAATAAAGTTATTACACCTAAAATGTATGATAAATGTATGGTTTTGCCTATGTTTGATATCAGGAACATACCTCTTCAGTGTCGAGCAGTAATCTGCCAAGATAGAGTGGATCTGCTGTACTTGGTGCAACATACATAAAATGACATAATTTGAGAATTTCTTTTTTTGGGTTCAGCATGCAAAAATGCATAATAGTCAGGTATTTTTTGCAGGATGAAAAATCATTGTAAACCACCGTTATTATATATTTGTATATTGTATTTGTAATTGGTATTCTTGAACTTTACCTTTATTATCATTTAAAGGTATTCTTGAACTATACTTTTATTATGTGCATCTAGTTGCTTAACATTTATCTGGCAGTATATAACCAATTAAATAATCAATTTCAGATGGTTACTGTGAAAAAAATTACTATCAATATCAAGTGATCCATTGTCCCAATATTCAGAAGGTACCACAAAATTAAACAAAACATAAATGTTTTCTTTGACTAATTCATTCTTCCATTTTTAAACATATATTCATTTGAAAAATGTATTACATGTGATAGACTTATTTGGAAATCAGTACAAAAGAAAGTGGAAGCCATCTTGATTCGCTAATACTTATGGATTAATCAAATTCTCTCTTCCCCTCTGAAAAAAATGTATATTACAAAGTTTAAAGTAATGTATTACGATGTGTACCTTTTGTTCCATTGAGACAGGATAAGCACAATATGAGTGTTTTAAACAAATATTGTATTTTTTCAACTGCAGGTAAGAATTAATGAGCACACTGTTGTCAAACACGCTGAAAAGGCGACGAGTATTGAGAGGCAGATTGCACAGGCTGATTGAGAGCTTTAATCAAGGCCACCAAAGGTAGACAATAGGCAATTCCAGCAAATTGCTTTTGAAAATCCTCTGCAGACTTTCCATCCATTTGCATTGTAACCCCCCCCCAACCAAGCACTTCACTTTGCTACTTATTACATTAGCTGATCAAGGACACACAGTGTCAGAGATGCGAAGCACCACTCTCACATAGCACCTTTGGTGCACTGCCAGTGTTCGTCATCCCAACCTAGCTCAAGGACGTAGATTTGGGTTGAATATTTGGAGGGGTGTGAGTTGTACATTTCTGTGGAAGTTAATTTAAGCCTGTCCTTCTTCATAACCTGTGTAAGTTGCTCTGGTTTATCAGAGCAGTGTGGTAATGAGAATGGTTGTGGAATACATCACATTTCATTACTCGCATTGCCCTGATCCAGGAGGAAAACTTACTCTAGCCTCCTTGTGCAGCTAAAAAAACATGGAAGTGAAGACAAGGGCAGTCATAGTCAAGTCATAGTCCAGCTAGTACAACCATACCAAGTTATCTGCTTAGCAAATAGTACCACTGAATATTTTAAAGAAATGAACAGTGACCCAGAAAAGGAAGCTGAGACATCAGCAAGAAATAAAAATGAACATTTATCAAATGATGGTTGCACTTGGGCAAAGGTGATACATCATACTGCATCTCTCTGGATATTTCTTCCCAAGCTAGTGCAGGGCAACTCACAGGAAACTGCTTGACTAGAATGGGAAGTGACTGAACAGAAAGCGGAGTTTAAGTACTATTGGTGGGGTGTAGATAATGCAAATGCAAGATTGCAAACTAATCTTAACCTTAACCCTAACCCTAGACTTTATTTACCTTTATTTATCTTATAATGCTAAAAATCAATAAAAAACAAAAAAAAGCTCAATTAAAATAAAAACAAACAAACAAAAATGAAATAATGAAAGCATTTGAAAAATATTTTACTTTCAGTAAATCTTTTAGGAGGCAAAACCCTCAATTCCCCATCTGACAAATCACCACCATGCTGCCAGGAATCTATACATGACTTGACATGAAGCTAACTGTGAGTGAGTGAGGAAGTTACAAGCTAGGTTCATGAGGTCTAATAAAAACGGTGACACTTATGATTCTTCAAAGTGTCCCACACGGCAAGGCCGTTAGCATCACCGATAAAAACTGTGTTTGTTTTTTTTGCCCAAGTGAAGCGATGTGTTTTGCAGGTCCAGGGTTGTTGCTTATGACACCATCAAGCTTATAGTTACATTCCCTTATTCCTCTGAATGATTCATAAGCTAAAATTCAATACTATTGGAATGGAGTGAGGGAACTCAAAAAAGAGTTGAATTACAAAAATATTGCATTCTTTCATCTCATGAAGTTTTTGTGAGGAGCAAGGGTCAATTAAGAGTCCTCTGGCAAGGGTGAGGATGAATAATATACCGCAGTACTGAAAAACCTTGGGAGAGTTGTGCAGATTATTGACGCTCATACACCCCCCCCCCCCCCCCCCCAATCTCCTCAGGTGAAAAAGGACCTTTTGTCTGTGGTGTCTCTGACTGCTCTTGCCTCAATAGCCTGAAGGCAAAATGGGCCTAATTTGCACAGGTCTGTTTGGGGACCAATTATTATAATACCAAATGTCTTGGAAACAAAATAAATAAATTAATAATAAACAGATGAGTAAATAAATAAAAATATAAATAAATATTGGACCTACCTATATCATCATACATTTTAATGAATGTCTCATTAAAAGTGCTTTTTCTTAGTCTGTTGACTCAAAATACACGTTCTATGCTGAGGTTAACATTAGGCCTTAACTCCTTTTATGAGGTTTCTTTTTTGTAAGGGTGATGCTAGACATGTTAATGAAATTCTGCAGAATCTGAAACCTGCTCTCAACTTCAGTTAATTGGTTAACTGCTAACTGCCTCTATTTATTGAAAATTCTTCAAAATATTGTAGTTGAGAAAACTTTTCTTTTGTGCATTTTAGGCTAGAAATTATGAGGATACAAGAGAGGCATACAGCTTATATATGTTGATGACATTGTTATAGCTCCAGAATCTGACATCTCAGATACAGTGAGGGATTCGTTCAATGCTTACTGAGAGAGATCATCACTCAAGGGTGCAGTCCCATCTGGAACTTCAGATACTATGCCTACACCATTACTCTCAAGAACTCTACACTGCAAGCACTGCAGACTTACGCATTCGATATTTGACACAAAGCCTTCTTCTTGTTGCAAGCGCCACATGTATTAAACATCAGTATACATCTTATGCTGCAGTGGACAAAATGGCTGGACTCTGGGGTATGTTTTATGAGCGGCACATGGAGACTGTAGAGGAAGATGTCTACCGTTCAAAGGCACGAACTGACAGCTTTGAAGGATATTTAGTCTCATCACCTTCACAAAGCCACATGGGTAACACTAGATGTCAGTGTTCTCGCTAATGTAGATTCTAAGTGCTTGTCTTTGGTTGATTTTGTGGAGTGCGTTGCTGGAAATATGATGGTAAAGAAAAGATTACAGCTGGCACATTAGGATTACGAGCTGCTGGTCATACGAATCTACAAGGGACTTTTAGAGGGCATTTGAGAGGTTGGGGCTATTACTGTGATCATGGGGCATCAGTTTCATTTTGCCCCCATACTAGTACAATAAGCAATATTGTGCTGAGGTGTTTTCTTAATTTCCTAACATGTATCAACACCCCCTTTTGTTATTGCCATGCAGAGCACAAGTGTAATGTAAAATGGTGTTAACTCCTGGGCACTAGCTACATCCCTAAATCATGTTTTTGTTATGGCCTGTTGTAGATTGAACTACATATGTCACATGCTACATTTATACTTTTAATGCGGCAAATTATACAACGTATGGTCTTGATGGAAAAATAATGCCATGTGTCAGTTCGGAGAGAGGCGAAGTCAGGGTCTGAACTGTGAGATCCCGACACAACTCCAGTGACGTCAATATCATTCTGACGAGCTTCGACGTGTTTACCCGTCAGCCAATCGGAGTCGACGTAAACCCGGAACTTCTAAGACTGGGGAAGAAATACCGCCTGTATTCAATTTGAAAAGGACACACGCTGCCAGGTTAGTATGTCGCCATACCACTAATATCACATTATATTCCACACGAATACTAAAACACCTTATTAATTAATTAGCTTTAAATCTGTCAGATTGTCGATTAACCCAGTCGTTGTTCTGAGCCTACTTCACGATGAACGAAAGCAAACCTTCATGTGGCGGCAGCGATGTACGTTAAACGTGTCAACATGTTTTTTCTAATTACGCTGGTAATTCCACTTCAAGTTTCTCAAGGCAAAATTAGTCTGCTAGCATTGTTAAAATTTAGGACTAAATTTATGGTCTGATGAATCCGTGACGCCAACATTGTTTCAGACAGCTGATTCCGAGAACAGCAACCCTAAGATATATATAGTTACTTACTTTTATCTACGTTTCCACGTCTCTCTCTATATTTCAAACATGCCTCTTATTTGAGGTTTGAGTAGCGCAGGTGAAGAACGTGAACGCGCATTTTCAGTGCGTAGATTTTCACCGCGCGGATTCAAATGTCACGTGATCAGAACACGCGGGACCTACACGCCCAGCGCAGCAGCGCACGTCTCGCGCCTCCAGATTATATCGCACGTTTTATGCAGCGACGATGCGAAAGGCATAAATAATGGAGCAGATCAGAGAGTGTAGTCTCAGGTATTCGGATATACACAAGCGTTGAAGTTTCTTAAAGTGCTCAGCAAGTTTAAAAAATGGTTGGAAATGTGTTACTACAAAACGTAACTGGAGTCACTTGTGTGTCAGTTTTAAGACATCATCCGTCGTAATATGGCTATTTCAATCAGTTTAATAAACTCGGAAAAATAAAATAAGGAAATGAGCCTCCAAACGCAGTGGGAACTAGTGAAGCATTTGCAATAACTATATTGGTGTCCCTAACCCCAAGGTTGGAGTCTTTGGGACCTGCTCTTTGCATGCCCTCCATGGGCCCTCGATGAAACTGCAATGTAGCGTTTCCAATGGCTGCCGGCCATAGTTTATTTCATGTTGCCCTGTTATGTTCAGATGCACTTCAGTCGTCTGAAAACTTTTGTCCCAAGAAAAGTAGAAAGGTCAAATGGTAATGAAATGTTTCTTAAGTCCTAATTACAGCATCAGAAAGTCATTTGTAACTTGAGCAAGATGAGTTTACACCCCCCGCCCCCCTGCACTTTGAGCCCTGCCGATTCGCCTACTGTGCACTGTTGATCCCAGGCCCCTTCAGCTGGCTTCTAATTGGCTTCACTGGGCCAAAAATGCTGCTGTATCTCTCAAAATTGGACGATTATGTGTGCAAGGAGAATGATGCAATTTACAGTAAGTTGCTCGTAAAACACCATCTTAGTTTAACTCGACGTACATATAGCCAAGGCTACATGGTGTACTTATCACTTCGGGCTTAGAGCTCAGTTATTTGTGCTGTTTCGCTGTAGGCCGTCCGAAACGGACAGTGGGGTGACGGACACCTCTCCCGCTAGTCCTGCCCACCAGCGGCGGACAAGCAACAGATTGTTAAGGCATATACCGTTGGTCCACTTTCTTGCCACCAGTCAGGCTGCCGGTGCGAGCCCTTAATGGGCACGTTTGCTGGCAGCCATCTTGTGCGGCTTAAGAGAAGAGTGCGAGCTAACCAACCACCACCACCACCACCCCCCTCCTCCACCGCCTTTGGTGGCACTGATCGAGGTGGCTTGTTTACAGTGTGTTAGAGAGCGGCTGACGCCGGCCTCCCTGGGGACAGCACAGGGGTTAATTGCTGTTAAAGTGGTGGCCTCGTCCCTCTCCCCGGCCCTGACGCTCCATTAGAGCTGACACTAATAAGACAGTGCAGGGAGGACACCCCAGAGCTGGGGGACCCGCACTGCAGGCAGGGGAGAGGGAGGGAGGGAGGGAGAGTGATGGAAGAACTGTGCTTAGGAGAAAGAGGGAGAGAGAGAGAGCTCACACTGGGTCATAGATCAAGCATGTGCTGTAGTGTTAGAGTGTGTGTGTGTGGTGCATGTGTGGCATTGGCTTGCCTTAATTGGAGTCTCGGGCTCAGCATATGGCCTACATAAGGCATGTTTGTTATCTTGACTTCAGCGAGGGCAATTTGGCTGGTTATGATGTAATCAGTTATGCTGTTCTTGTAGGTAAAATCGTGGGTATAAAAATTTGATGCATGATCATGATTATTGACTCAATATATATGAAGGCAAATGTGTTCGAAATTAGAATTTATAAAACACTGACCATTCATAATGCTCAAGAGGCTCGGTTGGTATTTGAGACGCTACCGGCATCACCTTTGAATGAAAAAGGATGAAGTTGTGTAGATGAGACATCACATCCTGGGTCCTTATCAGGGTCTGTCTTGTATCTATTGCTCCTGTTATGTGACCTTATCCATGATGCAATCCTGTGATGCAACTTAGTCATTAATTATTTCAACGCAGGTAACTGCCTCACTCTGGAAACGGCGCCCTCACCTGGCCACTAATGAGTTGTGCGGAGAGCCCGTGCGCTGCGGCAGGCGTGCGGGGCGTGCAGCTGCAACGCGAGCGTTGGGAGAGGAAGAGGAGGATGGCTGGCCGCGAGCTGGTTCAGAGCGAGCAGCGCTACTGTGAACAGCTGGACCTGGTTGTCACGGTGAGTCCTGGCCCAGCTTTCAGTGGAGCGAAGCTCGGCAAGCGAAGGGAAGAATCTGAGTGTAGAAACCTTAAGAGTGTCCGAGATTCCTCAGCATGCCAAGTGCGAAAGCATCTTGAAGGGGGGGGGGGGGGGGGGGGGGGGGCACTCCGCTTCCCGGATACGCTGCCTTGGAGTCTCCAAAATGAAGGGAGTCACCCCAAAGTCTCCATTTGATACTCTAGAGCGCTGGACGACGAGCCCGAGGCCTTGAGCAAGCTCAGATCAGCTCTGTTCATTGCGTTACAGAATGACCCGTGAGCACTGCTGACACAGCAACGCCGTCTAAACCTGTGCTGCTTCCCTCCAGCTGTGCCGAATACCTCCCCCCCCCTTTCACACACACACACACACACACGGCATGCCTCGTGCTATTTACGAGACTCATTGTAAGAACTCACAAATATGTGTATTTTACTGCATGAGTTTTTTCTCAGCCTTAGGTTGAGTTGAATTACCCGTGTGCCTAACCTTTTAGAAGTAATTTGGAGGACACTGATGCAAAAATGCTTTCCTCTGTGTCTCAAGGGTGTGCTGAGTGTGAGATGCCGGTCGGCACGAGTTATGAGTGAATGATACTGAAAGATTTCCTCCTCTACCCGTCCCTGTCTGTCCTGCAGTACTTTGTGGAGATTCTGAAGGCCAAAGGAACCCTGAGGCAGGACATTAGAGAGAGCATCTTCAGTTCTATTAAATCAATTCATTTAGTAAACCAGTAAGTATCATTGCAGTAATTAACTGGATATGGCTGGTCTGGGGAGGGAAGAGGGGCTGGGCCTGAATGTGGGTGAACGTCTGGGATTATTAATTCAGGTCTGTCTTAAGAAGGAAATGTAAGAACTTTGGTGTTTGTGTGGAGGGTTTAAACTTGGTACTCTCTGAATTTAGCATGTTAGTTGACTCTTATGAGCACAACTTATAACCCCTCCCACTGCTATAATCACACCCACAGGTACTTCATACATCACATGTTAATTAGAGCAGGTTTTTATGAATGTTGATGTCTTGACTAGAGATCCATACATTTTTTATCATTTTCCAGGAGGTTGGTAGGTTCAGAACGCTTGTTCGATGCAAATACAGTTGTTAATGGAGCGGTACCCCTCAGTGCGACATCATGAAGCCTAGTTGTGACTCTTATACGGGCCTTCTGTGCTCACGGCTTGCAGGAGGAGTCGGGCTAGAGAGAAACGAGAGGGAGAAGATGAAATAACACGGAGAGGGGGGTTCCCAGGTCCAGCCGTGGCATTGATCTTCCAGCGTGGGTAGAACAAACTAGCAGCAAATTAACTCAACAAGTGTCAAGAAGCCGCCTCCTGTTAGCACGGGTTTATTTTCCCCCAGTGCTCCGTTCGTGAAGTATCTTGTGAAGTATTGTGCCTTTTTTTTTTTTTTTTTGATCTACTGAAGGTTTAGTGCAAGTGAAAGCAACATGCAAGCCAAATCCCTCTCGTAATGTCCGATAGTCAGGGAGCAAACAAGCCTTCGGGTTTTTATATTTATTTATTTATTTGGTTTTAAACCCTTCGGGGCTGCACCAGCGAGATTACCCCTGCTCGATGCCTGACTGGCATTTGATATATTTAACAACATGATCAATGTCGGCACTTTCACGTTCCATTTTTGGACAGGCGTTGTTTAGTCGCGCTAAGCCTCTAGTGGGGGTTTTGTCAGCGCGGGGGCCCGGGCTCCGACGTGATTGGGCGGGACGGGGCCGCACGCTGACTCCGTGCACACGCAGCCCTGGGTAACGGCGGAGAGAGGAGCGGCAGTGACGGGAGGCTAGGGCTTCATTCCCAGCTTGTTGATTGAGAATTATATTTACAGTCTGAATAATGAATCACCGGGGGGTCCCTCAGGCTGCCATCAGCGGCAGGCATGACGGGTCCTCTCTCCGGCTGCAGGGCTGAATGAAGATGGAGGGCTGAATTTCAGAGCCTGATGTATTGGATAAATTGGTACTCAGTTACCATATATCATCATTAGAATCGGTTATTGAATTGCCGGGTGAGCCGTAATGGCGGTCTCTCAATTTAGATCCCCTGAACAGACAGTAGTGGCTGACTGATTAAAATGAATAGAGTGCTCTGATACTTCCAAACCTCAGCTACGAGGTGGTATATATGTGGTAAAGATATATATACGTGGTTATGCTTTGCTTGGGATGTCTTCAGGATATTGGAGACCCTTCTCTTGCAAAACGCAGAATGTGTTGTTTAAGGTGTACTTGCACGCACATAATAGTGTTCCTTTTGAATGACATTGGTGTTTGTTTCAGCTCATTGCATTCGGTAAAATGCCAGTTAGTCAAGAATCAAGAAGAGTGCCTGTGTCAGCTAATCAGAGTCTTGGTGCTATTTGGCTAGGGAAATTACATGTGCTAGAGTTTGATCAAAGTAAATGCTGGAATAGATGGTCTTGAGGGACTAGACTTAGTTGGTTTGAGTCGATGTATTCAGTATCCTTTAAAGTTCTGTTTTGTTGTTAGTAGAAATAATGGTTGCATGTCATAATAAATGTTGATCCCCCAAAAGAAACGAGACAAGCAATACAAAAATACTCTGTGAGGTGTGTCGATACTCAAGTTGTTGTCTAGATAACGGAATTTAAGTGCTATTTTCCAGATTATGTTTGAATTTGCTTGAACAGCTCAGATACCCTTGCACTAGTAAAGATTTATTAAGTTCCAGGTTCATTAAACATTTACCAAAAACCAAGCCACATTAGTCATTGTTCTGTTGATGAGGGTATCTGGCTGTGGCGGGAACATTCCAATTATCCCAGCCTGTGCTCTAACAAACCTGTTTGATATCACTGTCGCGTCGTTCAGTAAGTAGCACAAAATCAAAAACGCATTCAGACAATAAATATTCTCCACGAGTGCACCGCACATCTTTTTTTACGGCTGTAAATGTGGTGTGGAAATAGATCAAATGACATCCCATATAAAGGAAGTCGGTCACTGTCACCATTGGTGGGGAGGTGTGTGCTCACTCTTACTGGGCCTCTGAAATGTGGCGTTCTCTCCTCAGGTTTTCTCTCCGTGTACATTTGCGCTGTGCTAACCGCCCGGTGACATTAATTGGTATTCCTCTGTTCCAGCTCTCCACAAATGAAGCCACATAGGCCCTCATTGTTTAGCAGAGTGTGCTCTCACTCTAGATGTCGCTACTGCTAAGAATTAATGTGGATTAAAGTGACGCAGGAGGAATGCTAATGTTATCTTTGTCATCTCTATGATGGCCAGAGAATTTAATTGCCCTAAAAGAAAAAAAAAAAAGGACCATAAAAAATGTAATTCATAATTTCATATTTACTATAATAGCCTCTGGCTGTGTGAGGAAACACTGTGTTTTCCCGCCCTTTGCCCTCGTTAGAACTCTCCCGGCTGCCCCAGAATCTCCTGATTACGAACAGAGGCTACCTTGGCTTGCAACTTCATTAAAATCTATTTAAATCAACTTCAACCGCAAAGTGCTCCTTCTTCCTGCATGTAAGAAAGTCTCAGGGAACATCATTAGTGTGTGTGTGTGTGTGTGTGCGCACTGTGTGTGGTGTGTGCACTACCTTTCTCCAAGTCTGAATAATAAGCTCCCTCACAAGTGTCAGCGACCTCGGCTCCCAACACGCCGGGCAGGATGCTGTAATGTGCGCGCTGGCTCAGACGTGCGCGCGCCTGCATTCCACCCCAGTGCCCTCCGTCCCCAGAGTTTGTAGTTTGTAGGGATTTGTAGGCCTTTTGCAGGACACTGCACAGGGCGCGTGGCAAACGCTTCCGCTGGCGGGCATCCCTACCTCCAGACCCAGTGCTTAACTTGGGCTTTGCTTTGGTAGAGAAGTGGCTTGATTTGCACAGTTGAGGCACTGATCCCAGAACAGTGTGGCTGCAGTTCAGAGGAAAAGCCATGACTTAACCATGTTTGCCAACAGCGCGTATATGTTCGTGTGCTAAAGGTGAAGAATGCTGTTCACTTGTGGGCAGCAGACATTTTCAGAGTTAATTATAGATCAGGTAATGATCAACCTGAGCCCTGCTGTCCCTTCTGCCTGTGTGCGTTTTATCTGTTGAATGGAATGGATTTCATACAGCTGTGCTGTGCAGGACTCTGCTGCCTCACCTGGAGGAGGGCGATGTCGGACGTGGGTTTGAACAGTTCTGCCCACACCTTCATTTCTACACTACGTACATCGACAACTTCCAGACTGCGAAGAAGGTCCTTATGGTAAGTTGTGGGTGTTGCTGTCGGTCGCCGCTGTTGCTACAGTGCTTCTCGTTGTTATGTTTGGAACTGTTGCATTGTTGTCTATATGTGCTCAGAACAGCCATGTGCTGGGTCCCTTAAACCGAGCTTGGTTGGTCTTGCATGCAAGTTCAGAACTAATTCTGTCCATCACACTGTCCGCTCCATCAGCTGGCATGTGTTAGAAATCCAGATAGAGGTCATCTCCTCATATGCAAGTCAGTGACCATGCCTGTCAATATGAATTCATGAATATGTATTCATTATAGATCTATGGTAATGTGTGGGATTGACAGTATATCATGCTCCAGATCTAATTAGTCTAAACCTATTAAGCTGTTGTGTTCTTTCTCATCTACGAGTTCTCTCTCATCTACCCGCCCCCAACTCTCCCTATTTTTATAGTACACTTGTATTCAGTGTTAGTGGTGATGAAAAGAAGTCATGGCAGGGTTACTAACTCAAAGATGATTGACATTTGGAGCAGTTAAAAAATGGTCGCCTACCTGATTAAGGCTGGCGGATGACACCCTGAGCAAACACATCCCTCCCAGGCAAAGCCCAGCGGTACCATTAAGACCAACCCTCCCATCTCATTAGGCCTGACTTAAGTGGGCAGCCTCCATCAAAAAGTGCCCCCCCCCCTCTCAAAAAAAGTGCAGCAGGGAATCGCTCTCTCTCCCTCTCTGTCTCTCTCGCTCTGCTAATTAGCTCCTCCTTCAGAAAGGCACCTGAACACCCCCCAAACACACACACACGCACACACACACCCCGTGTATGGATGACTGATTCCTTGTTAGACCAAATCACGTAGTGGTTAAAGAATTATCTCTGCACTGCGTACAGAACACACTAGCCACAGCTCGAACGCGCAAGGCACTGCACTAAAGAGTCTGAAATCAAATTAAACACGGTCTCCAGTGTGTGGATGGTGCAGACCAAATACGTGTTGGACAGAAGCATGGGAGGCTAAGGGTTGTTTCTCCTCACCCATTAGCCCCTGCACATCTCTGCTCTGCTGCAGCACAGGCCTTAGCTAACACCATCTCTTATTTATCTACGCGAAGCCTGCAGCTTCGCAGATATTAATGTCTTAATTAAGCGGAGGGATATGTCTGCGGCAAATTGACTGATTCCCATTGATCGGGGACCGAGCTGTGTAAGTTAGCATCGATCCCTCCGCCAGGCCTACATGGCATTAATTGCAGGGACGCAGAGCTGCGTGTTTTGCCCTGACGTGAGGCTCGGACACGGGCAATCTGTCCCCCTGGAGCACCGCCGTGTCACCACCCGCCCACCCCCTGTCTGGTGCCGTAATAACAGCAGAGAGAAAGAGCTGTGCTTATTTGTACTTAACGCCCAAGCAAATTAGCTTTTTGCTTATCGTCTTAGTCATATGAATGTACTTGGTTATTAGTCTTAGTTATTATTTTTTAATTTGTTTAGAAGCCTTCGCAAAAGCTTTGTGCCAACTACTCGGCTAGATTAAAATGTCAGCCTTCCATTCTTGCCTTTATAATGAATGATATGTTTACCTTGCCTGTTAATAGGGTCCAAAAACCCCTTTTAGACCCGTGACTAACGCTAACAGCTGCTTGGGCCTCCCCGACGCTCTTCATGAAGTGTGAGCGCAAATCAGTGTGAATGATTGAATTGGTAGAGCGACGCTGGATGCGGGATGAAACCAGACACACACACGCACGGTTCCCTCTGCTCTGAACACAGGAATATCAGCTGGTGCGATCGCAATTATCACTCTCGATCGCGCCGCGGCGTAAGCATGGCGGGAAGAGTCTCTCCCCCGCCCCCCCCCCAGGACAAAATGAAGTATTCGTTTCGCCACGCGGTTGGCGCGTCTGTGATTTAGTGTCTGTCGAGCTTCTCTGAGGGAGACCCCAGCTGCCTCGGCCATAAAGCCGCTAGGGCAGGTGTGTGTGGCCGGTTACAGCATGTGCGGCACCGGCCGCTCGCAGACGAGAACTCGTTCAGTGCGCTGTATACGTTTTAGTGGAACATATAAAGCGGGCCGGGCCTAAATCAAGCTCTGAGGAGCACAGACGGAGGTTCAAGTTGAGAGCGTGATGACACCTTGCCTGCTGCCGCAGATGTGTTGCCGTGTTTAGAGATGTGTGTAGATGCACATTTCATGGGCTACACAGGCATCCCTGGATTCGGCTGCTATCTTGCTCAATGATGGTTTGATGTTGCCTACATTTTCTGAAGGAGATTTAATGTGTTTTCATGGGAATTCCCAAATTTGTCCACTGTAATTTTCAATCCCATTTTAAGGACCACATTATTGAACTTATTTCGACACGTGCTAAACTCTTTGCAGATCCATACCGTGTCGAAATGCCAGGTAATAAATCTTAAAAAAAAAAAAAACAAATCTAACCACCACCACCCTCCCCAAACAAAACATACAAAATCATGCAATTTCTCTCAGGTTCAGGTGAAGAAAAACAAAGCATTCAGAAGATTTAAGAAGCTTCAAGAGTCTAGACCGGAGTTCCACAAGCAGAAACTTGAAGATCTGCTCTCTCTTCCACTACAGCGCGTTCAGCAGTAAGTTTGACTCTCCACACACTCACGGGCCAATATTCTGACTTCAAAAGCTTCCCAACACTGCCCAAACACACACGTGTGCTCCTTCCAGTGAGAAATGCCTTGGTTCTGTGCAACTTATTTCATGAGCTTGTCGAGCATTGACTAGGATTGGCTCTGAAAGTTTTGACTTATCAGTTGTCAGAGTAACTCAGGCATTGAATTCCATAATACGTGCAAATGAAATAGATTGTTTGCCAGTGCGGTCTTGGCGCATTTCAGCCATCTGCTTTTGCAGAGAGATTGCAGCCGTTCGACAGCTCATCCAAGATGGTACCACTGATATGCAGTCATTTCCTGAAGCGAGCGTAATGCATTTTGGCTATGCATCAGTGTCTTCTGACACTGGCCAGTCTGCTGCCTTTGATGTGACAAAAGTCTTCTTGCTTGCTGTCAAATCAATCCGCAACGCTCTCTTTCCCTCATCCGACCACTTGTGCTGGGATGGAAGTTTTGGGAATCGTCGGGACTCGCTTGTACTGGTGCGGAAGGCAGTCGCCATCAGGTTACGCCTTCCATGCTTGAATTCATGCTTCCTGTCCGGCTGCTTTGGGTGGGAATCACCCCAGCACCACGTAAGGAGGGTGACTTTAGACGACAGACGTAATTATTGTTTGATGTTGTGCTTACGCCAGCCTAGACTGCCCAAGAACTGTCAAAATCCCCTTTGTTAAGCGGACGATTTTGCCGGCTGTGATTTCATGCGGTCGTGGTCTCATCCGTTAATTAGTGTAACCGGGTGCGAAATGGCCTGAAACGTGCTTAAGAAGCGGAGAAAATGATGTGACATCGCTTTATCAGGCTGCCGAAGTCGATCTTAATTAGACTTTTCGTGTCACTCATACTTTGTAAATGTAGTTTCGAACATAAAAGAAGTAGACACGATGTCAGCGATGCAGTGGAGATAATTGTGTTTAAATGTCTTCGATTTGTGGAACAGCGTGTCTTTCTCTTATGAAGAGCGCTGTATGGTAGCTTTATCTGTCTTCACACGTCAATATAATGCACAAGATGCAGCGAAATCAGAAGCTCAGAAGTATGAGATACTCAGCATGACTTTTGTTTCTTCCTACTGCAAACTACAACTGAAAAATGCTGTATTGTCCTGTAGGGCCCATATAATTATCCCAATTCCTAACCACTTGCTTTTCTGTATGCATGGATGGCCTCAAAATTTCCTTCGGAATTGCTGCCCTCCAATCAGCACGCTTCAAAGGTACTCCGGTCTCCTTTCTAACCCCGATGTGAGTGGTGATCATACAGTGACGTGAGGGAGGCCTAACTGTGTGATGATCTTAAGGGGCTGATCTGAAGAGCTCCCGGAGAGGGCAGATAATTGGGTGCCTCTCCCAGCAGCTGCGTGCAAGGAAAGTGCCGTCACGACAGAGAGTGCTTGTTGTTCATGAGTGAGCAGTGGCATGGGGTGTGGGTGTGGTCAGGTGTGTTGGGTTGGGGGTGTGGGGTGCTTGCTAAAATCATTATTCCTTTTAAGTGGTGTTCTGTCATTCATTGGTGTGAAAGGGAAACACCCACCCCCCCACCTGCATTGATCCATGAACTTATTTATTGCTTTCTGTCTTTTTTGTGCCTGTCCAAATTCCCTGGGCCCAAACCCCTCCCCTAACTGAAGTCACTGCGACCCGCATCAGAGCCAGGGTCTATTGACAGTGTGTGATTTTACACTGAAGCAGATGTGGCCACATTATGCCCGAAGATGAAGATCTACTTCTGTGTTATGGAACTGCACTACTCCAACATGGACGTAGGCAGAGATCCATGAAGTAGTTAACCCCTGTTCCACCCCCCCCACCATTTTTCAGTGAGGCTTGTAGCTCCAAAATGGGTCAAGGGGTCTCGGCAGCATCTCTTTTACACGACGAGACTCTCAGATAGTGTCGTGATAACGTAGACAAACGGAATTATTTAGACATCAAGTTGTTTTCGGGCAAAGACGGTTGCTGAGCTCGCTGCCGTCCAAGATTCCCAGAGAATAAAATACCTGAGGGTCGCAAGGTTTTCTCCCAGACCACCTCCATTTAAAGACAGCTGGAATGAATGCTGATTGAACTTATTTGAGAGCATAAGTTTCGTTTCTCCTTTTAATCATGCACACATTACGTTTTCCTTTGCTTTTCTACCACTAATGGGTGATCGTCACTGTTTTATATACGAGCTGATGGATAATGGCCTGATATTACTCCATACACACTACTTGGCGAGGACTACGATGACCTTCACCATGCAATTCTTTTGACATCTGTAAATGGGGGATCGCGAGGTTCTCCCAGGCTGATTAAACTCGGGATGTTCAGGAGCACCGCTACAATGGACAGGTCTGGAGTCTGTAGTCTCATTAAAGAGCCTTGTATATCATTCATTCACGTTCACCACTGCTATTGATCCTCTATATGCTCCGTAACGGTTCCTTCATCTCCTCGACCTTGATATGTTTGCCTCAGGTAGCCATTGCTTACCGTAACGACTGGCTCTTGAAGGAGGATTTATTAAAATTCTTGGAAGCAATCGAACAATCCATTTGGTTTATTTCTGCTTTTTCTGTAATTTTCTTGATTAACTGGGGTGTGAGTAAGAGGTGTGAGGTGATTATTCTGGCCTTTTGGCCTTTTGTTTTTTTTGTTGTTGTTTTAAAAACACTGGTTGTAAACATTGCGAAGATACATTATTGAAAGGTTAAGAATGATTTTTGGGAATTTATATTCACCTAAGGTCTAAAATATTAATACATTCCATTACTAAGCAAAGGAAAACTGGTTTGATTCCATGTGATTCCACTTTCTGACATGTTTTTTGTATGGGTGTCTTGTAGAGGTCGCGGGGGTCATGCCTACTGAACCGATGGCGTCAAACTAAGTCATGCGATTTTTTTTCCTTCTCCAAGTCAGACAGATCACATCCTGTTTCGGCTTCCGCTGACCGTTTAATTGCGGTAGTTCTGCGAGAGCCCGCGCCGCCTTTGCCTGCCTCGGATTGCGAGGCTCGTACGTGGGAAGTTAATAAAACGGAATAATTGAGCCACCGCCTATGCCGTGCTCAATAACCCATGCAGGAGTCTGACAGTTTCTGTTGTCTCTTAATTAGGAATTTTAATCCTTAATGCACGTATTTAAAGAAAAATAATTAGACAGATATTTCCCCCCTTTTCAGCCGCACTGACGTGTGTGTAAGTACAGGATGACCTGTGTCTGTTGGGGGCCAGGGCGGCAGGCCGGGCGAGATGATGAGGGGGAATAAAAACATGAAGCTCATTTCATCTGCATATTACAAAGGCGTTAGTGTGGCAGGGTGTCTGCGGCGGGAAGTAGGCCAGCCATGCTTTCCAGCACGACCAGCCTCTTCATTAGAATATCTGAACTGTTATGAATATGGCTGCGATTATGTTATTGTCTCGTTATCTTCTCTTTGCTTTGGTGCTAATGAGCGGGACAGGGTGGCTAAACGAGCAAGTTCCATCTACATTATTTGGCATGTGCTTTAATAATGCTCATTAGGCCTTTCCCTTTTTTCTTACTAGTTCTTTAATTAGATTTCCTCTGCTGCTCCCCCCCTTCCCCCACTTCCCAGTCCTAATAAGGGCATTCATGGCTGATAATGCCTGTAATGTGTTTGTTACTACAACATGAGACAAGAGGAAAGAGAAGTAAGATTATTTCTCTTGTTTAAGTCCTCTTAATAGACCAGGGCTTAATTGGGTCTTGTTTGGTTTGCCTTTGATTCTTAATGAGTAATACGTGTTCCTCCCTCTTCACTCTTACCCACGGGCCTCAAGAAAGACTCGCCTGTTCTGTTCTGCTTAGTTTCGGACGCGTGGAGGCCTGTTTGAAGGATTTATTCTGTTTTCCGTTATCGTAATAATCTCCCATGAAGGCGCTGTGGCGGGAAGAGCGTGTTGTGGCCCGGCGCGAGTGTAGAGGAGTTTACGAATGGCATCGGACGACACATCAACTTTTTCTCACGCTCCTGCTAGTCAGGCTCGCGTCATCCCCTCCATGAGGTCTGCCGTAGCTGGGATAAAGCGGACCGCCGTGGGCATCTTCGTGCACGCTGGTGAAAGCCACCCGGGCACCCGCATGTCTGCTTGGGCCACTACATAGTGCAACTAGAATACTAAGGTCTCGAACTGATGGAGAGAAGGAAAGAGTAGAATAAAAAAGGAAAGAGAGAGGGAGAGAAAGACTCGCAGTGGAAATCAATGTCAGTTGTCAATGCGCTCCAAGGTCAGAGCGCC
Organism: Brachyhypopomus gauderio; assembly: GCF_052324685.1. Taxonomy (NCBI): domain Eukaryota; kingdom Metazoa; phylum Chordata; class Actinopteri; order Gymnotiformes; family Hypopomidae; genus Brachyhypopomus; species Brachyhypopomus gauderio. The sequence goes on from NC_135215.1 coordinate 4,639,943, forward strand.
CCCCTGAATGGATAGATTAAGAGAGTGACTGCTTAGCAAAACTATTTTTCAAACGGCAGCAGAGGTCTCCTCCTCGCGGATGACCCGGTGTGCCCCCTCACCGATGGACACCCAGCTCACTGTCACCGAGTGGCAGCTCCCTTACTGGCTTTTCAGTAGTTAAGAAAAAGACAGTCCTTGCATAGGCTATAAATTCCTGTCACTTTCTTGTGTCTATCTCCGGTTACCTTTTCAGGGCCTTATTAACCTGGGATCCATACGCCCCACTCTCTGCCTTCACACACGAGGGTTTTTCCCTGGGAAGGTTTTGATGCGAGCGGCTTTGGAATTGGCATGGGCGAGAACTTCTCACGTGAGCAGGGCGTGTGGAAATATCCACGCGTGGAACGTGCAGATATGAGGGTTCTCTCTCTGAGCAGCTGCTCCAGTTCAGCTCACTTGTGAGGTGTTGCACCGCTTCTTAACAGATGTCGCATGCGTCTGTTTCGTCTTTTTCGTTTTTTTCTTTTTAAATCTGTTTTTCAGATTCTAGCCAAGGTGCCTCGCAATCCAGGCAGGGCGCTGCAAAGCTTTTTAAAAAGCAGGAGAAGCAAATGTACAGAGTGCGTAATCGTGAATTAATACCCCTGTAAATGAGCATGCACAGTGTGGGATTTTCCTCTAGATTTTAAAGTGGGGAGCTTTGCACTGACATCCCAAGTCACTCTTGTGTGGATAAATACCCATCATGCACTTCTGACTCGAAGAGGCAACCGTAGGCAGTCTGTACCGGCTCAACTCCTTACTTCCGAGTCGGTGACGGGGAGTGAGAAAAGGTGAGTCCTGAATTTGAAGGACTTATGACAGAAGCGCTCTCTTGTTCTCGTTAAGATCTTCATGTATCCGGCTCCTGAAACCACTCCTCAGAAGTGGAGTTTAAAAGTGCGACGTTTTTGTTCCACCCGGATTGATGAGGTGATGTGGCTTCGTGGCGGCCGCCGCTGTTGTTTACATCACCGACATGGCCGGAGGGAGTGACCTCACTGTGTCTCCCTCGCCGTCCTCCTCCTGGTGGGAAGGGCCCTGCTCAGCAACATCGAGAAGGCTTTCATGGAACAGGAGCATTTAAGATCCGCTTTTCAGCCCTGGAGGGATTAGCTGTAATTCTCACACACACGGAGTATTGCACTGAGGAAAGAGCAGTAGAGCAGACATTATCAGCTGATGGCAGATTGATTGAATGCCTGTAACTAGATTATAATTAATTTTCATTCGGTTTTTCTATATTCGTAATTGAAACGGACAATTCAGCATTTATTGTGAAATGTTTTATACTGGTAGCTTGGACTTCTGTAATCCATTTGGAAGAATGTCCACCACTGAATGCCCAGTTCAGTATATCTGAAATTTCTTGAAAATCAAAGTGTTGGGTCTTGTTGAGAATCGGGCAGTCGGCGATGTTGTTTCCACACAGCCGAACCCTTCGAAGTGGCATCTCGATCGAGGGACACCTTTTATGTCTTCAGATGCTAGAGTTCTGCCTGAGTGAGCTGTAATCTCCTGGATTAATGCTCGCTCTGTCTTTATCTCAGCCACTCAAGCAGTGAAATGAATACTACTACCCCGCCACAAATAAATAAATAAATAAACAAACAAACTAAATACAATTCCCTCTCTGTTTGGTCTTGCCTTGTGATAGGGGTCATTTCCTTAATGGGGCCCTTGATTTGGCCAGATATTAATAACCTTTCCTTCAGACCGGAGGAGGGGGAATGGTGCAATAATCAATATTTAATTTTTGCTTAATGTGTGGAGCTTGACCCCATCAAATCTGTTCACTTGTTTATATGGAGGGGGTGACAGGAAGCATATTATTTCCACACTCTCTGTGCTTCTCTTCCTCTGGTTCGCGCTTCTCCTCGCTGTATGTGTCTCTGTCAGCGACTGCTGTATGATAGCACAAAGTGGGTTTCTACCTCACTTTGGTCTCTTGTCTCACTTTGTAGCAGCGAAGCAGCACATCTGAGCCAAACATTGACTAGCATCAGTCGAATAGCTCTCCAATTTATCTTCAAAAAGAGAAGCATTTGTTTTTGTGACCCAGAGATCTCTTGTTGCGAATAACCCCATGATGAGCAGACGGCGCCTGTCCAACCCCTTCACCTCTGCTTTTCTGCCTCTGACTTTCCCTTTCTTGTTGTGAGGATGTATTTTTAGACGTGTTGCAATAAGCTGTTGTTTTAAAATTGTTTATATGTGGATTTTTTCCCCTCCCCAGGTACATGCATTTCTTGAAGGACTTGACAGAGAACACTAGTCCAGACAACCCAGAGTTCCAACAGCTTTCAAGTAAGAGCTTCTGCTGTCTCGCAGTTCCACAAACACTCTCTTATCCTGTTAGCGCTCGGTGACAACATCATGATGGCTTCAGCCAGCCTAGACTTTTTTTTATCTCCTTATTTTCAAGCTCCATATCAAGCCACAGAAACACTCATACAACTCTACACTTATTATGCACACTTGCCATCCATTCTAGTCTGACAGCTTCAGATGAACCTCAGAAAGATCACTCGGCACTGTTGTGATCTCGGGGTGCTTTTTCACCAGTAAGCAAGCTCGGCCCTTTGGAGGCGGAGGGGGGAAAGGGTGCCTAAAGTGGCGCGTGCTGTGGCACAGCCACACGAATCCGCGTCTGAAGAAGTTTCTTGCGCTGGCTACGGAGCAGAGTTTCCCCTCGTCTTTGTTCGCGTGACAAACGGAGCAGCTTTGGGCTTTCCTTTCATCGCTCATTTGGTATTATTGTCACAGCACTGCTCCGCTCACCGAGGATGAAAGTACGGCGAAGCTTAACGTGAGTCTAAATTCCCCATGTGGATTTTGACATAATTAATTGGGACCAGATCAGAGGATATCATGCGTGTGAAATATAAATAAATAACATCTCCAACGTCAACAGAAGCCCCGATAATGACTAATTTCTATCGTCAAATAAACAGCAAATCCGACTTAAGCGGCAGTGTACACAAGGAATTATTTATGTGTATCAATTAAAATCCCATTGGTTGCATGCTGCTTTTGCTTACAGATTAAAACAGCCCCTGATTCTAAGATGAAGGTACATAGCCAAATTTGCCTCTCTGCCAGTTCTTCCCCTTCTCATTAGGGCCGCTCCTTCGTCTTTTATTGGTGAGGGAGGGGTGTTCCGCACCCACACTGGCTATATTGTAAAGGGAATTATTTAAAAACAACCCGTAGACAAATCATGCTGTATCTGATTAAGAAACCCAGCAGTGAGAAGTCGCAGTCGACTCTGTTGATATCCAGTTCTCCTTGTTGTGGAGAAGGTTCTGTCCCCCTCTCCAAACCCCACATACCCCCAGTGTTTTGTGTGGAATGGCATTGCTTTAATTGAGCTAATTGCTACACTTCACGCTCCTCGTCAATCGTGCATTAAAGCACCCCCCCCCCTCCCCGAACGCCATTTCAGACCGCCAGCCCCCATCGCTGCCTGCTCGCATGACCACTGCGAAAGGTTAATACAAAAAATAATTAAGTAAACACTGAAGGGGTTCCAACAACTAAGTACTGTTTAAATATACTGAATTGATAATATAGAGGAGGAAAACGAATTGGGAGAAAGTGTCCGTGGAATGTGAAATGAGATGGTTTGTATTATTAATGCGTCAGACACGGCTCTATTGAAACACAATTATGGAGCGGGTTTTCTTAAGAGCAAGGGGCTGAGGAGATGCTCCGAAGGGCGCAAACACACACACACCGTCTCTGGTTTCTGGCGTAATTGTTCTGAAGATAAGCAACCCAATTAGGCTGCGATTATTTTATTACGGAGAAACTGCCCGAAGCTCCACGTTGCGAGTTGTAGCTGCCTCGGCGACTAGACCAAAGAGTAGAGTTTAAAATTAGTATCCATCTGTTTGTTGTTGTTTTCGACTGCGTTAATGCTCGGTGCACAGTAATTGGCCAAATCGTTTGATTACAGCTTCCATGTTGCACAACTGAGAATTTGTTATTTCGAGCACAGGAAACTTAGCCTCTCTATTGTTCTGTTGTTTTGTTTTTATTTTTAACATACTTGGCTCATACAATGAATATCTTAGTAAACTTTACACAATTTTACAACTACTAAGCAGTATATACAGAACACTTCTGCTATCTGCAGGAGATCGTTTAGATGTTCAAATTAATGGTACATTTGATTTTCATATTTTGCTACCAAGAGTTATTGCCATGGAATCCTCTCGGCCATGGCCTTGTGCTTTTTTTTTTTTTTTTTTTAGGTGGAAGAACAGCCTGTAGCAGGCTCTACGGTTTAGCCTAATTAAAGAAGACACAGACATATATACACACCCCACAGCGGCAGATCCAATCAGCAGAGTCAGAATGTGTTAATTCGCTCTCTCTGGGTCATCTGTCTCTAGGGGGTTGATGGCGAAATCAAACAAGGCGAGGGTTCACTAAAACAAACCTGCAAGTGCCGTGCGTAGTTACCTGCGCCCGCAAAGCGTCTTGGGGTGCCCACACGTGTGAAATCATTGCGCATCACCGAGGAACTGACGGCAGCTGTATTGAGCTCTTCAAGTGGTTCCACGTTCACCCACAATGTCAAATCAAACCTTAAAGAACACTTCTCGCTCTCTCACAAAATCATGCCCACACATTGTGAATTGTACTTGATACCTATCCTGACATTTGCTAAGACAATTACATGTTTGGTTTAAGGGATCTGTCTTCATTTGCCTTGTCTAGCTAATTTGCCCGTGTTTAGCAAATGATGGCACATCTTGGTAAGTCTGTGTCTTGTAGTACCACAATTTCTTTGCTGGTTTTACTCTTTTCTCTAGCACTAGGGCTGTGATGGTATGGATTTTTTCTTACCGCGGTGAAAGAGCAACGTATAACCGCGGTACCGCAGTTAACTAGCAAAACTAGAGTGCTTAATGAACTAAGTTAAACACTGTAACTCCCAAATATCATCGGTAGCGTCTTTATGCGTGTGCAAACGAGGGGACTCGGAATTCGGCACAACACATGTTGGTTTGAAAAAAATCTCCGTAGTGCCTGCTGCTCGCATGTGCTAAATGAAAATGAGCACTTTCTTCTTTGATTTACAACTTTGTCTTACCACCTGATTAACTTTCTGCTCCACCCCTGACGGATGAAGAAATCTACAAAAAAGCTGCAGCCCATTATAAACCGCATGGTTCAAATTGTGGGGGAAAAAGTAGTGGCTTATACTCCGGAAAATACGGTAATCGCGCACAAAAATCCAGCGCACACCCCCCATCCCCCAAACCCCATTTATTTAATGGACTGTTCCTCTCGTGTACACAGCGATTGCAATGAAAATGTTTTTCCAAGTTTTTTCGCAATGGAAACAATTCCTTTTATAGATAAATAAATAGATAAACCACGGTAATGAGCTCAACACCGCGGTAGGCACTACATAACCGCGGTAATGAGGTTATCATCACAGCCCTATCTAGCACTTTCATTTTGAACTTAAACCATGACTAAGTTTAAACTATACTGCAGGGGTGAAGGAAGAACCACACCACTGCTAATACATAGAGCCCTGGGGGGTGGGGGCAAATGTATTAAATAAATAATACATTATTTACATTACATTATTAGCCTTAAATAAAACCAGGTTCTTGTTTAAAGACTCCTGTCCCTGACTGCCTGGGGTCTGCTGCTCGCGGACATCAGCAGATGCTTGGGATCTTCCCTGGAGATTCTTTGCTAGGCTTAACATGCAGAGATTGTTGGTTCCTATTTCAGTGTGTTTTTTATTTATTTATTTATTTATTTATTTTTTTTTGCGACTCCAGTATGCGAAACACATCCTCCGCGAAGATGAGCAGCAGGAGACCTGGCTTGCAAATGCCACATCTAAATAATCAACTTTAGACCTTTGGTTGGCTCACTTGGGCAAGAACTAATGATGCAATAACATCATTGCTGAGTCACAAACAAGCAGGCTAAAATGGCAGAACTCTTAATAAAAAAAAGGACTGGTGACAGTAAGATGAGCATACGCACCCTTAGAGCTTATGGGATTCACTTTAATCCCAGTCATTACTTTAATTCAAATCCATCGGTCTGTAGGGCACAGGCAAAGCATCAGAAATGGCGTAAGTGTTTAAATGCTTGCAGGCCACAACGGATTTATTTCGTGATAAACGCATTGTCTTCCGTAAGTGCACGCGTGTGGTGTTTGCACAGCGGTCTGACCGCGTGTCCCGTCCGTGCCACGACGCTGCAGGTGCGGTGGCAGCCGTCTCGGAGGTGGCCCAGCGGCTCCAGGACAACGCCCGCAGTCACGAGAACCACCAGCAGCTGCGCCGCGTTCAGAAGCTGCTCAAGGGCCGAAAGACCAGGCTGCTGGCTCCAGGTTAGTGCCTGTGATCTGCTATTCCTTTCATCTGCCCCACTCTCGTCGTCTCACTCACGTTTTCTCCATCTCTGCGTCACGGAGAGGGAGGGAGTCAAATATGGGGGGGTTAAAACTTGCTACCTGTTTCAAACATGTCCCTTACTCTGACATCAGGAGAGGTGAAGCACATTCGCCTTTGCATGGCACAGTACTATTGATAAACCCACAAGTCCTTGGCGATGATTGGAAAGATGGCGTGTGTCCTTCCTTAGTTCTCGCCATCTTTTCTTCCTGTTCGCTACTTGTGGATTGGAGGTCCTTTCTTCCCTGTTGTTTGTCCCGGGGGAGAATGCCCATGTGGAACAAACGAGAGACTGCTAAAGAAGGAGGGAGAAACAGAAGGAGAGGGAGAATGAGAGGGCCTTGTCGTGAGTGCCTCGGCCTGCCAATCTCCCCCAGGACCAATTAGCGCTGCTCCTCATCTCGTCGACCGGCAGATGAAACGCATGCTGGAAGCGGGAGAGGGAGGGCGTGTGAGGAAGGCTGTACGTGTGCGTGCACAAAGGTGCTTCGAGCCTGGCCATGAATACCCAACAAGCCCTGATCTCATTTCACGGCGAGCCGGACGCAGGAAGTGCAGGACACCCTCCCTCTCGCGCCGGGATTTCAGGCCGCTGGAAGTCTCCCGAGTTCCTTTGCTCCCATCCAATAAACTCCTCTCTCCCACCTTCTGCCCACTCTTTCTTCTGACTTCTGAGAGCCAACACAGATGCGTACGTGCCGGCCCCGGTGTGCTGTGCCCCCCCCCCCCCCCCCCCCCCCCAACCCTTTCACCAACATTTGCTCTAATGTGGCTAAGAGAGACTGAGGCTCTGCATGAGGCATCGGAGCCCCTCGGCGATATTAAGTGGCGAGTGTGCAGATAAGGGGTGAGCGGCTCTCAGACGCAAAGCCTGAATCAATGGGACATCGATGCGCCAGACTGTCTGGCTGTTTCCTGGGAGCCCGGAGCGGGGCCTCTGCCGCCACGACTGCCATCCACCGGCCCCACCCGACCCTGGCTTCCCACATGGAAGAAGACGGAGAAGAACAGTGAGAAAACAGATCATTGATTGGTTACTTCTCTTCCCCAACCCTGCCTCTCAAAGGATACATGATGACAGTTATGTTTGAGTGTGTGTGTGTGTGTGTGTGTGTGTGTGTGTGTGTGTGTGTGTGTGTGTGTGTGTGTGGAGTGTTTATGCTGTTCCTCCTTTACTAAGACTGATGTTTTCATTCCTGGGATCTGTTGGGACCACTGCTTCTCCTTAGTGGTGGAGGGCCCCTGTCACCACTTATATAAACTTTGACCTTCCCTTATACTTTTTTATATTCCTTCCTTTGCTTTTGGATGTTGCCATCACTCGGGACTGCCCCATCGTCTACCTCTGCTGTTTTCTGCATCGAGATCTACCATTATGATGATTGATTGGTTTGCCATTACTGGAGATATACAGTTGTGATCAAATTTATTCAACCCCCACTGAAATAAAGTGTTTTGGCCAGTTTGACATTGATTTTGATCATTTCAGTCATCTTATTTACAATTATATCAAAGAGGCACTTATAAATTAGACAAACATAACATAATATTTATGATGGAATAACCACAAATGTCTTTACTGTGCTCACATCATTATCAGTTTTATTCAACCCCCTAGTGACATTATTTTTTAGTACGTAGTACAACATCCTTTTCCAGTTATGACAGCTTTCAAGCGTGAAGCATAGCTTGACACAAGTGTCTTGCAGCGACCTATGGGTATCTTAGCCCATTCTTCATGGGCAAAAGCCTCCAGTTCAGTCACATTCTTAGGCTTGCGCACTGCAACTGCCTTCTTTAGGTCCCACCAGAGGTTCTCAATTGGATTTACGTCTGGTGATTGCGATGGCCACTCTAGAATGTTCCAGCCTTTCATGTTCAACCATGCTCTAGTGGACTTGGATGTGTGCTTCGGATCATTGTCCTGTTGGAAGGTCCAACGTCTCCCAAGCCGCAGGTTTGTGACTGACTCCATCACATTTTCCTCCAAGATCTCCTGGTACTGAAGGGAATTCATGGTACCCTGCACACGTTGAAACTTTCCTGTACCATTAGAAGCAAAACAGCCCCAAAGCATAATTGACCCCCCGCCATGCTTCACAGTAGGCAAGGTGTTCTTTTGTTCATAAGCCTGGTTCTTCCTTCTCCAAACATAGCGCTGGTCCATTGTCCCAAACAGTTCTAATTTAGTTTCCAAAACCTGTTCCAAAACCTTTGTGGCTTGTCCACATGACTTTTGGCATACTGCAGTCGACTTTTCTTGTTCTTTGGAGTCAGCAAGGGGGTGCGTCTGGGCGTTCTGGCATGGAGGTCTTCGTTATGCAGTGCGCGCCTTATTGTCTGAGCTGAAACTTCAGTGCCCACATCTGACAGGTCTTTTTTCAGTTCCTTAGCAGTCACGCGGGGATGTTTCTCCACATTACGCTTCAGGTAGCGCACAGCAGTCGCGGTCAGGATCTTCTTTCTGCCACGACCAGGTAACGTTTCCACTGTTCCCTTTAACTTGAACTTGCGAATGATACTTCCGATAGTGTCTCTTGGAATATTTAACAACTTCGCAATCTTTTTATATCCATTGCCATTCTTGTGAAGAGCAATAACCTCTTCTCTTGTCTTCTGGGACCATTCTCTTGCCTTCACCATGCTTGGAAACACACCAGTAGATGTCTAGAAGGAGCTGAGTATCACAGTCCTTTTAAATCTGCCTAATTGGTGCTTATCATGCTTGATTGCTGCTCGTTGACATCCACAGATGTTTTCAATACCTGATGGAAAACACTGGAATGAACCTCTGTTCTTAGGAGTGGTAGTCGTAAAGGGGTTGAATAATTGTGTCAATGAAGAAATCACAAAAAGGCAATTTAATACTTTATGACAAAAAAAATTGATGCTATCTTAGTTGCATTTAGTTCTTTAACAAGTCCTTGTAAGATTTCATTATGAACACAATTACAAATGTGCACTGAATTCCATAAAACCCTTCGCAGCATTGGGGGTTGAATAAATTTGATCACAACTGTATATACACACACCAAGTAATACCTCAAGTAACATATATATATATATATATATATATATATATATATATATATATATATATATATATATATATATATATAACCACAAAGAATTACAGTGCATGTCAAGAGTGGGCAGGAGTGCTTTGAAAAGCCCTTCAGTGGAAGGCTTTGTAGATTCCTGACATGAAAGCATAACCTATCAAGCAAAGTCCCTCTTCAAATTAACAATGATCACACCCAGTGTCATCTGTTCGTTTCTCCCCCACATACAGCGGCCGCCTTTCATGTGCCTCCCGTTCTTTGGCCTGGTCACATCAGTAGGACACCCGCCGCCTTTGTAGTGCAACCTTTAGCACCCAGAAATCTGTTGGCCCTTTGTAGCCGGGCAGAGGTGCTCTTTGACAGGGTGAGTTGAAAGCGTACGACACGGAGAGGGGAGAACTAAGTTCCTGCTCTTTGAGCTGGACTCTCTTGATGGGTTGGAAGGAGAGTCCTCGCGTGCAACAGTCCGAAGTGTGGAGGAAAGGGTGTAAGGGAACAAGGAAGGCGTGAAGGACACAGCAGAGGGTTTACGCCACTCTTTAGTGCATGATATATGGAGAAAAGATGATGCACCTGGACCCATGTGTGGCCTTATTCAGCAAATTCTGTCATTTGTAGGGCCTTTGCTCTCTGACTCCCTCCCCCTCCGGATGGTGTTCGCCTTGAGTTTGTGATCAGGGATGCTGTTCTGATCCAAACCATGAAGCCGATGGAGTTTGCCCAGTTAAATGGATTTAACCAATTTGCCGAAGCCATCAAATCCAATCTGCGCACGCCACCTGGGAGTATCGCACGCCATGTCCTCATATCATATATTAAACCTGTGGCATTTTAAAAGCAATTTGACCCCTGCTTGGCCCCTCTGCTAATCATAGAAAGCTTGTCTTTTGCTCAGAGTGTCCATTTTGAACCCTGTGCAGAGCCTGTCGCTGGAGGTGCAATCACAGGGTGCACCAGGGCAATTAAGGAACCAGTGGCAAGACTGAAATTTCATCTTATCTCTCCAAATGTCAGCATCTAATTTAGTAGCCGTCATATACCTGCCAGTCAGTCAGAGGGGAAATTGTACAAGGGCTGCCGCTGGTGTTCTCCTCCGTCGGGTTTCATAAACACCCACCACTGCATTCATCTCAAAATGTATGTTGGATGTAAATTTTGTCAAAGTCAATACTAACATTAATGAGGAATCCTAGTGATAACATTAGGGAAATCAATCCCCACAGTCCGTCTCCCTCTCTCATGGTTGTTCTCTCTCCCTCCTCTCTCTCTCTCTCTCTCTCTCTCTCTCTCTCTCTCTCTCTCTCTCTCTCTCTCTCTCTCTCTCTCTCTCTCTCTCTCTCTCTCTCTCTCTCCTGTCTCTCTCTCAGGTCGGTGGTATATTCGGGAAGGCTGGCTGAAGACCGTGCCACCTAAGGGGACAGAGACCAAGCCCAAAATGTTCTTCCTCTTCTCAGACATCTTGGTCCAGGCTAAGCCATGCAGCGCCATGCTCCCGACCAACGGCAACAAGTTCACCATGCAGCGGGTCTACCCGCTCAGAGAGTGCACCGTGGACAAAGTGTTCGGTCACACCAAGAGCCAAGGAGGTCTGCTCAGTGTGAGTGTGATGCCATGTGCGACACTGAAGTATGAGAAGAAATTCCATACAGGCAGTAGCTGCTGGCTCAGCTGATTTTTACGATGAGAGATTTTCACTTCAATGTAAGCATACATTCTAAGATCAGGGTCGTGCTGTGGATATCTGGAACAAAAAAAAAAAAGTTCAAAGACTCCAAAACTCTAATACCTATCTTTGTTACCAAGCCATCTCCATCATGTGAATGGATTCCACAGGCTCTGGGTTAAAAGATTAATTGTTTTTAGACAGATTTGATCCCCAAGTTGGTGAAAATGTTCCATAAATCATCCTTCTTTTGCTAATTGCTCTGGTTGCTCATAAGCGCTTTAGTTTTAATGTGTCTCCTCGCTGCCTGGTCCTTTAAAAGGCCTCTGTTGCCGCTGAGTGAATAGAATAGAATTCAACTTTCATTGCACATGTCGCAAGTACCAAGCAAAGAAATGTAGTTTACATCCATCCAGAAGTGCTAGCGAAAATATAAATATGTATGTTACAAATGTACAGTAGCTTGAGTATGCTGTGACCTAAATATAAATATACAGGTTATGAATGTACAGACTATGGGCAGGGTATAAACAGAGTATAATAAATAATATAAGTATGTACTCATGGACAGCTTAGATATTTACACAGTATATACAGTAGTGGGCAGTACTTCAACAGATGAAAGAACCAGTAAGTGGTGTTTAAGTCCGTGTGTTTATAGGTGTATGTTAGCATACAGTCCATCGTTATTGTTCCGATATCAGGAGGCAGAGTTTAGGAGTCTGACAGCTGTGGGAGTGAGTGACAAATTGCATCTAAATGATCCATGATGTCATGAAACATTCAGTCGAGTGGTCAGGCCATCCCTGCACGAAACGGCTCCACTGACTGCATTTAGTCAAAGTTTGAACCCAACCGTGCTGTTCTTGTATGCTTTGCTCCAATTTTGATTCAAGTCTTTAAGTAAACTTGACAGAAGCTGTCTGGTTGTGTATTGTCACATCAGCCTGTGTTGTGCTAGTGTCAGAGAGGCACGTGATTGGCCCATCCCGGATCTGTGCTGTATGGATCGGGCCTCACTTAGAGCTCACTTATGGATGGCTTAGGCAGCCATTCCGAAAGCAAAAGAGAAGAGACTCGCACCACTCCACCAGATTAGGCCAGCGAGCCATCTCTTCCTCACAAGCAGCGAATACATCTTCCTCAAGCTCTGACACCTCTCCCCTCTCTTCTCTCTGCTCTCCTCCCCACCGCCTGCATCTCTGCCACTTCTGCCGCACGTTATCTAATGGCAAGAAATGGCATTTCATTAGCTTGTTATCCCACCGAGGGCTCAAATGCATACGCAATAGCATTAGCCGTAATTTCTCATAAGGACACATTATTGATCCCTGGTGCACACCCCCTCTCCCCCCCCACGCACTCTCTACCTGGGCCAGAGAGGAAAAAGACTGTCAGCAGTCTCAGGCCCCTCCTCATCCATGCCATGAAGAATTAAAGCCAAATTAAATTTGACAGCTGGAAATGCCATGGCAATCTATATGCAAAGTTTGAAAGAAGAAGAAGAAGAAGAAGTAGTAGTAGAAGAAGAAGCAGGTACCGGGCATTCTGGGAAAGCACTATGAAAATTTCCACTGTGAGTGTTTTTGTCCACGTTGAGAAGAGAGAATGTTTGTATTTGGAGATTTTCGTTCCCCAGTTTTCTCTCGCTCCTCTCACACCCCCCCCCCCCCCCCTTCGAATATTATCTTGCATCCATGGCAAATTCCCTTTGATGTATAAATAATCAAGTGAAATTATGTGCAGCAAGGAGGATCCATGCTTCATCGTTCATATTATACAAAGTAATTTCTACCTAAGAGGGTCAGATTTCCTGACAAATCCCTAATTACCGCATGGCAATAGAAGCAGGATCTATTTGTGCATAAATCAAGCCCTCCCATCCCCCAAGTGGCGGCCGCCTTAATATCGCTCTGTGCAAACCTGGGCTTCGCTCACTGAACTCTGTAATTAGATAATACTTTTGATGATGGCACATTTGGAAATCTTAATCCATTTAATATATAATAAGAAACACCCCTCCCTCTAAAATCTAACGAGAGTGCCATTATTTTTACCAGGTGTCCATTAGGGCCTCTGCTTCCTGGTCGGCTCCTGTCCCTTATTGTCGTTAGCATTCTGTTCCCGGCTGTAATAAAGATTAGCGCTGATTATTGATACGCCACCACTAACCGCTGCCGTTTCCTTGCTTCCGATGGCCCCAGGTAAATGTGAAAGGTCATTTAATATTTCCCAGGCCCCCCAATTATAATCCGCTCTAATGGGCTCCGGTTGTAATTATTCGAGGATAAAGCCCAGGCCTTTTGTGTGGGCTTTGGACGGTGCCCGTTGTGTTGTTTGACATGCATAATCTCTGGGTAAAGTCTCCTCAGCGTGGATGAGCGATGGTAATTACTGTTGACTCTTTGGATGAGGCGACTGATAGCGGCGGGAACTGGAACGGAGGGGGGGGGGGACGGCTCCTCAACTACGCGCCACTGCCAGCCTGGCATCTGAGGGCAGCGAGCAGCGCAGCTGTGAGCTTTTGGTTTAGAGGTGTCTGTGTCTCCACCTGTTCCGTCTCCCGTTTGATGACCTACTTTCTTACGCGGTTTGAAGTCGCGTCCTGATCCGCACGGGAGCAGCGGTCGAAGGTTGACGCAGCAGTTTTGCTCGGTCACGGCGGGGCACGTACGACATGTGACGGCCGATTCACGCGGAACCACGGGCGTTATGTGCACTCTTGCATCTGTTAATGAATGAAGTTACCTTCCCCACGTCCTGCCCCGCGATTTTCTGTTCACATCCAGAAAAGCACAGCCAGTACCGGTAGTACACTCGATCATGTGTTTGACACCTGTAGGGTCAGTGGCCGATTCTCAGTGTTGGTGGTTCAGAGCTGCCCTCTAGTGATGGACTGGCTTTAAGAGATGGGGCTGCCGTCGGCCACACGGATTTGGCAAAGTCACGTCCCGCCCTGGCTAATATATGGGGGGTGAGAAACGGGCAGGTCAATGGCCAGCATATGTCTAGGGGATGGAAGATCTACAGCCAGCTTAAAATGACATGGTCTGTGTCTCTCTCTCTCTCTCTCTCTCTCTCGGTACCACTATCTTTCTCACGCGAGTCTTCACTTTCTTTATGTCTTCCAGTTGACCTTCGCAAGAGCCAAGCTGCTCCTCATGTCCTGCGATCAGGAGGACATTAACGACTGGCACCGCAGCCTTTGCCTGGCCATCGGGTACGTGCATCTGCTCCGTCCATCTCCACTCTGCTCAAGAGTCTAAACCGCCGGCCTCTGCCTGACCCCTGACCTCTGATCTCTGCCTGAGCGACAGTGGTGACAGGAGATACCAATAGAAGGGACGGTTCACGGTTAGCCTCGCATCCACCTCGTCTTTCAAAAGAGTAGGGCGTGTTGAGGTAGGGCCAGCTTCTCACAGGGGACATAGCCCAGCTTTCGTGGCTAGGCTAATTAGTTTATTGGCCTGTCCGAGGGACGGGGAAGGAGGGACTGTCAGGGTGTGAGGCTTCGCAGTGAGGAGTCTCTTCACCACTGGCCCTGTGCCCAAACCGCAAGCCCAGGGGAGTGCAATTAGCCACTGAGCCACACAGTGCTGGGGTGGCCAAGGTCAGAGGTGGCTGGGGAGGGTGTGTGTGTGTGTGTGTGTGTGTGTGTGTGTGTGTGTGTGTGTGTGTGTGTGTGTGTGTGTGTGTGTGTGTGTGTGTGTGTGTGTGTGTGTGAGCAAGAGAGAGAGACAGATACAGATAGATAGATAGAAAGAGAGGGGAGCAGGGAGTGAAATAAATTGGCCTGTGGAGATATAGTGAAGTGAGTGTTCATATACAATGCGATATGCGGAAACCCTTGAAGATTGTGTTGGATTCGTCTGCTGTTTGTGCTATAAAAAACAAAAGTCTGTTAAAATGTAATCCATGAGCAGAAGCACTTCACCCAGGGATCCTGAAACATACATTTTATCAAGATTATCAAGAATCTCTCCACTCTGATAAATGTGACGGGCATGACGTGCTACTGTTCCACCGATCCGGATCACGTTGCTGCTGTTGTCTTTCAGAAGCTCCACCCCTACCCATGATCAGTAATGCAAATGTAATCGTTTCCTTTCATGAGCTGCTATCAGATTTCTGTTATTAATACAGGGTCATGTTGATTTTGCTAACAGTTGAGAAATCCAATCCTTCCACTTATTTCTAGTGCAGACCAGCAATCTTAATGTCATGGATTATTGACTCAAATCATGTTCAGGGAAGCAAGTGTCCTAGAGTTTGATAGCAATGAAACTTATAGAAACATAAAGCTGTAAGAACGTAACGTATTTGTGGGTCCTCGTTAAAATGAAGGTCTGCAGAAGAGTCTGTGTTGAAACTGAAAAGTTGAGTGGTGCACAAGAATGCAACAGTACACACACACACACACACACCCCGAGACCTTGGCCCATGGAGTCCGCTGACAGATCGATGAGCTAAGGTGACGCACAAGGTGGAAGCAGTTTAAGTAGCAAAGCCTCATGGGACAGCTGCCGATCTCTCAGGAGGAGAATGATGGCCATCAGGCCTATCAGCCCTGCCGAACGAGCCAGGAGGACTTTTTGGATCAAACAGTCGCTCGCACACCTGCACAGCCCGAGCACTGTTGACACGCACCCTGCTCTTCTGACACACACATTTTGTGTGTGTGCATTTCCACTAAGCAAACAGGGATATTTAAGAGGAGACAAGTTAATGAGATGCTAAGAAAATGCAGCTTGTTTCATTGCTTATGAAACGTGACCTACTGGAAGTGCCTGTGTTGTCGCACGTGCCAGGCAGCTGAAGACGAGGAACACGGCGGTGCACAGGAGAGCGGATCTCCTCCGAACGCCTCTCCGGCCGACCCCGGACGGCCAGCGCGGGCGGCCAGACTCCTCGCCGACGCCCAGCCGGAAGAGGCCCGTGGTGAGAGTCCCGCCCTCGCGCTCGGCACACGTGGTGCGTCGCTGCAGCACGTGGCGCACGTGATGCTCCACGTTACTGCTGTTGAGAATTGACGCACGTGTGCTGTGGTGTGTGTTGTGCCTGCGCAGGCGAGGGAAGAGGGGGCCGAGGTCGGCGGGGGCCCCAGCAGCACCTCCAGGCCCCCCACTGCAGAAAGTGCTGCCGTCGCCTCCAAGAGGATGAAGCTCTCCGATGCTCCTACTGCAAGGTAGTTCTGAGCACAAAGTCCAGTTGGTACCAGTTGCGATTGCACTGCGAGAACTGTGTTGTGGTTCGATGGCTGCTGATTACTTCACCTTTGACCCAGGTCTCAGGAGTCCTCGGGTTGGAGCTGCGTCATTCTCTGAGATGGTTCTGGAGCTGTTACATCTCTCACACGAGGCCCGAGACCCGAGGCTGAGATTGGAGACCCGGAGTACTGGTGGTGCTGCTGAGGCAGGGCGGGGCGTGTTGGTTCCAGCATGTTCTGTGTGGCGGGAGGTCGCCATCCTGTCAGAGCTTCTGCTAATTTTATATGAAAGGAAACAATCAGTAGGTCATGTGCTGTAACATTTTAAGAGATTCTCTGAAATATTTTTTGCTTGAATGTTTTTGTTTTTTATTTTTTTCTGTCTCAAAATGCCAAAGAACAAAGCAGGCTATGGGTTCATTAACCCTAGCTAAAATTTACCCTTCGCTTTCAGAACTTTTTTTAGTTTGTCATTTATGGTGTGTGTCCATTATGCATAATGATGTTGACTAAAATGTGATCAGTCATAGAGACACAAGTGCCAAACACATTAAGCCAAAATGCAATTTAAAGAACATTTTAAATTCTAACACAAAACATTTATCTACATATCACATATACTCAGTTAACTTCTCACTTTTATGATTACTAATAGCACACGCTCCTCTTTTGCATTCTAACATGCAGTACATCGTGCAGTGTGAGTATGGAGATTTGTAGTGCAATATATATGATGTAAACAAGATCATAGGATTAATTTCTAACAAGATTGTAGTATTAATTTACTAATGGTGGAACTGGTGTTTTTTCTGTCTTTAGCTTCTGATTGTGTTTACACCATCTTGAATGATTTATATACAATATCATGATTTATAATCAACAGTCACCTGATTGTCTTGAAGCAATCAAACTGGTCTGTATATTTGTATTATAATGTTTTAACATTTTGTGTTGCTGTTTTTAAAATATTTATCTCACACTGTCCTGTTATGTGTCTTATCCTGTTATGTGTGCATTATTGCCATTAAGCTCTGTTCAACTGGTCAACACTGGTCATCATTTTCCTTATGAAACAATAAAATGCCCTGTGTTGAAAGATCCAAAACTTGACCTTTGTGATGGCTTTGTTTATAGTTAGTAGATATATAATTTACAGAAAACCTTTTTTTGAGTGAAGGACATGATCAATCATGTGTGATTACAGTCACCTAAAGATTTTCATATTGTGGAAAACCGGCACCTTATTTTTAAGCAAAATTGAGAGTGGTTTTTATTTTATTTTTTTTTTTTTTGCATATTACTATTACTATTTAAAATGGGCCCACAAACAGCTGCCTTATATTTGGGACACATTACATGTACAACAGTGCCCTCTCTTGTCCAGTTTAATAACTAGAGCACACAAGATTCTGCTGAAACTTTTGTCACAGGAGTGAGGAAACGAATCATTTAGGCTTCCAACATTAAATATTTTCTTTAGTTTGGCCCAAATACATAAATGCTGCCTTAAAATATCTGATCTTTATATCATCCTACATCAGTCAATTAAACAAAAAGACTTATCACTGCAGTCATTAGAATGACACTATACAACGCCTTTAAGATGTAAACAAAAACGAAAACCAATAATTTCCTCTGTTTAAATAAATATTACTTATTGAAGCCTATTGGCTTCTGACTGCTATGTCCTCGTTGCAGACAGCTTGTCTTCAGTGCGGTAGGACCATGGGTAGAGCACACTACAAACGGATTTTAAATAATAGGCTACTCTTAGTGCGTTGAGACATGTCTTATAAGTCGTGGCTCTGAATGAAACACTGCTTCGTGTGTGTGTCACACACCACTGTGGTATTAATCCTGACTTGGAACTGGTCTTATGGCCTTAATTAGCCCACGATACAGCACCCTCAAAGAGAGCATTATGGCGATAACTGATTATGGAATATAATTGCTTTTGTTACTGAAGCTGCCCAAACATTTAACTCGTACAGAACCGATAAGCAGATTTTTTGACAGGCAATTACAATTGTTAGCGCTTGAATACTATCTACTCTTCAGTGTTTAATTCAGCAAAGCTTTGTCATTGTCACTTTCTCGTGTTTCACACATTGACCTCACAGGGGTCAAAGGTTTAGTCGTATTTGACAACTTGGCGGTGGTTTATTTCCAAATAGGATCTTCCATTTTACTCTCTAGAAAGACAAGCGTCAGCGCAAGGGCTGTATCTTAATGCTTCCAGTATTGTTTGTCATTATACATTGGTTTATCTGACAGCAATACCCTGCTGTAAGATTCATTTCCCTCAACAAACATGGGCTGTTTTTTCACTGTACAATATCCTTGAACGGTTCTGCTGTTTGCTTGCACCTGTGGCAAACAAAGCCAGCAGTAAAAACGGCGACTTTTGTTTGTGAACATCTGCAGGGATCAGTCTGCAAGCATTGCAGAGCACCCGAGTTTGGGTGTTCAGACCTTCGTTGGGGAGTCTTTTCCCGAAGGCCTGAACGTGCCCGCTATAGCTAAGCGGAAAACTGCGGTGTGATACCGACGTTGACCACACAGTGGCGCACCACTCTTTTTTGTCCCTTATGTCCCTTGTTGTACGCAACTCGTGCTGATCACAGCATACCGGTCTTTGTTTTACCAATCATACTGGAGTTAATACATTGATATTAGTACACTCTACTGATATTCTAACTGGGGTTATTTACTAACGGTTTACTATGTATATATAGCACATTCTGTCTCATGATGAAAGAGAGACCCCCCCCCAACCCTCACTCTCTCTCTCTGTCTCTGATGTTTTGTGGTCATTTACAGTGCAGTGTAATATTCTGGAGACAGTACATGGTCATTGTGAGCGTTTCATTATGGTCTGTTATGGTTCATTATGGACAGTGATGTTGTTTAGACAGTGCGTCTATCTCTGATCTATTCCTGTACTGTGTACTTTGTCCAGCCCTATAACAGAACGATCTGTGAAGGGATGGAGTGCCCTTGTCCCTACGTGGGCTCGGGCCTTATAAATCACACCAGCAGGAACTGCAGACTACCAGCTGTACTGCACTTCAAAACAGAAACTGAATTGTGCTAAATATGCACACTTATAACCATATGCATTTATGACTCATAACTGAAGCACAGGGCAGTTCGCTCTTGGTGAGTCACTGGGCTGTGCTTAGAAATGGATTAGTAACTTTTTGCATGCAACTTGTTCATATGTGCAGTTCCCATATGTAGATTTATATCTGGAATTAAGAAGATAGATTTTGTGATTTTTCCATACCCAGCGTTCGCCCTCGTTCTGCGCTGTAAATCAAACCTTATCTGAGTCTGTCACTCCACTCCTGAAAGGCTGTCTAGGAATTGCTCTTCTGATTGGCCAGACATCCCAGTGTTAGCATTAAAGCATGTTGATGGAAGCCTTAAATAAATCAGCCTGGGTCCACAGAGAATCCCTCATCTGCACATTTCCCCGCCTCGTCCCGCTGTGTGCTGCTCCGAATGTACAAGGCAAAATAAAACTGTGCTGGTAGTTGCATAACAGCTCAGGATGGTCATTAGAGACACGCAGAGCAGCGGTGTTCATGTGTCTTTACAAGCGTTTGAGCGTCCGTGTCACATGGGGTGTCTTTAACATGTCCATGTCAGTGAGCGCTGCAGTTGTACCATGTGTAGTGGTGGTCAGGAGCCGTGGCTCATTGCTCTCCAAAACAGCTGGTCCTCATGGGCTTCAGGGGGTGTTTAAAGGACTGCAGTGCCTACAGATCCAGCATGCAGTGCAGACAGATCCAGCGTGCAGTGCCAGCAGATCCAGTGTGCAGTGCAGACAGATCCAGTGTTCAGTGCAGACAGATCCAGTGTGCAGTGCCAGCAGATCCAGTGTGCAGTGCAGACAGATCCAGCGTGCAGTGTCAGCAGATCCAGCATTCAGTGCTAGCAGATCCAATGTGCAGTGCCAGCAGATCCAGTGTGCAGTGCAGACAGATTCAGCGTGCAGTGCAGTGTCTGACTATTTAATATTTTGCTCTTATTCTTTTTTAAACTCTATGGACAACCGTTGCCTTCCCTTTCATTCATGACTTCACCTTGACTTTGTTGAAGTCCCACTGTGACAAAAAGAAATTAATATTCTCTTTATTTGTTATATTCCCGTTAACTTGGCAACCAGAAATAAACACATTTCTGCCAAAATTACATAATACTCATACGTACATTTTCCCCCACAGTAGCTTCCAGGACATCAGGGCTACATCTAATTCACTAATCAAGTTATCTAGAATTAGCTGGAATGAACAGAAACTCTTTATTTCCACCTCATGGATTCTTCAGAATAGAAGTAGACATGGGAGCTTTTACTTTTTGGATTTGGGTATTGGGCCAAGTGTTGGGCCAGGAGTGGGCTAAGAGCAAAGCCACAGCAAAAGCCAGACAGAAGAAGATGCTACTGCCTATACACGCCACACATTTCTATTACAACATATTCAGCTGATCTTCTACAGAACACTGTTGACATGCCCCCCCCACACCCTTAACCTTGCTGTGCTACATCTGAGAGAGATCCACATTTGTCTTTGTGCTCATATGCTGAAATGCAGGGGCTCAACTGGAAGATCTGACATGTTGAGAATCTGCCAGTACTGAAATCTAAGAACTGTTTAATTAAATGGAAGCTTTCTTCAATTCCCGCCCTTTGAACCACAGCTGAGGAGATTGCTGACAGCTTTTACAGCCGTGTTTTTGAGGCCAGAGGTTTTTTAGCATATGACACACCCCTTCAATGGTTCCTGTTCTGATCCAGTTAAGATGATTGGTGACAGTCTTTTCAGAACTCTCATGCAGTTCCTAGTAAAGTATTAGTACTGTTCGTTGAATCAGGCAATAAATCAAGAATTTCCTCTTTGTTTTCATGTTCCCACACACTGAAGGCATGCTTGGAGAAGATGTCTATCTTTCTGAAAGGCCGTGCCTGACTCACATCCCTCGCAACCCCAAATCTTTGCTAATTCTTTTCTTTTTTCTCCTCTTATTTAACCAGGGGAGATGCGAAACCATGTTCTCATTAACAAGCACTCCCATAGGGGATACTGGAAGTGTGTAGAGATCCATGTAAGGTTGCAGCATTTCTGGAAAACATTTAGGTTAAGCACATAGCCCAAGGACGAGAAAAGCCAGCAGTTAGCTATGTTTGGCACAGAGCCTGAGATTCAGATCCTGGAGACCTCCGCTTACTAGAACACTGCCTCTCCAGCTTGTTTTGTAGCTAAATATAATCTCAGTGCTGTTTGTCCAGATGTGTGGCTGTTCCTGGCGGTTATTTTCATCTCTGTAGCACATGGGAGAGTTTGTGAATTACATAAGCTCATTGGTAGGTGTTTCTTTAATCCCTCTGCCTTCTGCTCACCTAATCTGCTCACGTTGGTGGAACATTTTGTTTCTGTAATAGTACGGCATAAAAACCCCAGAGGACTTTAATAACAGACATTCAGGGACGACGTGTTCTGTGTGGCCGCCTTCATCTTCCTCGTTCCTGCCATGCACGGCACACGCGCACACGAGAGTGCCCAAACATAGTGACAAACACACTCTTCCTCTGGTGTCGAAGGCTGGGTCGCCACTTGTTAATCTGTGTAAGAGAGGACGTCACATGTCAGTGAGTAAAGGTTCTGTTGCTCTTGCTTCTTTGGTGGATGCTTCCATAACCCCTTTGACCCCTGCATGACCTTTGGTCAATCAGAGTGGAACACGCAGTAGTAATGTGCCGTATTTTGTCAATTGTGATTTTTACACCGCAATCGAAATATTGATGTCATGTTTATATTCTACACTGATTCTATGCTACATGTTCCATTGCCCAAGAACACATAACAGGCAACATCAAATCAAACATGTGACACAGCTGGGACTTTAAAATTAATTTTAAGTTAATTTAAGTGGACATAGATATAAGATAATTGCAGTTGATGAAGTATTCCTAAATTTAACTTCAAAACCACCTAATGTTTGTGCGGTAGGATTTATTTATTTGAGTTCTTTTTGAACTGCTTTTTAAGTTACAGCATGGCTGTGGCGTGACCTAGGTCTTCAGTCACCCTTTTTCTTCTGTTACCTGGTGGCTTGAAGCCAGTGGCTCGCCCCCTGTGGACTGTCATCCTCTGTGACCTTTATGTGGAGTTTGTGGTGGCATCAGTCAGATGGACCCCAATGCTACGACTCCCCTCTGGCTCCGGGCATGATGGGACAGATCAAACAGGGTGGGGAGGATTGGAGCCCACATCAGCACCAGTGCATCACCGGGCACATGCGCTACGGCTGATTTACATTGTAGTCCTAGCGCCTTTCAATTCAAATGACATTTATGTGACCTCTTTCCAAAAAAAAAAAAAAAACCTAAATCATAACATAGCTTGGGCCTTTGAGAGAGCTGACATCTCCTGTAGAGATATTTTATTGCATTTCCATATATTTTATTTGCAGTCATGGTGTTTTGTTGTCTTTTCAAGCACACAGACCCGTGCTGACTGCCTGGTAGATCTTTTAGCAAGGGGAAGGAGAAAATAACGTCCTTCTTTTTTAATGACAGCGTGACTCACGAACCTTTCACACAGAGCACATGGCACAACTGGGATTGGAACCCCATCTCCAGCATTGTTAACAGTTAACATTGTTAGCCACATGTCGTTTTTTTCCCCATTTTTCCTAATAATGGTAAATAACATTGACATGAATACGATCATTTTAGCTGATATTATATTCTGTTTTTTGACTGCATGTGGTCAAGTTTCAAAGCAAACTGGATGTCATATAAATTAGTGGCATTTTAACGAGAGTTCTTCTTCTCCCTGTGCCCGTTTTCATGAACATTTTTAGACTGGGTCAGTCAGTTTATACGTTTACTGCAATGTTCTTTTCTAATACTCTCTTTCCTCATTCTCTATGCAGCCACATATCTTCACATTACATATTTGTATTCTTTTACAGGTCTAGGTGCTTAAAGCATTTCATAGAACAAATCATTTGTAAGCGCCTGAACATGAAATGCATGCTTTGAGAGGGAGGACAATGTCATGCGCAAGTGAGCGGAGGGAGTTCTGTGCAAAGACGTGTCTGACGAATGGTGGGTTAAAGGCGGCTTCTTCTGGCAGCGTCCCCTGCCTTTCACGAGATATCGAGCGATACTGTGGATCCTCCGTCAGGCTGGGTAAACAAGCTCTAGTGTTCAGCACGCGGACACTTAAACGGCCCCGTCTCTGTGTTGTTAGTGTAGCCTCCAGGAGGACTTTGCGGGAAACGCTGTCTACGTTACGAGAGCCACTTGTCTGGCAAAAGGACAACAAGCAATAAATGTCTGCACCAGTAAAGCACAGTGTTCTGTTTTCCCCTACAGTCCCAGTAATATGGAGTACAAGGTGGAGTGAAATTTGTACACACTGGTAAAAAAAAAACCCACTGTTTTGTGTTCAGTGGGGTGACAGTGGAGGATTTTTAACCTTGGTCTTTAGCTCATCAAGCTCTGGCGTTTGGGCATGTTGCAGCTGAAATGCAGGTTTATCCTTTGTGTTGGTCGCTAAACACAATGTAGTGCTTGGCTGTTCTAATGGTCTCCACTGCTACTTTATAAGGAACTGATGTCATAGTTTGGCTGCCTAGAAACTTCTTGATTACTAATGTAACACGGTAAAAGAGTACAGCACTTAGTCTGTCTGGGAGATCACACCACTAGCCCAAACACTCACAGCCAGTGTAAACCTTCAGGCTCCTCAATCCCCCCCATAATGACCTGTCAAAGCTGTAAGTACAACTTCTGTAATGTGCTGAGCTTCAGCCTAGGTGGCTTACACTGGGTGTGTTAAAATGACCGTTTCCTCTTATTTCAAAGCAACACAGTCATGTGCAGTGTTGACTCTTGTTGTCGGTGGCACAATACTCAGGCCTGTGAGAGAGAGCAGGGACCATGATGAAAGCCAGCACTGGTGAAGTCCATTCACAGGCAGAGACAGACTCACCCCTCTGTGGTGAAGTTGAATCATGGTTTGTGGTAGCGTTTGCCACATAATTACGCACTGCGCAACTCCTAACGCTGTTTTCGTGTTCTCCTGTACAGGTGGATTGAGGGTTTGTGAATTCCAATCTTCTTTTAAACAGTGGACTGAATTCTAGTTGTCTGTTTTGGGATGTGCTGGGTAGTTTTCTGGGCTTTTGCCATTGTTGTTGATAGCACAAAGCCAGAGAAAGGAGACAGCACAGGGAAAAAAGGTCAGAACTTCTACAGAATAAAAATAACTTTTCCAACACACACTTGAATGTATTAACTAGGTGCTAGATGCTTAATGTTCAATAATGCTTACAAAACTGTTGTATACTGGGAGGGAGACATCATACAATAGTTAAGAGCAAGCCGGTTACTGGACCATAATTTATATCCTCCCTTTTTGGCATAAATGCAGATATGAGGCATGTTTGTCTTTCACCAAAACTGCAGGGAAACGGGTAGAGCTATTAGAGACATGACATTTCAGCCAAATGGAATCGCTCAGCATATGTGTGTGTGTGTGTATGTGTGTGTGTGTGTGTGTGTGGGGGGGGGGGGGGGTGTGCGTGGGTGCGTGTGCATGTGTGTGTGTACGTGTGTGTGCATCAGCATCATTGTCCTTTGATCTCTTGATCTCTTTATGTTACAATGTACTGTAGATAGATACAACTTTGAGGAGGTCTGTTTGTAAGTAGGTCTCAGAATGGATTCCTGCACTACAACAGCGGATGGTGTGCTACAGCTGGGAGACAGGAAGAATAGTTCCAGAGCAGAGCTGCCTCTCCTAGCTCAGTTTTGAATGGAAGGTCCAAATTAAAGTGACTGTAGGTGTAAATTGGTTAGGTACCTGTCAGCACAGCGGTGGAGTAATGCCAAGGTCATAGGGCCTTTGAAAAGAAACGCTCAAAATCAGTAGATACTCTCCTTAGAAGGAAAGCTAGTAAGTTTGTAACAAGAAAAGATATCAATGGCCAAAACTTTTCTTTGAAAATGTATAATCGGTCTGAGCCTTCGCTGAGGATGAATTTGTATGAAATCAGGATTCTTTTAAACAAAATATATCTTGCTATCATAGTGCTTACATGAGAGTTGCCAACTGAAAATTACAATATCAAAACATTAAGAATAGATTTATCCTTCCTGTTAAAGGATTTCTAACATTTTCCATATCTGCTGTGGGTGTAAAATAGAAAATAGATATGGCTTAGTGGCATAAATATTTAATCTTGTCACATTGTCCAATCTTGATGAAATACACTTTAAAGGGCATGGAGTCCTGGCCAACTGGCAAATGTCAGAGATATGGGTGTACTGAAATCACAGGACCATTTATGGAAGATTAGCCCATTACTATGGGCAACACTCCTTATAAATTCATTGGATGTCTGGACAAAGGTCATTTATGC
Source organism: Brachyhypopomus gauderio (assembly GCF_052324685.1). Lineage (NCBI taxonomy): Eukaryota > Metazoa > Chordata > Actinopteri > Gymnotiformes > Hypopomidae > Brachyhypopomus > Brachyhypopomus gauderio. Next base: position 4,665,767 of record NC_135215.1, read on the forward strand.
TAGCTGCCTATCAAAAAACAATTAGCATGAACTCTGCAACTTTCCTTTCAGAAGCACAGCACAAAAGTTTTTATTTAATTTCCTACAAGTTCATTCACTGTCTTCAGTTTGAACATTATGATAGAAGGAAATCAAAATAAATACATTCAAAGTTATTTTAGACAAAACACAGGCGTCAAAGGTTTGACTGAGATAAGCTTGGCCTAGTTGTTTTGAGTGTTCTGATAACATTGACCACTCTTTGGATAGGTGAACAGAACACTGCTCGTTCCAGGAGGGAACCAGAGATCATCTTCATACATGCTGATTAATGACGATAATCCTTGGCTAGGTCACAGTGTTCCTGAGAGTGGATTATGGATAGGAGGTTTTTGTGCAAATAGGATCTGGAGCATAAGCGGGAAGAATAACTTTGGCACTCTCCCTGGGCTGAAGATGGAGTAATACGTCCACTTGAGTTCCCCTCACGGTCAGTGGGGTGATCAGAAGCAAATGAGCGATATCAGTGTGGAGGAACAAGGATCTGAGCTACGAGCTTCCCACTTGGTTACACCCATCAGGCTTTTTCACGCTTGCCTGTCTGCGTGGATTAGTGGAAGAAATATTGTGAGGCCTTAAAAAAATGCTTCTGCCACTTCGACTTGCCATTTTTCTCACAGCTCTTTTCCACGTACTTTAAAGTGCCAGCCAAGGCAAACAAAACCCCCAGCAGACCTACCTCTGAGTGCCTTTTCATCTGCGAATGTTACATATCCATGCTTTTGAAGGAGAAACACATAGCTGAGGAGAAAACTTATCTTCACCTACTGTTGATTACTGTTTAAACCCATTTGTACTCTATACGTCACTTTCAATGACATCTCCAAAAACAAGATAAATTCAAGTGGTGCCATTAACAATATATATATATATATATATATATATAGGCTATATATAATAGAAAAAAGCTCAGTATTCTGAGATCTGATCATGGTATAAAGTGGCATGGACTTCCTAAGCACAAATGCAGTCCAGAAGGCATCCCACAATGCAATGCTGCCTTCAAACACCCCCAGATCTACTCCCTTAGGTTTTGCATATTTAGGTCCAAAAGGATCCGAGTGTGTGACAGTCAGGTGATCCACTGTGATGCCTCTAGGGCAGGATGCTAGCAATAGGAATAGAACTTCCTGTGGCCCCAAATAAAAAGACATATTGCCTGAGGAGGAGAAACAGAAATCCAGGGGGTTGAAAATAGAGAAAAAGGAGAAAAAGATTTGAAACCAGGTGAGGGAGATAGAAAGTGTAGTTCCACTAATTAAACATGTACCGGTGTGGGTTAGCTGGAGCAGAAGCTTGTTTGCAGCTGTGAGGATTGTGTAATAATGTGATTTATGTAATGAAACGCGCACATAAAAAGCCCGCAGCTGGAAATTATTGGTGCGTCTTCTTGCGGCTTGTGAGAAACTCGGCATGCTGCTCCTTAAAACGGAGCATCTGTGGCCTATATCTCCGACATGAAATGGCCTGTCCCTCTTTCCTGTGTTGAGTGCCTGGATATCGCTACTATCCACTTGATGAGAATGTTCTCCATGGTGGTTTGTGGCTTCTCAGCTAGGAACGAGGTCCTGGCACATGCAGCTCCTCAGTGCATTTGCCATCATTACTGTGCAGCAAGATAAACGGAGCGATACGAAGCCTTAAGATACGGATCTATCGATCCTGCTGGATAACCATGGCACAAACACAGCTGCGCCAACATTTAATTTATGTAGATATGAAAATATGTTACAGGACACGCTGTGTTGCTTTTCTCCCCTACCTAATAAAACTGTACATTGTAGACAGCTGATTTGTGCACTGAAAATTAGTAACACAAACTGCGCTATAAAGTTATTTTTGTACAGTTATTCTGCACACCTGATTTACGCATATAGGACAGATGCTACTCGTAAGTTGATAAAAGGTCTCGTTTCCAGTCTGCGCTTATATACTGATATTCAGCCAACAGGTGTTCCAGGTGCTAATACGAACATCACAGATCCACGCTGTTAAGAACAAAAGGTCTTTTGAAATGCTTGACAGCGCACAGCTATCATGGCGCTATGTATAGAACTCCCTTTTATTTAACGTCATCGTTCAATGATGTTAGAATGTGGAGGCAGACAAAAAAAGACACTGTCGTAAATATTAATTACGTAAGTCACAGCTCTGACCGCGCGCGATGTTTTCGGTCCAGTTGAGATTTCCGTCATCGTGACGACATGTGTGATGGTGTAACCGAGAAACAACTGAGCTCGAGTGATTGGGCTGTGCTCCGAGACAGGATGCCAGTTCAAGTTTGTTCGTACTCTCCATTTCTGCACCAGGTACATTCTCGGAGCGCATTCTAAAGGGACTAAGCAACGGTTATATTTTACAGCGCAAACTTTTGGTAGTTAACACAGCGAAGCTGCCAGAATGAATGACATCAAAGTGGCTGTCCTAGGTGGTGAAGGAGTCGGAAAATCTGGTAGGTTATTATTTGATAGTTCGTGCTTTTAGTTTTGTTTTTATTTTTGTTTTTTGTTTTTTTTTTTTTTACACCGGTTTGATATTAAATGTGTTTTGATCCATCCGTCTTGTTCTGTTTCAATAGCGCTCATCGTTCGATTCCTGACCAGAAGATTTATTGGCGAGTACGCGTCATCTTCAGGTACATTTATTAAAATCTGCATGGTTACATATAAACGTCTGCACATCCCTTCTGTGGTTATTATGGTAGGTGGGAGGTTACGCCTGCAAAGGTTTTAATTAAAGATCTCTCTGATTCATTGTTTACTTTTGGTGCACAAGAAAAGAGAGTAATTAATATGTAGGCTATAGGCTACTTTATATCTACAGAAATAACCGCTCATTAAACACACACACACACACACACACACACACACACACACACACACACACACACACACACATTATGATAACCCGATGTCTGGGAAACGAGCTCGTAGGCTATATTATACATGGCAGAGTACAGCAGGAGTTCTGCCAAAGACCCACACTGAGTTTAGTATGGCAATAAAATGCAGAGAACTGCACATTGAAGCTGATTCATTTGCCTGACTCTGTGAAACTTGTCCTCAGAATGTATATACAGAAAACGCATGTCTGTTGATGGACGGCCACTGAATCTGGAGCTTTATGACCCATGCTCTCAGGTAAGGGTTCAGAGAAGCAGTCAAACTGGCAATAATTATTAGAATAAAATAGGCCCTGAAAGGTATGGAACATAAGACCTTTGCAAAGCTTAATGGATGCATGAGGGAAAACAAGATTGTGAATATGATATTCACTTAAAATGATGTAATGAAATGTGATAACACCTCGTGCGGTTGGTTAGCATTGCTAGCATAAGGAGAGTGAGTTTGAAGGTTTAGAGAGGGGGCGTGGGCTATATACGTCAGCCCTGTACAGAATGCACATGTACGGTTCCTGAGGTTTTCGTCCCATAGTCGCACATATGGAGGCTGATTTTTCATTGCTGGCTCTCCCATTTAGATCACATTTCTTCAGGCCTCACTCTATGGAATCTGGCACTGAGCCAAGCATCAGTTTTAGCTTTAATGATGAAAACTCAACAAACTAAAGTCCAGTCTCATTATATTAACACACTTTGAAAACCGTAAAGGTCTTTATGTAATCATACAACAACCAGGAGAACCAGTCACAAGTGCATGCTTTTAAATTGGTGTACGATGTTTACCCGTTGCCCACATTGTGCGTTCGGTGATCAAGATCACCTCTAAATCGGTTTGGTCTGCCTGTTTGTCCCACAGACCTGTGATGGGAAGTCCACTCTGAACGAGCAGATGCACTGGGCAGACGGCTTTGTGGTGGTGTACGACATTAGCGACCGGTCCTCCTTCCTCACTGCTACGACCATCGTCCACCTGATTCGTGAGCTGAACCTGGGAGTGGCTAAAAGGTATAAACGCTGAACTGTTAAATGTTGTTGAGGACTTGGTGGTTCATGGGGAACTTGTAGGAGCTAGTTTGGTCATTAGAAAGCATTACAAGGACAAACTGTAGCAGAAATGTAAACACCCATTCAAATTTGCTTTAACCTAACCAAAACCTTCAAGTTGGTTCTCAGTGTGGTGAAATTAATTTGTTGATGGATTGCCGACTATTACAATAAAAGGCAATCAGTGTGTGTGAATCTGTGAAAATGTACTTTTCACTTTATGACTTAATATATTGAAAGTATTTGGTCTTTCTGAATGATCTAGAGAGTCGGACTCGGTGGTCTTCCTGGTGGGCAATAAACAGGACCTGTGCCACATGCGTGAAGTTGGCAAGGAAGAGGGCCAATCGCTGGCGTCCGACGGTCACTGCCAGTTCTACGAGCTGTCCGCCGCCGAGCACTACCAGGAGGTGGCGCTCATGTTCTCCAAGCTGGTGCGCAACGCCAACCTGGCTGGCAAGGCAAAGGAGCGACGGCGCCGGCCCAGCGGCTCCAAGTCCATGGCCAAACTCATCAACAACGTCTTCGGCAAGCGGAGGAAGTCCGTGTGATGGCGCTCTGCTGGAGGAGGAGACACGGACGCCGATGGAGCTGCAGTCGTCGCGTCTTAACCGGGGAGGGAGAAGGGCAGGATGCAGACCAAGAACAGAGTAGCAACGTGCCTGGCTGCCGCACGCCATTGTCTTTGGAGATGCCACCGCTGGGATGCGGCAGCAGTCGTTTCTGAAGTCCCTCGTGTGCCGCAGCCTTTATGTGTGGTGCAGTTCAGGTGACGGTCTCTGCTCTTTGCCTTATAAGTCCCAGTCATGCGCTCCAAATGTTTGACCATGTATACAATGTCGGACATAACAAAAAGGGCAAATACGCTACCTTTGATTTATATATTTGAGGAATGTCCACCAGACTGCTGTAAACCAAGTTCAAACTTTAAACATGTCACGAAGATTAGATAAAAATGATCCTGATTTTCCTGTAAACTGCTTGCATGTTGTTTCTACAGCATGCACGGTGCTCTTTTAGCGGGATTGCAGATTGACGAAAGCAACTGAAAGCTTTCTTGTCTGTCAGTTCACTGAACTCCCAATTGTTCTCTACAGACAGGTTTTGACCAGTCATCAGTGTTGTGAAAAAAATGTGGGTTTTGTGGTGTGTGACAATAGGTTTGTCAGTGTGGAAACTCTTCTGTAGCACTGAAATGTTGTCCCCTCCCTAGAATAAAATGAAACCAGCTTTACTCTCTACACTGCGTGCACCACTGATTCCTCTCACACGTGTTTAGACTAGTCAGCCATGTTTTGAAGGCTTTTAATGGGCTTAGTGTGTAAACCACTATGAGTTAACGGCAGAGGGAAGCGCAGCTAGGCAGACCAGAGGGATTTGGTAAATAATACTGAACAAGGCTCTCGTTAAATCTTTCACAATGCGGTAATGAGAAGTGAGGAGTATTATCGAGAAAATCACTGGAGTGAAACGGGATGCAAAAACAATCCCAGTTCCACAAGTGTCAACTAAGGCAGATACAGCAAGCAGGGACAATGATAAATGCTGAAGACTGCTGAAGATTATGTGAGGAACCACAGAAAAAAGGTGAGATCCTGTTGTTGACAGGACTGACTTTTTATTGCCAGCGTTTAAACATTCATTTCTGCAAATCATACCATCACAACAGTGGTTCACGTGTATTTGGATATCATTCAGGTGCATGAAAGAAGACAGAAAATATATATAAGCTATTTGTCTCACGAATCAGACATCATTCACATTTGTCTCACGAATCAGATATGATTCACATTTGTCTCATCAATAAGACATGTTTCACATTTGTCTCACGAATCAGATATGATTCACATTTGTCTCATCAATAAGACATGTTTCACATTTGTCTCATCAATCAAACTTTGATTTAGTGCATGGGGTGGATACCAATGTAACTTTTATTTATTATGTAATATAACTCACTGGCTCCTGATTTAATGGTGTAATAGAATAGATTTATACCACACATCATCTTTGATATGCTAATTATTGCCCATGATGAGGTACATTATGCAAATCATTGCTTTTCTACTGAGAGTGATTAATGCATAAACCTCTTAGTGTTGCCTACCTGTACTGAGTGAACAACCTAATCACTCACAGATCAGTTCTAACAGACTTCATATGTGCTTTTAATGAAAAATCGCTTTTGTTAAATTTGCTTCAACATTTTTATGCAATTAGCAGGACGAACCGCTGAACCCATTTATAAATGTCTGTAAACCATCCACCGAAACCCAAAATGTCGTGGAACTCATGATGTAAATATGAAGGATGAGTGTGCAGCTGTGAATCCTCTGTGCTTCCTCACAGAGACTCATCCTCTCTCCTCCGTCTCCCTCCTGAACACACACCATCTCACTCTCACCAGCCACCGCCCCAACACCACACGCCCACGTGTGGTCCCAGTGAGAGCAGGCCGAAGTCGTTACTGGTTACACTAAATGTATATATACAGTTGTTTCAACTACAGTATATGTAGTTGTGGGTATACAGAGTCCCTTGATTTTCCAGACCTGCAGAGGGATACCTGGGGAAAAAGGAGAAGTGAAAAAAGTGGGTTGATAGGAGGTCACCAACACGCTTGTTGATTCTGAGGGAGATACGAAGCGAAATAATCGTCATTCCTTGTAGGGGTTTTGTCAACAGTCCTCTTATCCAGGATCAACACAGACCGTCAGACGGTTGGAGCTGGGCCTCCACTTCAAACACTGGCCCTTGTGTCTGCAGATGTTTCTTCTTCTGTTGGTTGTATTAAATCTATATTTGAGGTTGGTATCATTTTGAATGGTGCAGAGTACAAGATTAGTGTGTGCGGTTTTCTCTCATGCTTGATTAGCTGTGTCTTTATTGCCTTGTGTCAAGTGTAGTCATGAAGAAAAGCATTTTTTTTTTATCTATAGTTCAGCTGCAGCCCCATGGAAAAGTAATTGTTTATTTTTACAGCTTTTGTAACAAGGTTTCTTTATTTCTTTTTTCATATCTTTTGATTTTGTATGACGTGAGGATTAGACAAATTAAAATAGCTACACTGATTTAAGTGTCATCAACCCACTTCCATCCTAGTTAATTACACCACTGGTGTCAGGCACTGGCAGCGTTGGCGGTGAAGACTGCTGTGAGGTGGAGGTGTCAAAAAAGCACGATGAGTATCGTGTTCTGAGAGTCATGTTCTTCCCTTTAGCTCTTTGCCAAATATGGCCATCACACAGAATGAACAATATTGTTTTTCATTCCTCTCTCTCTTTTTTTAATCTTTTCTCTCTCTCTGTTTTTAAACTCCTGCTCACACAGAGGAGAGGTGCTGACAAAATGCTGCCTATGTGGGTGTGAGGTGTGAAGTGTGAGGAGCTTGTTGGTGTGTTTGTCCACACAGGCGTGTGTGAGCATGAGTACATACACTTGCATATTTGTTGTTGTTTGCCAAAAGAACACTGAGGGGCTTATGGGTAAAAACAAGCTCAGATAGACAGGTGATTTCTTTCCAGCTCCAGATGTGAACTGGAATGGGAAGGACTTCCAGCGGGGCATGGCGAACGCTGGCACCCAGCCAGTCACATCATGGCCGCCGAGAATTCCCATTGTTACGATCTCATGCAGGACTACCTGACCATGGAGTGACAGGTTTACATTTGAGATGAAATTTGGTATAACCGTCACATGTGGGGGAATGTGGAGACAGAACAGGTGTGTGGAAGCAAACCATGCAAAGCAACAGACAGATACAGACTGACATCACGGATACACCAGTTACTTACTGTATTTACACAGAAATGTTATTAGAATACGTTTATTATTCAAACTCTGTCATTATGCCAATTTAATAATGAAATTAACTTCTGGGTTTAAATATTTTATTTGTTATGCAGCAGAAGACAAATATGTGTAATGTATTATTAGGCCAGAGAAGCAAACTCATTTAATGAGATACTGAATCATCTCTATGGAGAGACATGCAGCTCAAATGCCTCATTAACTGTGTCGGCCAAATATGCAAATGAAAATGTAGCATGGTGTTGTTGAGTCGATAATGAGGACAGCTGAGACCTGTCACATAAGGAGGTGCATGCAGGCCAGTACCAGGGAGAGCCAGGGCTGGGACAGCACTGCCCACATGATGGAGGCACAATGTGGGAGGAGTCGGGCAGCCATGGAGCGTGGTGGCTGCCTCCAACACGCGGCTCCCTCTTCCTCCTCGCATGGGAGGCGCCGGCCCAAATGTCTCAGAGAACATTCCGGATGGGGCCCGAGAGTGTGAGGTGTTACCCGGGGTGGACTGGCACCTAGCGTGTGGGGTTGGTGATTCACGTTCACCAGAGACCCGTTTTGCTCAGGTGAAGTTCCTGTCTGTTTAGAAGCTGTGTCAGTCCTTCAGAATGTCCCTTCTTGGCTTGGTCTTCTTAATCAGTGGGTATTAGTGGAACACAGTGGGTAAGAAATAACTGTTAAGCCATACTCAAATTTAGCAAATAATAATGAAAAAAATTGTAAAAGAAGTTGTCATTAATCAAATGAGGGTACTGACCTTTAAAATGGAACACCATCTGCATTATGGGATGGGCATGCAGCTCGGGTGCTAGGCAGTGACGGACGAGTGAGTCATCACACAGTGTGGGAGTGAATCTAATGTGGTGATGAGGCAGATTCTGAGGAACAGCCATTATGCAAGAGGACACGTGCAATGAAGCATGAGGCTTGAGTCCAGGAAGAGAGCCCTGGAGTTATTTTACAAACCGGTGTGCTGTACCACGGTCAGTCAAAGCTTTGGGGTCCATGAGAAGCTTGTAGGAGTTCTGTAGGTCTCCAGGACATTCGTGACATAATAGATGGAGGTGGTTACCCCATGGAGGACTAGGATTGAGACCAAAGGGATGATGTCATCTTGGCCAGACCCGCTTCACTGATTACCCTGTTTGGGCCATTTGCGTCACACCGGGAGACGACGTTTCTGAAGTGTGCCTCCCCGCGTCTGGCATGGTCACACTAACGGACTCCTTCACCATAGTGGGCCTTTGTGTATCTGGACTGCATTTGGTGTGTGAGTGGGGCCACAGTGCTAATTGTGAACATAAAACTCAGGAACATTAGACCCTGTCTAAGGCTATTAGGATCTCCTCTTTTCCTGAGTGGCATCCTCTTCTGGGAGCCATTTTGTACATAATATTCCACATGAGTAAGAGGTCCACTTAGTCCACTGCCTGTGTTTATTTATGGCATCCAGTATGATACACAGAGGAGGTTCAAGCATGCAACTTTAAGTGACTGTAATAAAGCAATAAAAGTGCAACTCGTTTTCACGAGCTGAACTTTTCAGTAAGCAAACAAGTGACCTGGAACTCATGTGTGCTGTGCTGAGTGTGCATGTGTTTGACAGAGTAATCATGCACCGCGGAGCACAGGGGCATCCGGCCCTCTGGCCAGGCATGGCATGGAGGAGGCGAGGGGATGAGGGGGCGAGCGCAGGGTGCAGGGCCCCTGATTCGGGAGCTGCTTGGCCAGCCTGAGGGCAGGGGACCGTACGCGCCCGCTATTCCTGGAATGCACCCGCTGTGCTGGAGCGCGGGGAGACTCGGGAAGGCAGCCAAAAGATCTCAGGCATCCAGACAGGGCGACCATGGATGGAGTGTGCCGTGGAACGTGGGGGGAGAGGCCGTTGGTGGAGCTGAGACTGTAGTGCAAACCTGGGTTGGGGGTTACCTGCTCAGCTGGAGGTAGAGGAAGGAACAGCCTCGGTATCACTGCAGAGGACAGAGGCGTTCGGAGCAGTGGTGAGGACCTGGCTGTACTCCTATGGATGAGCAGGAAAAACCAGCAAACCACACAGTTAATGCATCTAACACTGCAGCCAAAATGGTGGAAGTGACCTCGGTTTAATTGCATAACCATAGCCCTACTTTTATGCACAGAATTAGCTAATGGGCTCTAAAGTCGTCTTCTCTGTGTTTTTGCTATTGTACTGGGGTTTGAGGAACAGTATCTTGGCAAGTGGGAGCAATAATCAGACCAAGTTGACATTCCTTTGTGTGTGTGTGTGTGTGTGTGTGTGTGTGTGTGTGTGTGTGTGTGTGTGTGTGTGTGTGTGTGTGTGTGTGTGTGTGTGTGCGTGTGTGTGTGTGTGTGTGCGTGTGTGTGTGTGTGTGTGTGTGTGTGTGTGTGCATTGCAATGGGCCATGGCCTCATTGGTTTACAGAGCTAATTGCCCCAAACCAATTTTACTTAATGCTGCCAACTCTCCTTCAGAAAAACAAAGTTGATTTTCAGCAGACCTTGAGGGGATGTGTTCTCCTCTGACCCTGTGCATCGAGGGACAGGGAGGGACAGCACACTGATTACAGCAATCCACTCATACCCATCACAGAAGTGTTCAGCTTCCAGTCAGGGACAATGTGAGAAATCAACCATCAATATGAGAAATAGCCATCCCTTCTCTCTGCTTGCTCACCAGTCCCTTTGCTCACTATGCAAGGGGGAAAGGGGCCCTGCAATTTACACAAGGGTCCCGCCTCCCACTGGTGTTAAAACAGGTGTCAGTATTTAGCAACTTTGATGAGAGGATGAAGCGGAATTAACCTGGTGACAAAAAAACACCCTGTTGTCAGGAAAATTTGTGTTTTTAGTCTGTCTGTCTCACTAACCTAGCAGACCTACCTGTCTCACTAATCTAGCTGATCTGTCTGTCTCACTAACCTAGCTGACCTGTCTGTCTCACTAATCTAGCTGACCTGTCTGTCTCACTAACCTAGCTGACCTACCTGTCTCACTAACCTAGCTGACCTGTCTGTCTCACTAACCTGTGTGCTTAGCAGCCACATACACAAGGCTGTATTTATTCTTTCACTCTGTGCCTGACAAAAGTGAGAGTGAAATGCAACTATCAATTGCAATTTATTACTATTTACTAACAGAACTTTGTGGCCTTCAGACAATTTGAATGGAAAAAGTGCGCAAACCAAATCCCGTGATTCGATCCAAATGAAGGATGTAATGACCAACGGTCAACTGGTACAAAGACAAGACATATATAGACAAACAAACGATCCTTAGGTGAGACGGATCGCGAGCCCCGCCCACCTGAGAGACGAACACAACACAACAACAAGACAACTGCCACTGTGGACGAAAGCGACCAGTAGGGGACCCGCCATACCGTGACAGACCCCCCCACCAAGCCACACTCCCCTCCACTAGGTGTGTGGCACACAGCGGCAGCACACAATACATGAAGGGGCAGGAAGGCAGGGACAAGGCAGGGACACACCCCCTGCAGTCCAGGAGCTGAAACACAGAACATATAACACAAATTATCTCACCTCCCTGGGCGGGACCCTGGGCGGGACCCTGGACCGACTGGGCCGTCAACAAGACAAAAGCACGCCCCGGTCGGTCACAGGGCCCTCATGCCCTAACCGGCATTTGGCCGCTTAGCCCCACAGGTGTGAGGACGAGGAGCTACGGCTACGTATTCGTCGGTGGTGTCTGTGTGTGCAGGTTACCTCCCCAGGGTGTGGCTACGTCACCTCCTGGACCTACCTCCTCCCGGAGCTGACCCCTGCCATCTGCTAGGGTCACCCCAGCCTCATGGGGAGTCAGCCCCAGCTGGGGCCTCCCATCACAAGGTGGACTCCTTCATCCTATACATACATCCTATACCTACATCCTATACCTACACCCTATACCTACATCATATACCTGCATCCTATACCTACATCATATACCCGCATCTTATACCTACATCCTATACCTACATCCTATACATACATCCTATACCTACATCCTATACCTGCATCCTATACATACAAAAGTTCTCCCTTGAGAATTTGTTGCATCAGAATGAATTTACTAATTAACACATGACAGCAGGGTAGAATTAATTAGCTGGATGATATAAAATTGTGACAGGCCTTTAACTTTTCAAATTTTCAGTGAGACTACTTTCATAATTTCATCAATTTCATCATGCTCTATAATATATCTCAATTTCTTTTTTATTAATGTCGCATTTTACGCGTTATACCTTATCTTCACCAAAACAAATGAGCCGATGGCATATACATTAAAAAGTGATTACATCAACATTAATCCACGTTCTTCCATATCTATCGGATTAGTGGAGATGTATTTCTGGCAACATTCACAGAGCTTTGGGTTTCCTAGAAGAATGCTACTGATATACTCCCTCTCCACTGAAAAGCTTAAGTGCACTTCTGGCAGGACTGAGGAGTCACTGTCTGGAAGAACTTCATTATTCCTCATCACTCTCCCACCTTGGATTTAAATTGTTCATTTCTCTCCTATCATGTATCCAGCGTGATTACTGTTAGACAGAAAGGTTCTGGCATCTACTCCGAGATGGCAGTGGTGCACAACTAGAGTTGTTTTTATCCCTCCTATGACTACTGACAATAATTCGGTTTTATTATGTTCATAATTACAAGGTTAGAAGTATTTTGTGCATTTGGTGTGGAGGATGCAGAATTGAGGATGCAGTATGGAAGGTGCAGTATGGAGGGTGCAGTATGGAGGATGCAGTATGGAGGATGCAGTATGGAGGGTGCAGAATTGAGGATGCAGTATGGAAGGTGCAGTATGGAAGATGCAGTATGGAGGGTGCAGTTTGGATGATGTAGTATGGAGGATGCAGGGGGGAGCAGAGTGTTGGAGAGCAAACAGTCAGCAGGAAAGCACAGGGGAATCCATTAGATAAATAGACATGGCATGAGTTGATCGGACACTGCTGATCGTGGGGCACTCTCAAAACTAACAGTGAGACAAAGAGTTTCACTGTTACCGTAAGGCTGGTCTAGAGATCAGACACTAAACTCTCAACCACCGTGTCAGAAAATGTTTAGAGGAGAAAGCATGATTTGATGTCTTGAATTGAACTGGGGGAACATCAAGATAAGTTATTAAACTGTGAGCTAGGGAGAATGTGTGGAACTGGAACTGAAGAAGCATACCTTACTGTTCAGATTCTGGTCCATACACAGAAAAAAAAGCTAATCCCCATAATTTGTCCCCATAGTTTTCAAATGTCTAAAACTGGCGTGGTGTCCAATTTGAATGTAGAAATTAGATTAAAAAAGCAAAAGTCCAGAGGTTTGAGAGTGTGTCAGAGATGAGAAGTAAAGGGTTTCTGAAAGAACAACCTTGCTTCCTTTACCTACACATGAGTTTTCTCCAGAGCTGAGAACTGGTGGGGAACAGTGATGAATGTTGGACTTAGATTTGCTACGAGCTCCGAGCTGCTTTAGGAACTACGCGGTCATACAAAGTTTACATCACAGCCGTGTTTAAGACTCCACAGTGTGCTTAAACAGTCTGAGCCCTGTCTCAACGCCAACTCCACAGTGCCAAGGTACAACAGGGTTGACTGAAAGTTTCCTAAAGGTTTCCCAAAGATTTCCGTTCGGTTTGTCTGCATGTCAAAGTGCGAGCGAACTCAGGCTTGGCCCGGCACACATCATTCCTGAAATAAGACCCGGTGCTGAGTGGCTTTGTGCTGTGCGTGGGCAGCTTCTTGTCTAACCAACAGCCCCTTATATAACCTGACTACCATCAACAGAAACTCATGTCTGGCCCATTTGCACTGATAAGGTTGAGACAGTTTAGTCAAGTGTTTGACATTTCTTAGCTACAACTCTGTCCCAGCCTGGCATGTAGACCATACACCTGGATATGAAAATATGCCACTGGTGAAGGCAGTGACCAGCTGTCGCTAGTGTAGCTCCATGTCACGTAGCGCTCTGTAGGCCTCAGCACACCCACCACGGCTCCTTTTGCCCACAACAGGAGCTGACGGCATTACGTCCAACCATGGCTTGGGCTCTGTTGGGTCGACACATGCAGTGTTCCACGCTGTCATTACGTCAAAGACATAATTTCAGATGTAGGTGTCTTCTGCTGATCTGATCACAAAAACACTTTAGACTGGACAAAAGGGCAGAGAAGCTTCTCTGGCATCTGAAGTAATGTTGACGCTATGGAGGTCACACTGCAGGACTGAGCACAGAACTCCTTTTAACTTTTTTCCCTTTTTGTCATGTTGGAGAAATTATTCCCAGTTTTCCACAGATTCCCTGTTTGGGAAGGACATACACCACAGCAGGCAGCACTTCTCCAACACACACACACACACACACACACACACACACACACACACACGCACACACACACACACACACACACACGCACACACACACACACACACACACACACGCACACACACACACACACACACACACACACACACACACACACACACACACACACACACACACCTTTATAACCATACACTGATGCCACCACCTCACAGCTCCCCAGTTCTCTCTGACAGACAGGGTGTGCTGCTTAAGCAAAGGTACAAAGCTGTTACCATGGAATCAGGGCACATCACTCCAGTACACAATTGTTCTTTCATATTTTGATGACATTATTGTAATACACTAGTCATGTGGTATAATTATTTCTTGTTATGCAGCCAAGCAAGCTATAAATGGGAACTCTGTATAAACCAGTTTATATTGTGTGTACATTAGTATTTGAAACCAAATTAATCTAACCGATATAGGAGATAATATCACCCAAGATATCCTCAGGAGGATGTACAAGGATAGGAAGAGACATTTGACATCACTTCCTGGTTTACAGCCAATAGTTTAAAGTGAGACCAAACGTTCTGTAGAATAAATAAAAGCAGAGCCAAGGACAGAAAGAACATGGAACGAAATGATGATGACATGTTGGGGAGGAGGGTATTAATCAACGCAGCGACCAAAGTAAGGGCAATTGTAGTTGTAAGTACCCATAAACCAGTTCTCAAGGGGAATGTGCTTCGATTTCAAAAGTTATAGTTATAGGTACATCACCTTCTCACAAAACCTGAATCCAGCCACTGAGTTATCAAAAGCATCTGTCAACATTCGAATATTCGAATGCACCTTATGGAGTAGTTTTGCCATAACTAAGAGAATGTTTACACATCTTCCACACATTTGTTCCAAGTGATCAAATTCTGATTCGACCAACACCGTTACCTCAATGGGGCGACAGTATTTATCTACCAAAGGAAATGTGTAAACTCCTCATAATCGGGGGCAACTCAAGCATTGGCTGTAATAATATATCCCATAATAATAACAGTATAATAATAATAATAGCACTAATATCAACAACAATATTAATAATATATCACATAATATATCCCATATATCCATCTGCTGTAATGATATATCCCATTGCACAAGGCCACTAGGGAGTGTTGCCCCCATAACAGCAGGTACAACCAGAGCAAACGCCCCTTGCTGTCTGCTGAGCTGCACTATACCCAGCCAGATGGACCATATTCATCACTGGCCATTTCAGGGATGATGGCTGGCAAATCTCCAGTGAGGAATTAGAGGACGTCTGTACTAGTGCAGGGCGGCCCTTTGATTTACCTTCAGAATCACTCTTTTTCTGTCTCTCCACACCCTGTTTGAATGGTGCTCAACCAATCACTTTAACCCCAAGGATGCAGGATTTTAGCACCCCATAATCCTTCTAATGTTTAGCCAAGACATAAAAACATGATGATGAACACCTGGGCTAGGTGTGGGTAGGCCCTTATAGCGATCACACAGCCAGCCTCAGAGTTCTGATAATGGGATGGTGTGGTGTCTCTGCCTTCATGGTCTGTGATGAGTGCACTGTGGGTTTGCTCCACTGGGCTGTGCAGTGAAGTGACCCTCAACTATTACTGTTTTCTCATATGGTCTGTGCTTTCTCAGTTCACTGGGTGTATTTTTCGTAATCCATGCTTGAGATCATGTCCAGATGTACACAGATAGAGGAATGTGGAAACAATCTGCATAAAGTGCTTGAGCTTGCATAGGAAATAAGCAATTAATCATTATGTTCTGCTGGATGAAATGTGATGTAAAGCACAAATTGCATTAACTTTTTGCGTGTGTTTTCAAGCTACGTTCAGTTTAAATAATGTGTTTAGTTTTGTTATGCAAGCAGTTTGACACATTGTTTTTGTCTATGATATTTGTCATTAAAATACTCTTTAGTTAAAAAATATCTTAATTCGTGTCAGAAAAAGGTGCGTTGCTCACATCTAACGTTGCGCCCGTGCACTGTAGCGTTTAACAATCAGCAGTAACTATAAACTGATTATTAAAAATTAAAAAAAATTATTATTAATAAATCTACTAAATTTGTATTGTTTGTTGACTACACCGTGTCCCCGCACTGAGCGACAATTTAAAATAATATCAGATTTTCAAAAAACCCAAATGTTATCAACAGTGTTATCTTGGACAACAATTAAATGTTTGTCTCCATTAGAACAGCTTTATGTTTTTTTGTTTGTATTTCAATTATCGCATTTCACCAGCAATCCAACCAGTATGAAACACCCAACCTAGCTGGTTAAAAACACCTAGCTAATAATGACCAAAATGGACAGGGGGTTTTCAACACACATTTAAGCTCTAATACCTTTTTACTTTTATAAATATAAACCTACTTATACTTTTACTTCTATAAATATAAACCTACTTATACTTTTACTTCTATAAATATAAACCTACTTATACTTTTTACTTCTATAAATATAAACCTACTTATACTTTTTACTTCTATAAATATAAACCTACTTATACTTTTTACTTCTATAAATATAAATCTGTCTCGTGATAACGTGGTTGTAATTAAGGAAGAAAAAAACATATACATTAAGGTCATACTTCAAGTGCCTATATTATGATGTTGCAAAATATAACAAAAAGTTATTTAAAATATTAAATATAATAGAAATAAAGACACAGACACCGTTCTCTAGTGAATTTAAGATTTTTAATGTGTAATAATTTTAGTTAAAATACGAGGAAACAATAAGAAAATACTGCCATCTGGTGGTATTTAAACTGTTATAGCTTAATGAATTACATTGTATTTTTGTATCTGAAACGCATTGACTTGATGATAATATTACTGCAATTATGACATATGATTTATGTTATTATCTTACCATTGTTTAAACTACTGTCACCGAAATCCGAAAGTATGTCCCTAAGCACATTCCTTCATGCGATTTAATTTCATAAAATACTATACGATGAAATGACGCCCTCTTGTGGATAGTTTCAGAAATGTCAGGGTATCCACATTGTTTCGGGAAGTTCGATCTGAAATGCCTAAAATATAGACACATAATTAAAGATAGGTAAAGTCGGAAAAAAACAACGACATAGGTTTATTTAATCTGTTAATATATATATAACATATATATATCCTTCGAGCATCGCCTACAAAATAGCTGCATGCAGGAAACTTGTAGGTCCAACTGCAGCGCAGGTAATACAGACGTCAGACCTACTTTCATTTTAAACGCCCCCCCTCTACGACTAACGTAGGCGGTTTTTCCAGTAAAGTCAGGTGTTTACAGTTTGCTAAATATTTGCATATAATCCAGGAAGTTTACGTCGCTCGTCTCGTTTAGACACACGGGACGCAGATTGTTTTCGAGAAGAGAGAGAGAAAAATTAAAATTTGATAATCGTACACGCCATATAAACGATCTTCATATGACGCCAGGAGAATGAGTGCCGTGTGTGTGAGAGTAGTCTTGGTTTTCGTTCTTTCATCTCAAGTATCAAGTCTTCGTGTGTTACACACTTCCTCCCTGAACTGTACAACGGAGGTAAGTGAGCTCCATGTTATACTACTGTAGTAAATATTGTATTACAGTCGTACTGTTGCACACCGTG
The DNA here is from genome assembly GCF_052324685.1 of Brachyhypopomus gauderio. Lineage (NCBI taxonomy): Eukaryota > Metazoa > Chordata > Actinopteri > Gymnotiformes > Hypopomidae > Brachyhypopomus > Brachyhypopomus gauderio. Next base: position 4,683,539 of record NC_135215.1, read on the forward strand.
CGCTGTTAGTGATACACCTTGGGAAGGCATCATGATTACAACGTTTGCTTTGCTTCTTGTTTCTCCAAAGGCCATGCCATGTGAAGTTCACATAAGTGAGTGTTTTACGTTTTCAACTCACTCACATACACACACACACACACACACACACACACACACACACACACACACACACACACACACACACACACAAACCATAAACCACTACCACACAAACCACTACCAGCTGCACCATAACACTACCGAACATAGATAAGAGGAGCAGATGTCAGAAGGCAGGACTTCAAGGAGGTCAGTAAGGGAGTGTGCGTCCTTGTCTTCGTCCTTCAGATAACTGCTATTACGAAGGATGGCTGACGCCGTGGCAGTTCACCCCCAATGGTCCAGTGGGTCTGGAGGCGCACGTGGACGTGAGGAGGGACGAGAACGGAAACTTGGTACCTGTGATTGTAGCTCAGTGGAAGGCCAGGGACGATGGTTGGTATATTAAATGCGTGTTTTATACTGGCATAGGAGAACAAAATAGATATTATTTAGATTTCTGCTGACATATAAGGATTGCTTATTCTCTTCAGTACTGAGCCAATTTACTGTTGTTTTTATTTCATAAAATATCTTTCAATTCCAATTCTAAGTTATCAGAATAGATCGAATTCATATTCGTATTAATTTAGGTTAGTAAAGTAGGTAAAGTTCATGTGTCGTGTGTAATTGCATTTGTAAATGTATACTTTTGAAGAAATATCAAAGGTAAAGTGTTTGTTTTCAGGGAGCATTTCCTTTTTGAGTGGAACAGAACTCCAAGTATTCAAGGAAACGAGTGGGCAACACCTGTGTGTTCATTACATATTTCTTCAAAAGTTTCAAACCATGAGGGATGCCAATGGTGAACAGGTAAAACAAAGACAATAATGCAAAACTCCTACGGCAAAAAAAATGTGCTTTTGTAATAAGCTCTGGTGTGTTGTTTTTATTTCCAGTGGTCCTTTTCTCTGGATAAATTGGCCGTGATACCAGGGGAGACCTATGTTGTGTCTGTTGCCAGCCTGCCCAAACCAAACCTAGACCACACCAGCTACAACATTAACCAAACCGTAGTTGTGCCTGGTAAGTTCATGAGAGTCCATGTTCTACAGGGTTAAGAGCAGAAAGATGAATTTGCATGGATCACACTCCATGCCAACCATGACATTTGATTTGTAATGTAATGGCCTATATTTGTGACTATAGGTTGTAAAAACTCTGCTATGCAACGGACACAATACTGTATAGACTCAGGTGAGAGAACCTCGTGAAACAGTAGCTTTAACTACCATCAGAAAACTACCGACAACAACATTACAGCTCACTCCAAAATTACAGCTCACTATTGTGCACATCTGAGCTAGGCCTACGAATATTTACATGATGTAACAAACAGCTGTAGAATTAATTGAGCATTTTGCATTTCATCAAATTCCTTGATCATTTTGCGTTTGCTATGCGAGCTATGAAGCTATTCGAGCAGTGAGTTCATTAAACAGTACACTATTAACTGAATGTACCATTATTCATTAACTCGTGTTTGATTTGGGACAGAGAGAATTTAACTAGGTCTTGGGAAAGTTTGTGGAAATACATAATGAGGGCCTCTTAGAACTATGTGATATTTGTTGTTGTTTTGTTGTTATTTACTAATATTGCATATCATTTTAATCACTACATTACTTACACTACTTTTTTCATTATCAGCCTTGCTTTGCATGTGTGTTTAAATTGCTTTGCATTTGTGTTTTAATCCCTGTTCCAAGGATCACTGTGGCAGCCCAACATTACCATGAACTCCACACATCCAGATGGCAGGACACTCCTTGTTACCTTCAGTACCGGAGAGCTTTCTGAAAAATACAATGTCTTTGTGACGTGTAAGGATGTCAAGAAAATTAGAAAACTCACAAAGGTGCGACCTTGCAGTTCTCATTATCCCGCACTTGTGTCCACCAGAGCACCATTAGTCTATCATTTGTATGTGTCCTGTTTATGTCTTGTACTTGTGTTATCGTACTTTCTATTGTAGTATAGTTTCATAGTAAAATACAAAAACAGTAGTAGTTGACAGGCTATTTTAGAGCAGTTCACATAGTCTACTACAGCAGCACTACACTTGTTAAATACTTGGGAACTGGCAATTTGTTTTGTGATTGAAATGTTTACCATTTTTCCCAAGCAGAACAACAGGACGTCCCTCAACGTTACCTTTGACCTGGAGTCTTGGCCTCTCACGTGCTGCATTTTTACCGTCCAGGTGTGTTTGCATATACACCGTTCAGATGTTCATGGTCTGTCTTGTTCTGTACATGTCATATTGACTGAGCACAGAATCACACATTGTTCGTAAAACATCTTCGTATTCAGATCCAGCCCTATTTTGCCAATTGTGAAAATGACTGCAGACGAATGAGCAACAGTTTTAACATATGTCGAGGTAACGCACCAACACGACAATCCTGCTGTCTTCCACGTTGCTCAAGTGAGCAGTTGTGTGTGGCTGACGTGTGGTGTTTGTGTTTGTAAGCAGAGCCACGTGTGCCCCCTCCAAAGACTCAGATCTGGTGGACTTTTTCAATCCCTCTGTTCCTCCTGCTCTGCTGTCTGGCCGTTTGCGCCATCTGTTGGCAGAAGAAGAAGAAGACGTGTAAGTAGATCAACCGTAACTTGTGCCGCGTGGGCTGAGTGTGACTCGTCATAGCCAAATAAAACTAAAGATGCTGTTTATTTTCATCCTAACATTATATATACTGTAGCTATGGAAAGTAAGAAGATACATTTATGTGATCTATAATACACCAACTGACTAAAACGTAATAGTAAACCCTGATAACTTTAACTGTACAGAAAGCTATTCAATCTGGGCAAGTCCAAGTTGACCTTGTTGTGTCTGTGCATTTATTTTATTTGTGCACTGCTCCAGATCAATTAGCACAATATTTTAATATTATCTTATTTCAATTACTGTCACAGATCCGGAAAAAACTCCTACCCAGCCACCCCACCGAGAGGATCTTCCAGCTGCTCAGCGCTCTGTGCTGATTATCTACTCCCGAGACCATCCTCAATACACCGACATAGTCCTGAAGCTCTGTGCCTTCCTGAGGGCCAAGTGTGGCACGGAGGTTTACCTGGACCTCCTGGACACGGCCTCCGTCGGGGTCATGGGCCGCCTGCAGTGGACAGAACTGCAGAAGCGACGGATAGAGCAGTCCTCGAACAAGGTGCTGGTCCTTTGCTCACGGGGGGTGCAGGCCAAGTGGGGGGCCATGTGCGGGCAGCCCCGTGTCCTCCTGAGGGAGGACGTCCTCTCGCCAATAGGGGACATGCTCACTCTAGCGCTGCAGCTCATCACTCCCGACATGCAGCGTCCTGCCTCTTATGGCAAGTACCTGGTGGCGTACTTTGAAGATATAAGTGGCGAGCGAGACGTCCCTTCCATGTTTGACCTAGCAGTCAAGTACAAGCTCATGAAGCACTTTGAGGAGCTCTACTTTCGAATCCTGGATCTGGAGAAGTATCAGCAAGGGAAGGTTCACACAATTGAGGGCATTGGCATAGACGAGTATTTCAACTGCCCCTCGGGAAAAGCCTTGAGGAATGCAATAGAAACCTTCCAGGCCTATCAGTTAGAAAATCCAGACTGGTTTGAGAAGCAATGCCTGGACAGTGAAGAAGAAGGTCTTGGAACAGAGTGCAGTCCTTTTCTTAACCAATGCACTCCACCGATTCTTCAGTGTAAGCCTGTGGTAAACCATGGTCCCCCTATATGTGAGTATGAAGTGGAGATATGTGAAGACAAGACTGGGTGTGTATGGACTGAAATACCCCATCTCAATCTGGAATTTGAGGAGCCTTCTGTGCTGAGTGTCCAGCCAGCCCTCAACAGAGTTTACTCCCAGTATGGAGCTGTGGAGCCACCACTTGGTATGCACAGAGATGGTGTGGCCCACATTGACTCAGAGGGGCATTCCTGCTTCTTAGCTGAACCTGCACTACAGGAACCTGTCCCGTCAAGGAGTAATGAGGTGGTTTTCAAAGGGGAAACAACTGCAGATGGTTGCTCTGCAGAAAACAATAAGCAGGCCTTACAGCAACTACTGGACCTCCAGCTTTCTCTCGCGTCCGTGGAAGTGCCTGCTCCTCCACCCTCTCTGGATTACTCCACCCAGGAATCTTGGGATACGTACCCCTCCCAGCCAGTGGAGATGGACGAGAACGAGAGGGAAGAGGCTTCAGGGGAAAGACCGTCCAGATGGTCGGATCAGGGATATAGTTCCAGAGACTCTATTGTAAGGGAGGAGCCTTCACCAGCCTCCATTGCTTCACTGGCCAAGTTACAGGAAGTTCTCTACCTGAACAGTCCCATCTCATCTGGCTTTTACACAAAGACAACGGACAGTCTTACATAGGACTGCCTGTCAGTAATCGCAAACATGTTAGAAAGAGTTTGAAAAAGCAGGGACTTTCCATTCAAAAGGACACTCAGCACAGAAGGCTCCTCAAATTGAGATTTGCTTACATTTGATCTTGGCGCAGACCTACTTTAGTTTCCTGAAAGTGACCTAGCATGGTCCATGTAGCTTTTATTCAGAATTATTATCTAGACACAGATATCATAAATGATGTCTGTCTTTCTTCCACTGATATAGACTGCACACACAATGGTTATGGGAGCCACATCTTCCTTTAGCTGTTGAAAAATGACCAGATTTACACTTAGTAGATAAATACACAAAGACAACGTACAGTTGATGTTTTGACTGGAATCTAGACTGGTGTTATCCAGTATAGATATGTATGTGGACTCTTTACACAATTTTTACACATATTTTGAGGTCCCTACAACTGCTGGCCACTGCTCTCGGCTGGAACAATAGCTTTTTTATTTCTAATAATGTTTTAATTTTATTGTTTAATAATAATAATGTTTAATAATTTTAATTACAATAGCACCTGCCTTCTACTGTTTATTATCACCAAAATAGAAGCTTTGTCTGATGCCTTAGATGTATGTGATTAGCAGTAGAATGTTTTACATGCAAATATGGGGTTCGTATTAGGGTAGCCTGCATTCCAGTGGGACTATAACTCTTCCTTTGTCATCACATCCCATGGAGAATCTACCGTACACACTATTACATTTTCATCTCACAACTAGGGCATCGCCTCAACTGGATGTTTGTAGGTGTTATGAGCTTTTATGATTATGATTATGATTTGATCAGTTGATCAAAGTAGTGCTGTTTTTACAACTTTTAGTATCTATTAACCAAAGAAAGAAAAATGTGGCTGGAAATTTGATATTTTCTGCTTATAACAATACTATGTGAAATCTACCCATAAACCTATAAACTGTGAAATTTCCATGTAATTATTTTTTACAATAACTATTGCACAAGGGGTGTTTGGTTAGAAGATTACACCACATACGGTTTATTTTGGGTACCCTTTTCACCACATTGTACATAGTAGTTGTAATTTACAGAATGATGTCTATCCTTCTATCCATTTCTCTGTAAACAGATATTACTATTTCATGGAAAGCAGTAATGGTGATGTTTTTTTTTTGCTCCTCATGCATTTCGTATCATGTAATCAGATTACATCAGCACTATATGCATCACATGGAGATTTGAGTGTAAAATGATATAAGTACATTCCTAATAACTGCAAACTCAAGAGCAGAACTCTTTGGTTTCTGTTGTGCTTTTGTTCCCATTTTTTTTCTTGGATTTACTGTAGACATCTGAAAACAATATTTGCACTTTTGCCTTATTCTGGCTTTAAGAAATGGCACATTTCAGTATTCCATTTTTAGCACAAAATTGCCATTACTTTTATAGTGCAAAATAATTTCCCATGAAAGCATCATGTAAATAAACTGGAATTTAAAGACCTTGTGACAGTCTTTTGTAATTAATCCTTTGCAGGTAGAAATAACATTGATTTGCGAAAAAAATGAAAAGAATATGCCTGCAATTGAATTTGCAATTTACAAATATGCAACAACAGAATATGTTGTTATTTTAAAAATGTTTGCATTGCACAATGAGGCACAAAATTCCCATTTTTTTGATAATGCACTTCTGGCATGCATATGTATGTCCATGGCCTCTCATTCAGAGTTGCACAATAGTTTGTGCCCACAGTCCAATCATCTACCTTCACATTTTGTCTTAATCTAGTTGGACCTGTAGTCGCCAGACGAGTTTTTTTAAAGCACCTTGTCTTACATAGGACTGCCTGTCAGTAATCACAGACATGTTAGAAAGAGTTTGAAAAAGCAGGGACTTTCCATTCGAGTGAGATTTGCTTACATTTGATCTTGGCGCAGACCTACTTTAGTTTCCTGGAAGTGACCTAACATGGTCCATGCAGCTTTTAATCAGAATTATTATCTAGACACAGATATCATAAATGATGTCTGTCTTTCTTCCACTGATATAGTGTGCACACACAATGGTTATGGGAGCCACGTCTTCCTTTAGCTGTTGAAAAACGACCAGATTTACACTTAGTAGATAAATAAGTCGATTAACCCTTTGAAATGTTAATAGTGGTGACACAAAGAGAGGTAGCCTAGTTTGTTGTAAAAATGATGAGAAAACACTATTTCGCAGTGGCCAGTAGATACGGTTCAAAAGACGAATTAAAAGATGAATAATCTTTCCTTATAAGTAGTGATGTTCACAAGGTATTAGCAACCATCACAAAACCCCTATTATACACCTTATTAGCTTTTCATTCACAGGTACCAGCCTTATCATGTGTTCTACTAACGTTTGAACAGATTAAAGATTACACTGCGCCCACTGTTTGAAATAGCCTACACTTAATCTATCAGATAACAACGGCTGTCAACACTTCTGATAAGTGTATTTAAAAACATCCACAGACAACGTGTCTGACAGGTTAACAACTAAGAGACGTCACCTTACATCACTAGTATAAAAATGTGAATTGATATCCATGAACTGTTGCACATTTCCAGTATAGAAAATAAACCACTGGCTTTTTAACAGCACACTTGTGACATACCAATAATTCAATTCTTGATCAATTAATTAAAGTGCCTCACAACACAAGTGCAAATGAAATAAAAACTGCGCGTCACGTATCACTAATGACCATTGGATGACGAACACGGCCCAGAAGCGGTACCGACCAGCTCGTGGGAAGAGGATGGGCTTTTTACTGACAGGTCGTGTAGTTTTACTTGTAGCACCTGTTGAGGATGTTGGCGTCCGACGTTGTTCGTAAGGCTGATGTAGTGTGACCTGTGAATAAATGTGCGTCCCTGCGCAGGATCTACGGTTGAGTATTGACCGCCAGTGTGTTGACATAGCCGTGTGGGCACATGTCGTTCTCCGAGACGCAGTGCGAGAACTGGGCCGGGTTGCCTCCACGTGCGAATCTCCGGACGCTTCTCACTGTCACGCACTGCTCAATCAATTCCAGGAATTTACACCCCAAGATGAATACGTTTTTTAGCATAAAAACCGATACGGGCATTTTGTAAAGAAACACAAAGAAACATCTGACCACCAGCAACGGTGCGTTGACCACAAAGCTGGTGATGAACCTCGCCCAGATCCAGCGACAGTGCATCCTGGAGGCCGTTAGTTCGTGCAGCCATATGACCGGGACACTTAGTGCGACGAAATACACAGAGATCACGGTGTATTTTAAATATACGTCGGGAATCTCGTTTTTCAGGAGCAACTCGACCAGAGTGAAACTGTCCAGCACGTCTATGCATGTGGTCATGAAGCAACTTTGGGAATGGTACCGAGTCGCGCCATTTGGAACCTCTATAACCGAATTGATTAGGCAGAAAAGCAAAGGGGCGGTGAGCAGCATGGTTATCTTGAATCCCGTGATGCCAAATGGCACTTTGAGCACGATCATGTCCAGGATGGAGGTCTCCAAGATGAGGACCACTTTGGGAGTGCACGCGATCACGTAAATCAGCCACGCCAAGTAGGCGAACGTGAACTCCCCAAGATTGCAGCCGAAAATCGAGCTCTTCTGGTGGAAACCACAAGCCCTCTCTCGTTTACTCCTCGCGTTCTTAATGAAGAAGATCCCCCAGCCTGATATAACCACAAGGTCCGTGGCTATCCATGAGCACCAGTACAGATCAGTGAATATAATGAGGTAGAAATCCAAGATGCCACCCTGCAGAACGAGCAACACGAAGCACAGTATCTTATAAAATAGGTTCTTCTTGGACCTCGGGACAAAGAGGGGAGTGGATTGCATGAATTCGCCCGATGTCATGGTGCCAGACGGGGCGGCAGCGGCTGAAGATACCAGGGGCTGGGTGCTGCCTTCCTCGGGGTTGGCACTGCCGCTGGTCGTCTGCGTGTCCCTCCTGGACGCGATGCTTCGTATGAGGAGCTGTCCGTTTTCCGGTGCTGAAGAGACGGGTGAGTCAGGATAAATCGCCACTTCGGCTTGAGGATAGCTGGCCACCGTGTTGTTTTTTCTTATTTCTGCAATCATGGTATTCATGCCTTTTCTTCCTCACGTGTTTCGTCTCTGCCCGCGTAGTGACAGATGCTTTAAGGGGTAAGCCGAGCAGGGGCGCGTAAATCCCGTTATGGAACCCATTGGAATGGAGCTTTTGTGAGAAAATGATGCGAAATTAAAATAAGCTTTTTTTATTTTGGGGAAATTGAAACAAAATACAATCACAATTTGAAACTAAACACTATAACATAACCTACAACCTTGAGACATTTACCAGAAATCTTTGTTTCCTCCTCCGAGGTTTATATCTATTTACCCCTTTGTTGTGGTTATGTTCAAATAAGACACGAGGCCAAGCAGAATTCGTTTATGTGCACTGGGTTTAAATATGTAATCATCTGGACGAACCATTCAACATGATCAGGCGCGTGTTGCGGTCTGCCTAACAACACGGCATCCAAACGTCCTCGTTTTAGCTGACGTGCGTGGTCGCATCGTTGCGTATCGGAACGTGTAGGGCGTCACGGCCCAAATGAATTAAAACTGCTGAATAGTTATTTAACCCTCCGGATGTGGCCTGGCTTTAGAAACGGTTCTCTCTAAAGAAATTGTGTTTCCTTAAAATGAGATGTTATATCAATGTACCTTTTAGGCAATTAAACAAACGCCTTGGGTAGGCCTATATTTAAAAAGTAATACGGGCGAATTGATGGCAGATCACTGGTTGTTAGCTAATTTTAGGGCCATTCGTTTATAGCACAGAGGAATTCTCACAGCAACCCTTTCTTCAGAACTGTGACCAAAAAGTGACGATTAAATGGGGACACAAAAGTGACCAAACTGATACTTTGATAATAAACTTTAATTTTCAAGTTATGTTGGATGGTTCTGGACCATAGAAAACAAGCACATTTCTGTATAAACATATGCATTTCAACAGAGTTCGACAAGAACCGAATAACAATTCTGTGTTTGTGGATTGGCTACTGACAGCTGAGCTTAATATGCAATACTGAAGCAAATCAAAATCTAAAAGTAATAGACAGTTAAAGTGATGAAACACTCAGCTTCATATTTGAATGCATTTAAGTCTGCTTTCTGGAGTCCAAATTCACAAAAGGTTTCGCTACACTTAGGAGAGACTTGCCATTTGATACCACAGGTGTTCCTGAACCTGTACAGTTCAGATAGAACAGATAAAAAACAAAGCTCACCACAACTGACCCTTGGGCCAATTAAAGAGAATTTGAGAACGGGGAAGGGAAATCAATGATCAGTGAGAAGTTACCTTTATGAACATTAAGAGTGCATGTGTGCATTTGACATCAAGAAAGCTCATCTCCATGACCCCACCTTACTGTCATCAGTGCATGAGGAGAGAGGAATAATCCCAAAATCAGTTACAGTTAAGCCTTACAAAGCTGCAGTTTGCACCGAGTCCCATTTAAGCAGGACCATACCTGGGTACATGAGAAGTCAAACCTATACTTTAGAATAAAACCATTAAGATTTATTAGCAATATCATTTTTTAAATGTATAACTTAGTGTCTTTTTGTAAATTTTGAACTTTGTAAAGTTGGTTTTTTTTTTTTGTTTGTTTTTGTTTCTTTCTTAGTACATAAAGTGGACACGGACAGCTCCGCAGTACTGAGGAGGTTTTCTAGAAAAGGTTTTAGCATGAGCACACAGCCCTGTACTCCCCCCTCCCTGTTTTTCTTTCTCATCTGCTCTTTTATATATTTCATTTCACTCTGGACTGAATTCATGATTTTAATGGCCTGCTGAAAGGCACTGCCACGACACATGGGTAAATACTCTACTGCTAACTCACTCACACAAGACAGTCCAGTCTAGTTTCTGGGGTGGAGGACAGGGAAGGATTACCAGGAAACATTAGTGAGAGAGAGAGAGAGAGAGAGAGAGAGAGAGAGAGAGAGAGAGAGAGAGAGAAAGAGGGGGAGAGAGAGAGGGGTAAATGGAGGGACGCTATAGGTAGAGCTCATAGTAATCGTCCAACTCTTCGTGAAACAAGTCCCACTCGTCTTCGGAGTCGGTGACGTCGTCGTCGGTGCCCGCAGCGAGGAGCATCAGAAGCATCTCGCTCAACTCGAACGTCACCATCTCTTCGTCCTCGTTGTCCATGGAGTCGCTGCTCTCCCGTTCGTCCAACAGGTCCCAGAGAGGAGTGCGTCTGGAGCTCTGTGGAGCAGACGTCATCACAGATGAGTTTTGACGTACGGAGATGAGAGGATATTAATGCTGCAAAGTCTTTCCGTGAAAGAGGCCCCGCGTCATATACGAACCAATGACTAGTGATTTCAACTGGTGGCAATATAAAGGGATCTATAACAGAGCTCTGGGAAACGTCTGCCATCAATGAATTGGTGCATGATCGATCAGCTACTTTTCATTACATCTTATCAAAGTCAAAATGAGGAGTTTGTTAGCGTGGTATGTTCTTGAAGATTAATAATTTAGGTGTCTTTAAGGACATCACAAACACAGACAGTAGTTGCCTATGCAAAACCAGCACATCTCAATGGGGCAAAACCACTGCACATTTTTAATACAACTGAAAGAAAGATCCCCACCCCCCCCATCCCCCCCCCATCTCCAGAAAGTAGCCTTTGGATAACTGGACAGCATTCTACTGCAATGAGAGGACAGCGCTTACCCTGTTCCTCCCGTTGGAGGCCGTGTGTCTCCCCCGGGGCTGGGGCGGACCCGAGGTGTCCTGCAGACGCCCGTCAGGGAAGGCGTGCTTGTAGAAGCAGTTGGTTCCAAATGGACAAGTTCCACGTCCCTCATCAAAATATCGACACGGTTTACTCCTGGCAAAACACGGACATAGGGCCAACACAGCATCAAACTGGATGTCGAAATAACTAATACATGAGTCAGGGCATATATAGATTTGTCTCGTTAATTCTTGTATTCTGACAAAGTCATTATAGTCCAAAAGAATAAATAGTGTGTAACTGCTGTCGAGCTTAAGGTTCATGCACTTGATTGAGGCTCATTTAGGCTATGAATTTAGGAGTAGTTTGGTGTTCAGATCTGGGACGCCATCACCAATCAGTCAATGCATCTGGACCGTGTCCATACCCCATGCCATCCTTGTACTTCTTGATAAGATTCTGCTTTTCTTCCTTGTCTTCCACCCAGTACTCGCTTGGGATGACAAAGTTGGATGTGATTCGACACTCCGGGCAGGACCTGGCACAGGACGACAAACTCATCAGAGTTCTTTTGGACACGAGCGGTAAAATCGCAGACTTTCTCGAAACGCGGACGCACGGAGTTCGGAGCGACGGCACACGCGGTCCGGCGGTCTGCGGCTTACTTGATGATCTTGCTCTCGAACTGCTTGGCGCTCCTCCACTTGCGGATGCACTTGAGGCAGTAGCAGTGGCTGCAGTTGGAGAGGATGCCGAAGCGTCGCTCGCTGGGGTTGGCCTTCTCGAACACCACCTCCATGCACACGCCGCACATCATGTCCTTACTGCGCTGGATGGCGAAGGAGATCTCCATGTCTTTCTCGTGGGCCTCTATGCACGCCTGCCGTCGAAAAGTTAAACGAGAATCCCAAATTTAGGAATTTGGGGGGAAAGGAGGAGAGGGGGGGGGGGGGGGGGGGGGGCGGGACGGGGGGAGGGGCCACACTTACTCGGATGTGCTGGGAACGCTGGGAGGCGTCGGTGGGGTGAAGCACCTGCAGGCCGCACATGTCGCAGGCGTCGCCGTGGAGGTAGGCGCAGTTGATCCCGTAGCGACACTCGCCCAGGGCGGCGTAGGGACACAGCTGCTTCTTCAGCTGCCCGTCCGCTCTCTCCTTCTCGTACTCGTCCTCGATGAGCGGCCCCGGGCCCTCCAACACCGGCTCAGCTGGGGGGGGGGGGTGATATCATCAAACCAAAGAAAGCAAACTCTGTTCAAACGTAGAAGTAGCATGTTGCAGCTAGATATTCAATCTATAATTTTTTAATGTCCTTTAAAGCCATTTCAGCATCAACAGATGCTACATCAGTACGTCTTGTATCCTGAAGCAGGCAGTTGATATGAAAATCACTAAAGCAAAGCGTGAGCAAGAGAACAGCTATGCATTTATGTTTACATATGTAAAAAAAAAAAAAAAACAGTAACGTCCCAAAACAAATACTGGAAAAAGATCAACACTGAAATAAAGTCTAAAAAACGTGTACAAGACACGCCAAGCAAGCCATGCACAAGGGTTGTTTTGAGGAACATTGGGTACCTAAGATAAGCTGCACAAGCTTTTTTACATTTTTTTAATTGGTTTGAAGATTATGCAACGTTTAATATGGATTAGGGGTGAGAAAATCCAGCTTTACACAAAAAAAGAGGCTCAGCTGGCAGAGTGAGAAGCCCCTGACAGCTACAGTACAGTAACTGAACCTGGTTCATATTGCCTGCAAGTGTTCTGTAAGTACACCGTGTCCTCCGCCTGCCAGACTGAGGAAGAAAGCACCTGCTTTTCCTCCCCGAACACGTGGCTGCCACCCAGTGGATGTAAATGGAACAGCGCCGTGCCGGCAGCTCTCTGCCCACACAGCCACGGCCTGAAGAACAACAGCTCTGGTCTTGGCCAGTGAGAATAAGCAAGCAGACCAGTGGAGTCCAGCCAACGGCACCGAGACACCTCTGGGCCATTTTCAGCAACAGTCCACTGAATTGTGATATATTAAGAGTATTAAAGATGCTGCAATGCAAACCTGATCTCTCCCCCCGCCCTCAATATTGAATCTGACCATTTTGGACATATGAATGTTTAAGCTTTAACATGTAAAACGCAACTGTTTCTGGTTAAACCAGTAAATCATGTTTCTCTTCTCAATGCAGCAAAATAAGACAATATAACATGAAAACAATAGGAAAAGAAATGAGCGCCATATTGTCAGTGTGTGGGGTAAATAAACCCCTAAACCCCACACCGCCATGCTATGCAAAGAAAACAGTACATTTATAAATCAAATAATTGTTGAGGGGTGCTGAGAAACACTAAATCAAGTTTCAGACTTCAAGCCTTGCTCCAGAACATGGAGCACTAACTCAAATGCTGCAACAGACAATTTGCTGAAGGTGGTGACAGACCGGTAGACCAGTAGAGCATGGGATTTATGGGATATATGGGATTTATGGGATTTACGGGATTTATGGCCGTTAAGTGGGGAAGCAGCTTCAGGACCATACAGTGCAAAGTGAAAGCTCGTATGAGGATCATAATTATAGCAACATATTGGTATTTCTAACTACACCTCATGTGCTTTGCTCATTCAGGTTTGTCAAACATTTCATTTGGATGCTGCATATTTCTGGCACCGGCCCTACACTGGCAAATCAATTTTTATTGCCTACGGTCATAAGAATCATGGACGTCCACGTGCACCTTCATAGGGAGTGCAGGGACACTACCAGCAGACTTGGTTGACTTGCGATTGGCTTGTACTTAAAATCATGCTCCCGCTTCCCAAAGTCCACTGCATTGTTGCCCTCTGTCCAGATGAAGCAGTGGACTGTAAGTCAAGGAGAGGAAACCCCCCCCCCCCCCCCCCCTTAGCATTGTGCATGGCTCAGAACCATGGCGGAGACTACGGGCTCCACTCACCCCTCCCGCAGTAGGGCTGGCCTGGCACGAACTCCGCAGCATTGACCCAGTCCACCGCCCCCAAGCTGTGGGGCCGCTCCTGGTCGTCGGATGTGCCACCCGGCCCACTGGGCACGGAGTCGGGGGCACCAGCAAGGGGGGGGGAGGGCAGCAGGAGGCCCCGGCAGCTCCTCCTCTTTGGCTGGCTTGGTGTGTTCATACCTGGGGAGGATGGGGGGGGACAGGCAGGCAAGTCTTTACATTGGGGAAGCCTATTGTAAATCAGGTAGCACAGGTATCTTGGGTTAAATACAACAATGCATGGTCTCATGTTTCATGGGAAACAAGGTTTCATATTATAGTGAAGACCATTATTACAAATGCATTAGCGTTTCAGATCCATCACTCATTTCATACATTTTAGCGCATGACATGAAATATAAATATCTGATATGAAAAATTAATATATAATTAATTGAATCCTAACTTAAAAGATTACCACATACTGTGTTGCTAATTTGCTTCTAGCCACCTAAATTACACCTTACATTAACCTAAAATAAAAAAAAAATTATAGCCATGTATACAATCCACTATAACAGTCATGGGTAATAAAGTTTCTTATGTGGTTACACAAAATAAAGCAATCTTTATTGCAAATAATCTACAGGATGATTTCCAGTCTTGATACATACAGCCAACACTCACACGGTGAGCTGCATGAGCGCTGACTTCATTAACAACTCTGGAGTCATGAACTCACTGAACTTCCTGAACAAGGTGTCACGCCTCTGATAACACTGCGTCAGTGACACAACTATGTTTAGCTGTCCTTGTCGGCCATTTCATCATGTACACATGCGTGTATGAACACACACGACCCCCCCCCCCCCCCAACCACACACACACACACGCACACACACACACACACACACACACACACACAGTTACAGCACTCGAGGCACATTATTTAAACAGTGCTCCGTACTTCCTTATTGTGTTCCCTATAATGCCATTTGCCTTGACAACCAAGAATCTCTGGAACGTTTCATTTTCTGTTTATCTGCCGTCTTATTTAATAACAAAGTACATTTTACAGCAGTCTGAATGAAAGACCGTCGTTCAAACTACAAAATTCACACTGTCGGGGCAGGCATGCAAATCTGACACGTCATGTTTCTATTCTAAACAAGCGAAACAGAATTAATCGCACCATCCCACCGTCAGTGGTATTTCAGACGTCAAAAACAGGAAACGCATACCCACATACATTTTCATTCTAGTGGGGAAAGCCGAACCCATTTTCAAAGAGAAGGTTATAGAATAACAAGCCGACAAAATGAAAGTCAACAGCGACTGCCGACATATGTGGACATTCTTGTTCGTTCCTCCTTTCACAATAACAGAGATGTTTCCCCTGTAACTTCTGAGGAAACTCCATCCCTTGCTGTGTGGCCTGGTTGTGGGTGTGTATGCGAGTGTGTGTCTTTATTTATGTACTATACATGATAGCTTGGTGGTAGGTTCTGCAAAACGGCAGCATGAACTGGGTGAACCCAGCAGCAGTAGAATTGAAAGGAAAGAAGGGGGCAGTGTGAGAGAGAGATGGAGGGAGGGAGGGAGAGATAGAGAGAAAGAGCGAAATTGAGAGAACGACAGAGAGACAGAGCGAATGAGATACATAGAAGTCTAGAGAGAACAACAGAGACAGAGCGAATGAGATAGCTACGTAGAAATCTAGAGAGAACGACAGAGGCAGAGAGAAGGAGAGAGGAAGACGGGAAGAGAGGGGGAGCGAGAAGAAGAGAGGGTTATGTAATAGCAGCGCAGGCTGCAGTCTGTTCCGTCTGGCCCAGAGGGTTTGAAGAGGGAGAGACGTGAGGGGAGAGGGGGTGAGAAACAAAACAAAAGACAACATGAAAAGGCAGAATTCATCCACAATGAAGCCAGGCATACATGGAGGCTGCCTCCATGGCCCCCTTAATAAGATGCTGGAGGACTCACCCCCACAAAGACAATAGCGAGGACAAAGTGCATATGGGGAGAGGAGTGGAACTACACATTGTGTAGTCTAGTGGAGGAACACCCGACGACCTCCTACACAGACAGCAAATCCCCATCAGACACACACACAGACGCTGTCGCAGACCCAGACCCCGAAAATCAACCTTCAAGGTTGGGGGTTGAGGAGGGGGCTGGGTAGATTTGGCCGACATTATGGGATGCCGTCGTAGAGCAGGGCAGCGGCGCACAAAGGCATTCCCGTGCTGCAAAGCCGCTAAGGGCAGTTACTATGGGAATGCACTTGACCGCAGACAGACACGAGGCGAACACTGCCGGCGCTGTCTGGCTGGCAAGCTAATTCTTAAGCAGCGCAAAATGACCACGTTTCCTCTTCAGCATGGCTGCCCCCACAGGGGCGAGTACACAAGGTGGTCCATGTTATGATGTGCATGGCAGCAAAATAGTGGATGCAGCCTAATACATCTTCACTTGGTTTGCTCCGTCAGAAATATAGACCAGTGAAACACTTAGCATTTAACAACCAAGACCAAGTCCTTCCAAATAAAAGGATAGCTCTGTCTAGACAGAACTGCAAAATTAAGAAAAACCAGAGGGTTTTATTAGGGTTGGCTATCGCGACTCGCAGCTCAATGGCAGTGTGTAGCAGAGATGGACACGACGCGTACAACAAGTTGACAGTAAAAACTTAGCACAACAACAGCCCAGAGACATCACTCAGAAATAAACCTGCACGTTCACACGATGTGCTGGTACACAGCCAACGCAGTCTGTTAAGCTGGGTTTTTTTACATTATATAATGGGATAATGTAGGCCCACAGAACAAAGTACATGGCATTACAGACAGACATCTGAGCCTTTTTAACTGAGCTTAGCTGACACTCTGTAAACATTTTGATCCAGGATAAATTAAAACAATATTTTTAAAAAAAACCATTAACATATTGTGACAATCTTGGAACTTGATAACTTTCGGGTTAACTTTGACAAAGCATGCCAATTTCTGATCACAGCACAAAGAGCTTCTAAGCATCCTGAATGTATGTTTTCCAAATGCCACCACGTCTTACCTGCAGCGGTCTCCAAACGCACAGCATCCCTTCTGAAAGAACTTGCAGATCATGGCTGGTTTGCTGCTGCTGCGGTCATGGGAATATCGACAGTTGTCCCCCTCTTTGCAAAGACCATGCATGAAATACCTTAATAAACACACAAGAGGTGTTTGTCTGGACCCATCATTTCATCTTCCTTTCAGTATCTTTTTAATACTATGGATCATTCATTCATAGAAGTGTATGTGTATAGCATATTTTTTTGCTATAACACTATTTTTTTGTCCCTTGCCCAAGTGAAAGAGGTTGTTTTTATACAAGTGCAGTGTGGCCCCTGGTAAATAGGTATGTTAACACAGAACAGCTCAACCATGTGAATAGACTGGACATTTCCAGCGCTCAGACCCTTGTGCTCGGTGTTCGCCGGTGGTACCAGCACAAACATCAGGGCTTTTAAACCCAAGATTAAGCATAGAAACATGATGATGAACGACACCCGCACACGAATCTGAACGTGGTTTTTTAAGGAAATGACCACTAGTTAAAATGGGCTTGAACATAATTCATTAGCGAATGCTTTCTAGTGGTGGTAGCGATAGCGAAAGTGCACTGGGCCATGTTCAGAAACGCGCGGCCACTCGCTTCGGCAACACACACTGCGGAACCGTTTGTTTACGGAACCGACCGTGTTATCGCACATCACAACAACAAACATACACACACACCAAGGCACAAAAGACGGCGCTGTCAACGTATTTGCGCGTCAAAAAAGACAAAACAAAACGCACTCCGCGACCGTTTCAAATATGTAGGTGTTTTGAAAGGTAAAAAAATAAATCCTAAAACACGTCGCGGATGTGAACTGACCTGCAGGTTACGTGTTTCGTCCAGCCTCCTGTTGTTGTTGGAGCCGCTGTAGATGCTGCCCCTGCCTCCGCCATTGCTGTTTATGTTGAAGCCCAGCACCCGGATCTTCCGGCCAGCTGCGCTCCGTCTCGGGTGTTTTCGGAAAGCCGACAGCCTAGCGCACGCACCTACCAGTGGCCACCGCCAGGAGGCGCGCAAGGATTTCTAATACGCCTGCATACAGCTTGATGCTCAACATATGCGTAACCCCCCCTAATGCACAACATGGGTCAAAAATGACCCGCATTCATATTCATGTTATATAATGCTGGTAGGTGAGGAGAACAGGGGGGTGTTCTGTCGAATTTTCCTACCCGTCGAAAATTCCTACCTAGGAATTCACTATTACGTCATGATTTTGGTGGCTTAATGATGTTTTATAATGACATTTAGGCTGTCTAAGTTACCTTGAACTTAATGCTGGTTTATAATGACACACAGGCTAAAAACATGTTCATACAAAGATGTAAACAATCCAATTTGCTTGTATTAATATTAATAACAATACATGAATACGCAAAATAAAACTTTTAATTTAAAAATTCTCCTGCCTTTTAAACGCTGATTTGCGCTACATTATGACGTTTCCATAAGGTAAACAAACTCTACAGAGATACATCTACGAGTACGCGATGCCCTCGGACACGGTAGGAAAATTCGACAAGGTAGGAAAATTCGACAGAACAACGATCATCCGGGAGAGACTCCGAGTAGATTTGATGCTCTTCCATGTATAGAGGAGCCAGTTGATGTGGTTCGGGCCTGGGTTGGCTGGCCTTTCTGTCTTTGAAAGAGGGCAGTGAGCGCACCTCTTCCTCTTTCGTTGGCCCTCCTTTTTGAGGATGGGTGGTGGCTGTGGTATGTTTTTGTAACCCACATCTTGTCACTGCCTCGAGCACATGCTGTTGGAGTTTGGGTGAGCCCTCCATGTACCTCTTCATATGTGGCATGACGAGCTCTTTGTCCAGCTCCTTGATGAATAGCCACCATGAAATTGGTGTAGGCATTGAGGATGGAGACACCCACCATATTGTACCAGAGAACCACAGGCCTAATCAAACCTAATCAAATATTACAGTATGTACAATTGTCCCATCAAATATTTTCTAAAGTAATATTAGAACAATTGAAAAAGCAATACTTGTGTGATGGGAGCTGTGCTAAGCTATGAAATGGTAAATGCATGTGGGTCATGTCTGACCCATGTGTGTAAACTTGATGTAGAAATACAAAAGCTGTGTTTCTTCCTAAAGAAAGAAAGGAAAATAAGAATGAATGAAGAATAACCAATAAACAAGAAGTTTACTGCATACTTGGAATAGAAAATCATTAATGATTCATTAATTTTAAAGATATACCATAGAAAGACTCAGCCACACATGAAATAACATAGAAAATGAATGCGGGTCCTTTTAGACCCATGATTTGCATTAGAAGGGTAGTGATACAAAAAGGGGTTTTTATTCAAAAAGTAACAAAGGAAAAAAGAAATTAAGGATATATGATGATCAAAAACAAGTTAATTGAGGAATACCTTGAATGCTGAATTATTAAATTTATTTATTGCAAACATATAGAAAATAAAAACTCAGCCAGGTCAATTTTGACCAATGTTGCTCATCAAAGGGTTGATTGATCTTTTGAAACAATGCATGTCTTCATAATAAATCAGAGCTGTCATTATTCTGCAAATATAATACACTTTTTGGATAAGAGAAAGATTTCCGGTCATAGTGTAGAGGAAACTGAGGTGTGTCATAGTCATAGTGTAGAGGTCTGAGACACGTGGAGCGATGTGTGATGTGCTTGGACAAAACGTTGAGGATGTGGAGCATGCAGCTGTGACTCTGGACATCCTACCCAAACAAAAAGGCTTGTAGTCTTATTCAGGCATTTAAAAGATGAGAGGCAGACACATGTGTCTCATTAAGAGATCATCTCTATGGGACTGGTGACTGACAGAAACGGTCTGGGAGCTGCTGCAGTAGGCTATGTGTCCAAGGGAGGTTTTCCATCACAGGCGGTATGTTGCTGCAAACAATGTTCTTCAATATGTCGTTGCTCACCTGTTCAAATATTACCTCCATGTCCCCTTGGCAACAGCAGATCATTGTTTTCCCAGTCACTCTTTATAAAAGAGGAATGAAGAACCAATTAGTCTAATGTAATCTCTAAAAGCTGCATACACTGACTTCAAAGCCTGGGCCTTCTTCTTCTCATTGTTTGTTGATGAGGTGCAAATTTATGAAGCACCTTGATTTGTTTGACACACAGCCCATGGTGCTACTATATATGCGTTATATTTTTGATATCCTCTAGTGTATGATAGAACTGAGTGGTTCCTTACATTACCTCTTTGAAAGGGTTCTACCACACAGCAGATCCCCTAGATACCTTAAATAGACAAGCTAGAAAGCTCCAGAATAGTTCAACCTGGAATTCCAGTATCCAGTATCAGAGTGCAGTTTTAGTGAGGTGTTCTGCAAGTCACTGGGGAGTGAGCCTTCTGAACTGTGTTCATCATTATTTTGGACTTTTGGCTCTGTTCGAAATACAGGTTTGGTGTTATTCGTCTTTTTCCACCAAACGTCTACCTCTGATGTTCCTGGTCATGGGAATGGGACTGTTTGAATGACGATGTCAGATCACATCTCTGATCCCTGCTTGTTGTGTCAGTGGCTTAAAGAATGTGCTAGAGTGAACATACCTGTTACGGATCTTTCATGTCTGTGTCTTAGGATTCTCCATCAGCATTGCCCATTCTATCAACTAGACAATGGATTAAAGACCAAAACCCTATGCTTGGATACCAAATATACACGAGTCAAGGGCTCAACACAAAATCATGTATTTGGCATATTCATAAAAGAAATGCACCATTGATTGCATTGCAAATAATGGAAGACATATTGATGCCCAGCTCTCAAATGAACCTCAATTATTTTTTAATCCAGTGTAAGTGTGCTGTATGTTTTGTAACATTTTCCCATTCCCTACTTCTTTATTTATTTGTGGTAACTAATAACTCTGATCAAGCAACTGCTTCCTTTGTTTTCAGTACACTGGAACTTCGTTCGGGCTTATCCCAGTGCCATGAAGGAGTGGTGCTGGCCCGCGTGTATAAGTAGCTGCTTCACACAGCTCTGCTACATTTGCCAGGATCTGAGCAAAAGTCTGAAGTGCAGAGGTTTATAAAAATCCAAGAATGAAACACCGCAGTGTTCTTCTCCTGCTCCTGATGCAAGTATCTCTCAGCCTGGAGCAGAGAGTCAGGACGAGGCGAGGTTCTGGAGATGAGACGCCCAGGGAGCACGGAGGAAGCTTCGTACTGCTGAGACGGAGGCAGACAGGGCACAGCTTGGATCAGTTAGAACACGTGCTGAGTGATTTTAAAGCTAGCGGACGGACGTTTTATAGGATCAATACTGATGATTTTGAAGGTGATGGCTCAGGACTTTGTAATGATGTCCACAGTGAGCAATATGGTCAATTCAACTCCGACGTGGTAAGGATTGTTCTGCAAATTTGAGAAAGTATGATTAAATAAAAAGCAACAATTGATTCAATGCATAACTAACATCAACTCTGTATTTATTTTGTATATTATATATTTGATTGATTAAAACGTTTTGAATATGATAAGTTTTAGATGCATTTTTAGATGTTTGCATCACGTGTCCTCTTATTTATTACAGTCTGGTTGCAGCGGCATGGAGTCACGAAGGTGCACTAAGCCATCAGACTGTTCTGGGTGTCTGGGTCTGTATTCCTGTAAAGTCTCCATCCACAGGTGTCAACTAAAGGGACTGTCACACTCCCCCAGTGGGTCAACGTCTCTACCGCACACGCATCAGCATAATATCAACAAAATATTTCATATGCATAGTACATTGTCATACATTCAAATGTTGCTAATTAAACCATTTAATTTGAGATTCTGTTTAGGCTAGTCTAAATATGCTAATTTCATTCTTAATTTAACAATGCTGTAATGTTTTTGATTATTAAATTATTTTATGTTTGTCTTTGCTGCAGGTGGATTCATTAAAAACCTGGAAAAAGTCTGAAAGCACTAAATTATACATCATAAGAATAGAAACTAAATCAAGTATATTTTGTATATCATTGATATATGAGCTTACAATAATTTCGAATGTATCACATTACAGTTACACATTACAGTTTATCTGCATCACGGACCATTCCTGCTCAGTGTAATACTGGAAATTCCTTGTTTTGTAACTTCTCACTTTAACTAAAAACTTTGTCAAATGTTTTTAAAAGTAAAAATGATTCTCCCGTTGTCACATCTATGTATTGTTCCTTTTGATGGTTTTAAAAACATATTCATATATCCTATTTTTTGAGAAAACAAAACTGTATGTAAATCTGTAGATTCCATTTGTGTGTGGTTTTATACACATGGTCATGGTTTCCGTTGTGCTACATCATGAAGAGAAGGTTTTAAATGTTGGTTGAGAACTTCCTGATTTCACACACTTATACACAAACACAAATGCTCACATTTTCAAAAATGGGAAGATGCAGTACGGCTCGTTTGCAATTGTAGTTGACATGAGCTTATGAGAAAAGAAGCTTTCAATCACGGAGCGTAAGGAAAGAAGAAACAACTTCTCTGTAGCTCGTTATAGTGATTAACTTTGTTTTCAGACCCTTCAAAAAGCACTAAGGTAAATGGTTATTTTAGAACACATTTATTATTTTAAAGTATATGTAAAATAAAATATAAATGTTTTGATAAATAGTTTTGAATTACACAAAATTTCCAGAGACACAGAACGTTTTGAACAGAGAAGGACCCCTGTTTGAAACGTCATTTTTTCTGCACTGCAGTTTTTAATATCTCTACATATCTTAGGTTACTAAAGTACATTGCAGTTACTTACTTTGCAGTGTGAACTATACAACAATGCAGTTTTTAATTATGCTAATTCAAAAATATGTACATCCTAAAGCTCATTATTGATCTCATTTTGACCTTGTTCTTTAATGCCATGAGTAACTGAAGACATTTATGCACTGTAAAAAATAAATGATTCTATTCTATTCTATTCTAACTTTTATAGAAAATGTTAAGATTTATTACATTTTTCAGATGCAAACTACTGTCATTCTTGTTTTTTCCACAGTATGGCAACCAATTTATGGATGATTACAGTTTCATTACTTTTTCTTTTTATGTTCCGACCCACTTTTTCAGTCAATGAAGAACGAAAAGTTCAGCTTTGTTCCTCTATGAAGGAAAATTCAAAGGACCTATCCAACCATAACCTGACTGGGATACCATCAGACTTACCAGATGGCACAGAATACTTAGACATATCCCATAACAATATTTCCAGTATTGTCCAAAGAGATTTGTGTAGTCTAAGCCACCTCTGTTCTTTGAAGATCACTCACTGTGGCCTTCAATTCATCTCTCATGATGCCTTTTATAATAACTCACAACTCAAAGTTCTCAACATCTCCTATAACCATCTGACAATCATTCCATATTTACCTTTGCCACAGCTTAGGATCCTAGACCTCTCCTGTAATCATTATGATAGCTATGCCCTTCCAGACTTTGTTAGGAACTTAGCACATCTCACCACCTTCGCAATAGGAAGTTCAAAGGCATCTTCAGTCAACATTAAGGATTTAGCACCTCTTCAGAATACAAGTTTAAAACAGTTCAGTTTTGGATGTGGTTCTGATTTGCAAAAATATGAAAATGGATCTTTTGCCCAGCTGAAGTCATTACAGGAAGTGGCTCTGAGAGTAACATTTTGTGAAAGCTTTGAGATATTCACAAAAATTATAATGGACCTTGACCAAGCGCATACAAAGAAAGTCAAGCTATACAAGCTCTTCCCAGATAAATGTACAATTTCAAGTGATCCTTTTGAAATCTTTAAAGAGCTCCGTATCCTTAGTAACCTAAGTGTTGTGGACACTTGGATAAATAGCTCCGTCATGGTCAAACTAATTCAAAATATCTGGAAATCCTCTTTTGAGGAAGTTGTTTTTCGAAACATAACTTACAATGAAGACACTCCTTATGGATTTCAGTTCCCCAGTCAGAACCACACAACCAATTTACGAGCTGTTGTTTTTGATGGAGTAAATCACTATCAGTACAAGTATCCTACAATCAACATGAGCATGGATCTCATTTCTCAGCTGACATATTTGAAGTTCTCTGGCACTGGAATGAATATCCTTCCTTGCAAATTAATTTCAGTTATACCATCACTACAAATTTTGGACCTGTCAAACAATCTCTTAGATGATAAAGGATTCTGGTGGTATTACTGCTCATATGAAGGTGTGTTTC
Source organism: Brachyhypopomus gauderio (assembly GCF_052324685.1). NCBI lineage: Eukaryota > Metazoa > Chordata > Actinopteri > Gymnotiformes > Hypopomidae > Brachyhypopomus > Brachyhypopomus gauderio. The sequence continues at coordinate 4,707,965 of NC_135215.1, forward strand.
CTTCTTTGAGGCATCTCTCACTGAGCCACAATCGTTTTTATGACCTGGCTTTTATTTCTAAAAAGACTCATGAAATGAAGGTCTTAACATCCCTTGATTTAAGTTTCAACTCCATTTACATTGGGCAGGAATGCTCCTGGCCATCTCACCTGACTGAACTTGATCTTAGTCACAACAATTTGGGCAACACTGTGTTTGACTACCTTTCTCCTCATTTCCAGAAGATTGACCTCTCCAAAACAGGCATAAGTGCCATCTCTCGAGATGTCCTCTCACTGTTCCCCAAACTTACTCACCTCTACCTAAGCTTTAACAGCATACAATTCATTCCTTTCGACATCCACGCACCTGCACTGCAGACGCTCTATGTTGACCAGAATGCAATTACGTCCATCGGTCAGGAAGAGCTGAAGGGCTTCACCGGCCTGGAGACACTGAGAGCAGGCAACAATCCATTTGTCTGCAACTGTGACTCTTTTTGGTTTGTCACAGTGTTGAACAAGTCCCTTCTCCCTGATTGGCCTTTAGCTTATACATGCAGTACTCCGCCATCGCAAGCAGGAATGTATATGAGGAGATTCCAGCAGAGTGAGTTCTCCTGTATACCAGGACTCCAGGCAGCAGTGGCTCTCCCAGTAATTGTCGTCATTGCAGTTGTTTTCGGCATCATATTTTATGCCTTTGATGGCATCTGGTACATGAAAATGCTTTGGGTATGGATAAGGGTGAAAAGACATAGCAGGAAGAAGACAGACCGATTGATGGATGCCTCCTTCCGTTACCATGCATTCATTTCGTACAGTCAGCATGACTCAGCCTGGGTGGACTCCCAGCTAGTGCCTAGTTTAGAGGGCTCGGGTTTGTCCATCTGCATTCACGAACGAGACTTTGTACCTGGCCAGTGGATCATGGACAACATTATTAGCTGCGTGGAAGGTAGCTACAAAACCCTGTTTGTTCTTTCAAATAGCTTTGTTCAGAGTGAATGGTGCAAGTATGAGCTCTTCTTTGCTCAACACAGAGCCATTAGTGTGAACGAGGACTCGTTGGTCTTTATTCTACTGGAGCCCATTCCAACTGACTCTCTGCCCAAGAAGTTCATGAAGCTGAGAACTTTGCTAAGGAAACAAACCTATCTGGAGTGGCCAAAGGATGAACACAAGAAAAAGTTATTTTGGTCTAGTCTTAAGTCAATTCTTCAGGTTGCAGACAAAAGCATCATCCTGAAGGAAGTTGCCTTAGACATGGCTGAATCTTGTCCTTTATTGAATACTCAAGTGTAATTTTTCCTTCACATTGGCGCTGGAGGATGTGATTTTACAAGCTGTAAATGTTTGCATTAAATAAAAGTTAATAGCTTTAGTTGATAAAAAGAAAAGAAAAAAACATATTTGAACTTAGCATAAATTATTTAAAAAGTGGCTAGATAAAATATAAATAAAATGTTTTATTTTGCAACTACTCCATTTTTTTAATAAACCTTTTTTTCCCATAACCTACTTCGGCAATTCAAGTAAATAGCTTTTTTACTGTCTAGTAAACGTCACACAATTTATGCGCCTAATAGTTTGACTATGTCTCCATCTGCTGTTTAATGTTTGTAGCACATAACATTATACATAACATTGTACACATATTTTCTGTTTTACATTTCAGAATGTCGTTGTTACTTATTTTGATTTTAAATTCTGATATTGATAAATATTATCCCTTTGAATTAAAAAGGAGAACTATTAAAAATATCACAAAATAAAATTTGAAAAGCTTAAATCTGTACCTCAAAGGTGACTGACTGTATAGAGGACATGTGCATATTTTTAACATATTACTCCTACTGTCTCATTTCACTGTGGACTTCCACAACATTCTGCTAAGAAGTAAGATATGACCTAACCTCTAATTAACTAGAATTTTGTCTGATAGTATAGAATCACACTATACCACAGACACACCCTTGGGATAATATTGTACTCTGAAGGACAATAACCTTGGTGAAATGAAGAAAAATATGATCCATCTACAATTTTTTATTTTTCATTAAAATTGTTTAAGCTGCTTATATTATTATACATATACGGCGTTCTCCGTTTGATGTTCTATGTTATTACTACAAAAAATAGCCAGTCTATAGAAATCACTTAAATTGATTAACTCAAGACTCTTAATTAATTAATCAAGACTAATTGATAAATGTATGTATAAACTTTCTATCGTACCAAAAATACATTTTGGCCATTAATTGCATGAGTGATTACGGAGGCATTAACTACATTATCCACAAACCAATAAATGTACGCATGCGCTCTGAGTTTTTACTTGACGTTCTCACCCTCCCTCACTCCCTCCCCATTTCATATAAGATGGTGGTGTGAAGGTGCAGCTGCTATGCATGATCATAGAGGCTATTAGGAAGGCTTAATATTTTCCACCTAAGAGCGGAGAAATATTTCCCTAAGCAATCCAAGCCCCCCTGTTTCCTAAACCTTCGGAAATCATAAAGATTTCTCAAACAACCACGTCTCAGCTCCCGTGAATAGATCTTTAAGAAGAACAGATTTAGACAGGGTGAGTATCCCTAAAGCTAGGCTAGCTAGCACACACACCGCCAAACGCCGCACAGCTAGCCAGCCAGCTAGCCGCGGGAATGCCAAAAGTTTGCTGTGCACTTTGTGTGAATGTTTCTTTTAAACCAAACCCCAACAGACCTCCTTCTCATTATCTATTTGATCCTCTGTTTTGTTTTTATTTATAATATAAATATATATATTTATATATTCTGCTCTCGTTTTTGTTTCCCCTCCAAAGTCTTGTAGGAGAGTATGTCGGGCTGTGCCGGGACTAGTGCAGGCCTCACTCCTGAGGGCGGCTGTGTCGGTTAGCGTCTGGCTCCGTTAGCCAGCAGACCTCTCCGGCTAAGCTAACTAGCCTGTTTGCCGCCTCCACAACAGTCATGTTGCTCGGCCAGTTCACTTTTAAGTCCCGTTAGCTTCGTCTCGCCTCCTCCCCAGGACGTATTCCTGGCGTGTGGGTGTGTAAATGTGGCGTTTTCTCGGACCTGTGTGGTTGACGTGGTGCCCGGACCCGCTACCGTGGTAGTTTAGCGCCTCTCCTGCCATCCTCAACTTTGCCCAGCTATCAACAGAACCCCACGGCAGTTTGACCGAGCTAGCTTGGCTAGCTTTAACATCTGGCAGCGACAGTTCACCGGCTTGTGCTCGCAGTGTTGGGCAGAGCCGCACACGTACTACCCTCAAGGGTGTGTGAGTGTTGGCTGACAAGTCATCATCGGTGTGTTGTGATTTCTATGAGTCTTTGAGTCCTTTTGATAACTTGTTCTAAGAGCTAGCGCGCTAGCTTAGCCAGCTAGCCCCGCCCATCGCTTGTTTAGCTAACCAGATGGCTAACGGCTACTGTAGTACTAGATACGACTGGGTCCCTCCATCAGTGAAATGACAACAGGGCTTATTGGCTCATATTTTGATTCTAATAGCAGTGGGCTTGTCGTGTACGTCAGTAGTTGGCCTACTACCAGCAGTATCCTAATGTTTTAAAATATAATTTTAGGTCACTTGCCTCTAGGCACAGTTCTGTTCCATGAAAGCCTTCCTTCCTTACAAATGTCGTTTGTGTGTGTCTCCAAGTGACTTAAATGTTACTGTATATTGTCTTTTCGTAGTGTCTGTCTGTCTGTGGACATTGTTGTTAATTCTTCTGCTGCGTGTGCACTCATAGATTAGGCTAACTGTGAAGCTGAACCTTCACTTTGTTTGCTATGCACTTTTTATGCTTACTGTTTGTCTAGCTCACCCTAATGGAATCATAACATTCAGACTCTGAAGTTTATGTGGTCTATAATGAAAGCTTGTTCCCTATGATGAAAGCTATTTTATTAAATGTATTGTATACCAAGTGACATTTCCTTTTAAAGCTTTTTTAAGTGCAGTGTTGTGCACAAATACTGCTATCGAAAGCTTAATGTGGAGAAACTAAAACTAATAATGATCAGTAGGCAGCTTTACTATTTGAGCAAGAGATGCACCAGTACAGAACTACTCTAGCAGTAGACTAGATTTTGAGATCTTTTCATATCGTTACTCTGACATTTAAGGTGAAAAAATGCACCCCTCTGTACAAATAAGATTGATGAGATAAAACTCATAAAATGTAAGAGCAACAGCTTTTCGGGGTGTACTGCTTGTGCAGCAACCTGACAGTTGTTCCCAACCTTATTTGGCTTTTATTTAAAGGCAGGCCTGTCCACCATAAGGCAGCAGTAATGGTTCTCTTCCATGAAATTAGAAACATAACACATGGAAACAACATGGAATGAGTCGCGTACAGTAACAGAATAAGCAGCATCCTCATGCCGTACAGTCCTTCTAAACAGGACTAGGAGGACAGTCCAAATGTGCAATTGTTTATATTTATTTACGGAGTCGTAAAAAGTGCACTGCACTGTATTTCAGATATTCCAAGGTTACCTTTATTGTGTTTAGTAATGCTGAGGGTTTCAGTTAATAGCATGACATGCACTTAATAGCAATACAACTTAATATCAATGTGAAGTAAATGTGAAATAATGCCCAGTAATCATAAGGAAGAATAAATAAAAGGGAATTGGGGGGGGGGGGGGGGGGTACACTGGGAATTTGGGGGGTGGGGGGGATACACTGGGATCCCCAGAACCCTGAGGAGCAGGGCTATTATGGAGACCGATTGAGAGAACATTTAGTTCTATCTTCCTGATGTGTTCTGTTGGTGAAGTTGTATGTTGGTGGGGATATGTGTAATAGGGGAGCAGGTGATGGACAGCAGTCTTGCTGAGCCCACGGGAAGAAGAATGCCTTCGCAGAAATTGTTTGTGGCAATGTTGTACGTAGCTTTTCTGGCAGGGGTCACTGCTGGTAGCCGACGCCTCCCAGGAGGCACATGCTGTAGGTTCTAGTTGCATAGGAATGACTCTTGCTTGAAGCGTTTGGAGGCCTGTTACATATAAACAAGACTGTAATGGAGTCCTGTTGCCTGCGTTTGTTTGAGAAAGGCCCCCTCAAGTCTGTTTATTCACAGTTTAGTTCTGATAAGGCTTTAGCAGTTGGAACTCTTGGAACACCTCCATGAAAAATTTGACTACGTTTGATTTGTGTGCATGAAGAGACTCTTTTGTTATGAAATTTTGTCTAAACAAGGCTCTGCACCTTAGTAGAGTAATGAGTAATATTCAACTATTTTTGTTAGTTGAGCTGAATTACATGCCACCTACAGACATATACATGCACACATTTTATATAAATATATGCCAGAATTCATCATAGATTAATCAGAGAATAGTGGATTATTGAGGCAATCATTGATGTTACATTTAAGACCTTTTCTTCAGTCTTATCCACAAGCTGCCTGGCCAGGAATACAGACAGATAGATGGATGCCTGATCCATCACAGAAGTGGGAGCTAAGACCCTTTCAGTTGTTGCTTTTTTTGGTCAGATGCTGTTTTGAGAACTATGGGCTATAGCTCATTGCTAACAGCTTTGCAGTTGAGCCATAATTCCTTTATTTTTGTATAGAACTGCTTTGGACTATTTTGCTTGGTTACCAGAACTTCCTTTTGCTTTTTTGTCTTAGAAAGGCGTGCAGCGTGCCATTGAAGTGGCATCTGTTGTCTTGTACAAGGGTTCATTTGGCATTTTCATCAATAACCTTTTGAAGCTTATTATTTGCAAAAGTCACTGCAGATTCTGACTACCCCCCATCATGTCCCTGGCAGCCACTGCTTCCACTCTTTGTGCTCAAAGTTGACACAGGGTAATGGCCATCAAACCATGGCTGAGAGAACTATGTAACTATAACTGTCGAGCTCTAGTGTCATTTGTATGACGTGACACTTCCTTTTAAAATTCACAGTCCCCGTCCCCCCCCCCCCCCCCCCCCCCAAAAAAAAAAAAAAAGTAAAAGAAAACTTGCAGAGATTATGGCAAATGGTTGTAAGTGTGCATAAAAGTGCTGCCTTTTTATATGCCTTCACATGTAGCTGTTAAAATGGGCACATGAGGTGTGTGTGCGTGCGTGTGTGTGTCAGCTGTCTGTGGACGGGGCCTTGCAGTGATGACTGAATGTGTTGGACATGGTGGCCTGCATCAGAGCAGACCTTCCAGAACACACAGAGCTACTGCCATATCTCAGCTGAAGAGTCTGATCATGTCGGCTTTGTTCTCAGAGAGGGAGGCTGCACATGGCTGTGTGCTGTGCAGCCACACTGGTTTGGTCAAATCGAATTACACCGAACTGTAAAGCAAGCCTGCAGTCTTGTGGGCGAGTTACCATGAGAAAGAGAATGAAAAACGTATTGCTGTTACCTAAAGCCTATTGTCTCGCAGCAAAATTATCCACTCCGGCTCAATTACTCAGGTGGGCCGCTAGTAATCATAGAATCCTCAGGCGTGTCACGTTGCTGTTTTGACAGGAGTGTCGGTGCATTAGCTGATTATAATGCCACAAGTGAGAGAAATTAAAAGGTGACTGTGTACAGTTGTTACACAATGCTGACACCATAATGGTGACACCCTTGTATTCCTTGTGTTAGAATTGAATATTTTCCTATTGTGTAAGATGTTCTCTCGTGCATCAGAGAGGTTTACGGTAACAGAAGAATGCACATCCTTTTGGCGTATACCAGTGGTTCCCAAAGTGGGGGGCGCGCCCCCTAGGTGGGGCGCGGAGCTATTGCAGGGGGGGCGCGGAGCTTGAAAGTAAAACGTGCACATGTGTCAATATTAGGGATGCACCGATTCCGATATTAATATCTTAAAAAATTCTATATCTGGTATCAGTGACAATGTGACCGATCCATTAAAACAGATCTATTCAGTCTAATTCTATGCTTGTAACGCTTTTCGGAGTTACACTCCGACACGGACAGAAAACTTGGACAGTTAACAGGCGAGTGAAACACGAAGCAGAGAAGAGGTGAATCACTCACTCGTACTCGCGCTGGTACTATTCCACTTAGTCCGTTTATGTGCTGGTTGACCAAAATAAACCTGGGCTCCATCATTACTTGACTGTTCATACATGAACTGGTGAGTTGTCCAAAGCTCATTGAATGCGTTACTTACAGAAATAAAATAAAGATAAAATAAAGAGCAGTGGTTTTCTACGGCAGAAAGCTAAATAACAACAATATTCCATACGCGCGCTCAACTCGCTCCCTTAAAGAGACAGTACACATATTTCTGGCCGTTACATGCTTTGTGCTCTGCGTGATGTCAACGCTAGCAAACTAGCCGCATAGGTATTGCTGTTTCTCTTATTTCATCTCCTTATTTATTTTAAATGATATTTAGAATTCTTGAACCATTTCAAAGGTTTCTTGCAGTTTATTTTTTTCATGTTTGACCAAAGATGTGAACCTATTGTTTTTGTCTGTTTCAGGTTCTTTGGTATTTAACATTCAATGTTATATTCATAATTGCCCTGACTGAACAAATGCAAGTTGTGCTGTTTTTACATGTTTTTATGTGTGTTTAAGTGTGCTATACTGGTGCAGAGTTTTCAATAAACTTGTAATTCAGTATGTCTGTGTTTAAAAAAAAAAAATGTTTTAAGTCGATTCAGCACTGTTTTATCAGATCGGTATCGGATCAGTATCGGCCGATACCAAGCCTCAGATAGATATGAATGGGTATCGGAAGTGAAAAACGTGAATCGGTGCATCCCTAGTCAATGGGGGGGGCGCAAAAATATTCTCATCTACTAAAGGGGGGCACGGCAGAAAAAGTTTGGGAACCACTGGCGTATACAATGCGTAGCCTTATCAGGAAACATGCTTATCAGGGAGAACATGTTACTTTGTGTTCCGTGAGATTTGGACACTTTGTAGAAAAGGTCTTTTCGCTCTGATCAGACGTTATTCAATTACCTGCTGAATTAAAGTAGTTTGTAAATAGATTTAGAAATCGAATTAGATGTGCAATAAGATAAAGAATGAATAAAGAAAATGATTCATTATGTGAATATATTTAGCTTATTACTTAAATGAGGTTCTGTTAACACACACTTCTTATCCAGAGACAAAGCAAACAGGATTTACACATCTACACATGATTTAAACATATGATTTAAAGCACATTTGTCATGAGATTAATACTCTTTTTATTTAAAAATATTTTTAAAGATTGAGAAATTTTCTTGAGGTTTTGATGCAGATCCAATTTTCGAAAGCTTCCTGATGAACACTCGTAATTGAATTTGTAAAATGACGCGAAACGCATTTCCAGTTTGTGATGAGAAGTGTCGGTGTTTTGTAGGAAGTCATTCCAAACACCCTCTGTCACTGAGTTCTTGTGTGACAGTTAGTGGAGGCCACATTCTATGTGAATGACCACAGCTGGCTGTGTTGGTGGGTTCTACCCATCATGCAGTTCTGCAGGGCCTTGGTTTTTAGGGGCCCTGCAAATGGTTGATCTAATAAATGAAAAGTATGCTCATGCAGACCTTGATAAAATTGCATTAAAAATAATAGCACAATAATAATAGGGTAATCTTTTTTTCCGTAATGATTCATCAGATAGTCATGACCTGTATAATGCTACTATGCCTTTGTTGCCCATGGGCTAAAATACTCTCTGATGGAGATTAGATGACGTTACTGTTTCTGCAGTACAGGTTTGGTAGGGGAAATATCCTTGTAGCTTGTGCTTAATTTATATTAGAGCTGATTTAATGGTAAATTTATGAGGATTCAAATAGGAGCTAGCAAACTTGAAGTCACGATGCAAACCACATTAGAGCTAAAACCCCTTTATAGGTATATTTGAAATGACATATTTGGTCTTTTACTAAGTCAGTTTTAAGGGGTGTTTTGTGTATTTGTATTAATTTATTTAAGAAGTACAATGGTAAATAATTTCTGTATGTTTCACATGCAGTTTCCATTCCTGTATGTGTGGGTGTGCTGTATTGTTGAAAAATGGCATCAGTCAAAAATCAGTATAGAGTATTTTGTGTGTTCTAGTGAAATTGTCTGCATATAATTGAATGTTAGTGTTGCAGATCAAAGTTCAGGTACTGTTTTAAATTGATTTATATTTTGCTTACATTTTTAAAAATATGAATGTTTTTATTTCCTTGTGCAGATTCACTGGGTTGTAAGCATCACCAGAGTTTTCATGTTTGAGCCAGCTTAGTTAACCTGCAGGTCATCAGGCATTTCAAATAATAATTCATTTCTGGACATATTTATTACAAAATCAGATTTACTTTAGTTATTTCCTTATGGAAAAAAAACTAAAATGGAAACTAATGATATTTCCATTTTCTCTCTCATTTAAAATGGTCACATCTAGCTGATACCCATTTAAATATCATTAGTATATTCATCCATGATTTGTAAGTTGTGTGAAGAACATTACCTGCATATAGATTGCATAAACACTTTATAACCCATACCAGCTCAACAGCTGTACTTAACAAGCTGCTACTTGTGTTTACAATGTATTAATACGCATTTTCCTTACAAATTGTGTGTGGCCACAGTATAAGTGCATACTATTAGTAGTATTAACTGGGTATAAATGTATACTGCTCCAGTAAAGATGGACACAACTTATAGAGGGTAGTGGCACAGTTGGGTATTTGACTTCCTAGTACAATAGTGGTAGGCTATACAATAGAGTATACAGGCTATTGGGTAGAGTATGTTAACCTAATGAAAGTTTCATGCTCTGTATGTACTTAGTGTGACTTTAAAGTATGGCCAAGGTTAAACTTTACAGAGTGAACTTAATTGCTCTGTATTTGTGCTGCATTGCTGATATCACAGTTTGATCAGATGATTAGAGGAGACTACATTGCCTGGAGGATCATGTGACTGTGTCGTATTTTCTTTTTTGTAAACAGAATTGTCTTCAAATGTTAAATTGTGTGAAGTTGTGCTTTGCACGTAGCAATAGAAAGCTACTTTTATCCGATACCAATATTTTTTCTCGTAAACATAAACAAAGTCTTTTCTCGGGCACCGTGCTTGTCCCGCTGCAGAGCGGATCTCGGCATTAACTCCATGCTGCTTCAGCCATTTTAAACAAACAAATAATAATAGTAAAAAAAAAAAAAAAAACCACAATGCATGCTGATAAGCCCATCCAAGGTCTCAGGAGATGGTGTGTTGCAAGAAGCTGTTTCTCTGCTCAGACCCTCTTGGGCTTTGGGTACGTGCTCATGTTCCTACATGTAAAGCAGCAGGACGCAGGGAGGACCCTGCAAGCCCCTTCCCCACTTCCCTTTTAAAGCGTGAACTAGAGGTGCTGGCATCTTCATTGGCAGCCAGTTTCCCTTCAGCAGTGTATTTTTAGCTGACTAAATCCCACCTCGCTCACACCCGGTCCTGACGCTCGCCCCTGGTGCGCCCCCTGCTGCTGCACTGGTCACTGCATCTTCGCACTGCCTGCAGCAAAGAATAGAAAGATTGTCCTGGTTTTTGGGAAGGATGTAAAAGCGGAACCGTCCGTCTGGTCTCCGTGGATCAGCGTTTGGCATTTTTGGTCACCTGTCTAGTGACCTGTTGTGCTTGTGTGATGCAACATATTTGTAAAGGCTGGGTCTCGTTGTTAACAGATGCCGTTCCATGTACGGCCTATCTGGAAAGCCCTGTCCTAAACATTGGCTCACTGTGCTGTCTACTAATAGGTGGTGGTGTTTTCTCATGAGTGCCTTTGAAAGCTTTGTCCAGTAACTGACATAACTGTGGTCTTCATGAGGAAATGCTGTGCCTTGTTGGAGATCTTGGAGCAAATGTAAAGGTCTGGGTGAGGCATTTCCTCCTCTGTGGCCATAGAGGCAACTTGTTTAAAAATTAAGCAATGCTGTATGTAGAAACAGAACCTGTAGTTGACACTGCCCAAAGTGGAGAGGGAGTAGGACTTACAGAAGATAACAGAAAATAATCACAGCATACATGGATGGATGTAAACAGATGGGCCATTCCTCTTTGCCTTATTATTATCAGCCCTAATTCTAATTCCAACATTTAAGTAAATTACTTCTTTAGGAAATGAACCATGGTTAAATTACTCCACTCACCCAATAAAAGGCATGTGTTGTGGTGCTGTGGTACTGGTGGTGTTCTATTCGATCAGCTCTTCGTTGATGGGCATACAAAGATGTGCCTCTTCACTCTACTGCAGCATGTTTTAAGTTTTCAATTTATTTCTCGCACCCGAGAAACATCACACTGTACATTGGCTGCAAGCTCCCACAGCATTGCGTGAACACAAGCAACGCAATCCCTTTGTCAAATCTTAGTAGACAACATACAAGAGACCGCAAAACAAACCTACACAGAAATGCAACCCAAGATAATATACAACAGGTTTTGCAAACGGTTGGAACAATAGGCCGTTGTCTTCATATTTAGTGCAATGTGCAGTGTGCGTAACTTCTAGACTAGGCTCTAGGCTGCATTGTGAAGCCAAATAGTGTGTGGAAAATGTCTCTTCTTAAAACATTCCATGTTTGTTTCCTGATGGCATCATGGAGAACTTGCTGTAGTTAAAGTGGAGTCTGTGATGACCCACTGTGCTTTGTACACATGATCTTAACTGTCCCACATGCTGCTGTTTTCAAACCACGCATGTCTCCTGTGGAGATATCTGCTGTGGTGCTTCCTCACTCAGCTGGGCTTCTGCTGAGAATGATGAGTTTGTAGCTCTGAGCTTCTTCATCGTTCCCAAGTCCACCAGCAGGTCCACCAATGGTTATATTGCTCATTGTTTTTTGTCCTCCCTTTGAGGAAGTTGCAGAGCCTCCTGTACAGGATTATTCAATGCTAGTTCACTCGTAAATGTGGAGGGGTTAAATGTTTTGATGCTGGAAATAAAGCCTTATTGTGCTCTGATGTCTGTGTCTGAGTTATAGGTTGCGTTGCATTGCCTGAGCATGTTACGAATGTTGTTAAATGAGAAACTTGAGTTGTTGACACTGTAGAAATGAGATGGCAAGGAAAGAGCTTCCCGTTAGGCCTGTAGGGAACCAACCTGGTCACACATGCATAGCTCCCCGTTCCAGTTGCATGTTGTATCTGATTATTTTGTGGTCAATCTGTGACTGATTTTATTTAGGGTTTTTATTTTATCTTAAAATGCTTTCCCTTCTATTTTATTAGAAATAAATTACAGGTCCATGTATCTTTTTGGAATGTGAAGTTTATAAACCCACAAATCCATGGGTGACCCCTCAATAACTAGTTCTACTGTTTGTGTAGATAGCACCTCCATTTGTGCTCCCTCTCTTTATCCTCCACTCTGTGATCACACTGCTCCTTCCCTCCTAGTGCCATAGGATGTCCTGTAGCCCCGAGGTCAAGGAGGACCCCATGGAGTGTCCTCTGTGCATGGAGCCACTGGAGATCGATGACGTCAACTTCTTCCCCTGCACCTGTGGCTACCAGATCTGCCGATTCTGCTGGCACCGCATCCGCACGGACGAGAATGGCCTGTGCCCCGCCTGCAGGAAGGTAGAGATCGGGCCGCCCCGCATGAAAAACCAACAGTGTAACTGAGCTTCTTTAAATGTGGTGTTACCTTGGGGGGGAAAATTTGGGGCTGTGCTTTGTGTTGGAGTAAAAAAAAAAAAAAGCATAGGAAGCTTGGAGAAAATGGTTTTATCTATTGACAACCGGACTGTTATTTTTGTTTACATTTGAGCATCTCCAGCTGTATTACAAATTAGATTTTTGTATTTTTCCCACTTTTAAAGTATACATTAAAAACCACGAATAATCGTACAGTAGAGACAGATTATATAATGACTTGTGTATATATATTTTTTCATAAATATTGGTGACTATAAAAAAAAATTGATCACTGTAAATTTTAAGCAATATCAATACCATCAGTATACCACTGTTCTTCTAGGGTTAGAGTTAAGGTTAACCTAATCCTATCCTAACATGTTTTTCAAACTAACCAAGGCAGTTCAGCAAATACCTTCATATTGTGGAAAATGCAGCTGTCAGTATTTGAGAACTGTAACCACTGTAGCAGAAACAAAGCTTACAAGTGACCTTTTTGTAGGCTACAGCTTTTGCAGCTGCACTCGCAGAACATCTGCTCAAGTTTGATCATCTTCCACTCTCTTCCACAGTTTGGTAACTATAGTGGGCTTCTTGGAAATAACTCTGACATCAGTGAACTTCCAGGGAGTCTCGATCAGTTGAGATCAGGATTCTTGTATGGCTATTTAATTTTTTCAGTGTTCTAAAGGAAGGCCTGACCTGTTTCTGTGACGAGGGGCATTGTCTTCCATACAAATTACTGGCTGATTGGGAGAAATTCATGGAGATGGAATATGTTGCTGAAGGAGGTTTGAATAAACTTCAGCAGTCAGCTGTATGAAGCCCAACACCTACTGCAGAAAACGTCCCCCTCAAACATAACGCTTCCTCCTCCAAACTTGATGTACTGCTTCACACTTTGGGTTGTCTTTCCCCAGTTTCATGCCGACTTATTTGATACAACTAATTTTAAACTTTCCCTCATCACTCAAGTGAACCTTGGACCAGTTCTCCTCTGTCCACACATCATACCTCTCAGTAAAGGTTAGTCTTCTCAGTAAAGGTTAGTCTAGCCTTTTGATTCTCTCTGCTGACGAATGTCTGTAGAATGGGGGTTCTGTCCCCCCATGTTTCTGTCCCCCATGTCCCCCCATGTTTCTGTCCCCCATGCCAAATGTTTTAGATGGCAAGATAGTACATGCAGAATCTTTCCCCACTTGGTGCCAAACTGTTGAGTGATTCCAGCTGTAGTGTTGAACTGATTCTACATCAAGAGTTTCTGCATGAATCTGCTCATTTGTGCATTCGTCTTAAATGCATTTTTTGGGACTTCAATGTGTTATCTGAATGTGATTTTTTTTTAAAGCTTTAGTATTTGGAAAATAATGCTCTTTGAATGACCAACGTCTCCTGCAGTGGCTGAAAGGGTCATTCTTTTGGCCTTCTGCTCTCATAGGTACATTAGAGTAGGTTAGGGAAATTTGCCTGATAATCCAGGTATCAGATCACCAATTACAGTAAAGTATCCCAAAGATTTCTCTCATTTTGATCATAGCTCTCATGCAAATCATTATTTTTTTCCATATGGGTCTTTTGTGGAGCAGCACTTTGTTTTGGAACCAATTCCACTCGACTTGTTGGAGAAAAGTGTTTGATGGCTGGTGTTCAACATCACCAAAGCTTTGATGGAAACATTTGCACTTGACCCGTTGCCTCAGTGTTTGAATGATATCGTTGTTGTGCTTTGCAGATGTCTTGTGAAAGGTGACAAACTGCAGAGCCCCAACAGACTCCTCTCTCTCCTTTCTTCATAAAAACACCTCAGTCAAGGACATTCCCCAGTGTTGATGCTACGCACACCACAGACTTCATGCCATACAGCCTCATTTCACTGAAACTGCACCAACACATAATGCTCCTGTAGGGAAGAAATACCAAATATCTGCTGTAGTCCTTTTTTGGACAAGTTCAGCAGGTGAATGCTTGGTAATACAGAAAACCCATCCAGGTCCAAGGATCTTCACTCCTAACTGCTCCATCACTCTGCTGCAGCCCTACCCAGAAGACCCGGCAGTGTACAAGCCCTTATCACAGGAGGAGCTGCAGAGGATCAAAAACCAGAAAAAGCAGAAGCAGAATGAGCGTAAACAGAAGCTCACAGAGAACCGCAAGCACCTGGGCAGCGTGCGGGTCGTCCAGAGGAACCTGGTGTTCGTCGTGGGGCTCTCGCAGAGACTCGCAGACCCAGAGGTGATCTTACACACGGCGCCTCACACCCAGCCCATTCTAATAATGATCAGGAGAGAAATTCGGTGTTTAACAAGTTCTTTTTAGAGAGGAACAGAACATGGAGCACTAATCTGCATGCTATTGGTTGGCAGTTCCTGTATGCTCTTGTATGGGCTTCATTTCACAGCAGAATGCTGATTTAGCTGTGATTGAATTCACTACAGAGGAAATTAACTTGAAGACATTTTACTCCTTTTCCTCACAGTTTGGCAGAATTACAGTATTCTTTAAAGGAGGTCTGTTAATCATATAATAAAAGCCAAAAAAAAATCTTGTCATATTACAGCCTTTAAGAACCTACAATCCTTCAGCTAATGTGTTTTCTATTCTAATGATCATTTCTCTCATTGGCTGCTTCAGTGGGCGTGGATTGGATATGAAGCAGTTTTGCAAACCTCTGCAATATTTACAGAAGTGAACTGACAACTAGGGATGTCCCGATCCAGCTTTTTGAACTTCCGATCCGATACCGATATTTATTTGCACTTCTGATCCAATAACGATATCTGCCGATGTTACAGTCAATTCAGTTGCCCCTGTTCTCCCAAAACCGTGCATGTGCGAAATCATCACTCATTAATCTGCTGCTGGGTTATCTCCTTTACTCGATGTGTACACATTATAATTGGGGTTTGGTTTTGTTTCTCTAGCTAAATTTAACTTTGTGTGCTTGTGACCAACTGTGCTGTAAATCTCGGGTGTTTTAACAGAGGATTCAATGTACAAAATTAGTTGGATATTTATTTACGCTACTTTTTCAGCCTCTGTTTGCTTGCTTGCTAGCTAGATTTAATGTGTCGGATCTAATATTTTTATTTTAGCTATTATTAAATTGCCTTTAAATTTCGCACATGCGCGGTTTTTTTGGGAACAGGGAGAACTGAATTGACCGTAACACCGGCATATCCGAGCATGTATTAAAGTTTTAAGTTATTTAGCCAACTTACTTTGTTGTGAAACTCGTGTTTAAAAGCGTTTTACTCTTGATAACAAGTAGCCAGCTGAATTAGGTGTGTTTGAATAATGCACAATGGTTGGTAAGGAGAAATGGACCTGTTTATTTAGCAATTAATAAAATCAAAATAGACAAAATTATAAATAACAAACAGAAATGGCATCAGTAAACCAAGGCTTAAAAAGCCATAATTGCAATTAATATTGTAAATTGCATTTTAAAAAGTGGCAGTTTGTCACGCTTTGCAAATGTTTCTGCCAGGGTTAGTTGTGTAGGACCTTTCGTTTTGTCTTCGGTTTTCTTTAGAAACTCTTCATTGTTAATGGTGGTATTTCGCTAAATGCTTGATTAAATTGGTTGTATTAAAAGTTCTTACAGCTTTACCACCATGCTTGACTTTACTGTGGCATATGTTGCACTCAACCTCTTCGTCTTTGTCGTTCTTTAAGGTAAAATAATCCCACACAACTGACATTTTTACCGATAATGGTTATGTAGGAGATGCTATGCTCATGTGCTGAAGGTGTGCTGGAAAATGCGGACCGGATTTTACTCACTGGCGCAAAAACTGGAATAGATTATCTAAATGGGTGCGCTGGAAAACCCGAAGTTAAAAAAACTGGATCGGGAGTCTGGATCGGCATTTTGTCGTGCCTGCCGATCTGATACCGATACGCATTTTTTGCAAATATCGGCATCCGATCCAAATATCGGATCGGGACAAGCCTACTGACAACCACAGAGTGGGAGTGATTCAAACTTGATATTGCACAGGCCTGATAGTTTTCAGGCGCCACGCCGGAATTCCGGCGTACCGACACGTCCGTGAGAAAAAAAAATTTGAGGGGGGGGAAAATCCGTCAAATCATAATGATAAACCACACGCGCGCGCATGCTATCTGTTTTGAGGCCGAAATATGATCCTTACGATCCTTACGAGGTTCCCAAGTTACGATTTTTTGTGGTTACTACACATCTCCCATTTACTGTATAAAGCCTCGTTTGGACCTAAGTGGTTCTGCGTCGTAAAAGGAACTTAGTGTTTGGCGCGCGCGGCGTCAGGATTAGTTAAACGCAGCTATGGATAAAGGTATTTGCCAAAAGGCTAGCTTTAGGATAGGATAACTGCGTATAGTACGTTATTTACGTACAGTATATACGTATGTTCCGATTTACACCGAAAATCGATTTACGACGGATCAACGTCGTAACCTGGGGACCGCCTGTATTTCAGACATCGGAAGAGCTTCAGAGGTAGATACAAGATTAATTCAGTATTTTATCTTTACTCTGATTAAGTTAAATTTTTATCAGAAATATAAGCCGGTACAGGTAGTCAGACGATCTGGTTCATCCTGGCCGCCTTACGGCATAAGGTGTAATACATGAACAAAAGCACAAAATGTATGTCCTAATAAACCAACACAAAATATTTATTAAATTTTATATATAAAAACTAACTATAATCATAATACTTGTAATTCTTTTAAACTTTATTTGCATAATTTCTTGGAGTTGTCTGGTATCCTATAATTTACTAACCGTAATGAAGAAATAATTAATCATGCCTGTTTTTAACATATTGTGTCTAATCTAAATCTTTAGGTTACAGCATTTTCTCAGAATATTAATAGAAATTTGTTTTTTATTTCACTATAATGATTACCTGACTTATTTATTATTAATTTATTTAAATATTAATTATTAAATATTCTAA
This sequence comes from Brachyhypopomus gauderio, assembly GCF_052324685.1. Classification (NCBI taxonomy): domain Eukaryota; kingdom Metazoa; phylum Chordata; class Actinopteri; order Gymnotiformes; family Hypopomidae; genus Brachyhypopomus; species Brachyhypopomus gauderio. The sequence continues at coordinate 4,725,470 of NC_135215.1, forward strand.
ATATGGTACACTAACACTCCATACACACACACACACACCCCGCGCTCAGAAAAAGTTCAGGCTCAGGAATTTTTCCCTCTATCACCCCTGTATTGCAAGTTTTAACAATCATATGGGTCCAAATCCCTAATGAGCAAGCCAGAGGCGACAGTGGCAAGGAAAAACTCCCTATATGGTGGGGAATAGGAAGAAACCTTGGGTGGACCAAGACTCAAAAGGGAACCCATCCTCCATTGGGCGGCCCGTTAACACACAAATTACACAAAAACAAATTATACAGACGAATACACAAGTCACAAACAAATCACACAATCAGGCTAAGTATAAGGTAACTAGAACGAAAGTTCTGGGTGTTGATATTGTCAATGTAAACGTCTTGTGATGAACGCCAGGTTTTCATTCCGTGTCAGAGTGATGATACTGGTATTGTAGGCTCCGACTGCAGTGTTACTCCCCAGTTGAACCTCGGAGAAGAAAGATATGTGGTGGTAAATATGTAACAGATTATTCAAAGGCCAAACTAAACAGAAGTCTTTGGTCGAGTTTTAAACATTGAGACTGCGTCTGAGTCCCGAATAAAGGCAGGAAGATTATTCCACAGTTGTGGAGCTTTAAAAGAAAAGGCTCTTCCACCGGCTGTGATCTTTTTGATCCTAGGAACAGTTAATAACCCTGCGTCCTGTGAACGTGCTGGGTTGTAATGATCAATAAGTTCACTAAGATACTCTGGAGCTAAGCCATGCAGTGTTTTATATGTTAAAAGTATTTTATAGTCAATACGGAATCTAACTGGCAGCCAGTGTAATGACTATAGTACGGGACTAATGTGATCAAATTTTTTTGTTTTCGTTAAAACTAGCGCTGCTGCGTTCTGAACCAGCTGGAGTTTGTTTATCGATTTACCAGAACATCCAGCTAGAAGACTATTGCAATAATCTAGACGAGAGGATATGAATGCATGGATTAGTTTTTCTGCATCACTAGTATTTTTAATGTTTCTAATGTTAGCAATGTTGCGTAAGTGAAAGAACGCCATCCTAGTTATATTATTAATGTGTGAATCGAACGAGAGATCTGGGTCTATTGTGACACCTAAGTTCTTTACCTCTGCGCTGGGGGTTATAGTAAAGGAATGTAGATTCAATGCTACGTTACGTATCTTGTCTCTCGCTGCCCTGGGTCAAATATACATGATGGAGGCTTAGACGAATTAATTAGTGTTGTGAACTCTTTTTGCGATATAGAATCGGAGCCATTTAGCTCAGTAATATTTTTGGATGCGTAGTTACTAATACCTGTACTACTAGGGTTGGATTGGAGGTTAGGCTGTGATGTATTATGACTCTGTAGTCGGATAATATCTATTTTATTACAAAAAAAGTTTTAAAATTTATCACTAGTATGTGTAAATAATGGGACTTGAGAACTGAGAGATAGAAACTGTAACAGGTTTGTACTCATTTTGAGATTGTAATTGCTATCAGTTTTGATAGCTGCTTCTTAGACTACAACATTGCACATCTCTTGATAGTAATATATAGTGAATTTACAGTGTGTCTGTGTTTACAAAACCTTCAAATTGTATTTGGAGATGTGATTTACTCCATATGTTATTACCGTTCTGTGGATTTACTCTGAAATATTGGAAACCGACTGCCCACCATCTCTTCAGACTCTGCTGGCGGTGTGCCCACAGACATATTCTCTCTCTCTCTCTCTCTCTCTCTCTCTCTCTCTCTCTCTCTCTCTCTCTCTCTCTCTCTCTCTCTCTCTCTCTCTCTCTCTCTCTCCTTTTCTACCTGTTTTCTCTCATTCTCTCTCTCTCTCTGACGTTCCATCTCTCTGCAATTGTTGCTGACGTCACGTGCCCTGAATAGCTCCCGGCACAGAACAAATTATTCACTGCAAAAAGTGGAAAGGCAGAGCACAAACATGTATGCCTCTTCCAAGAGTGTCTGAATGAGATTAGATCCACAAAGCTGCAGCCCCTCAGATGGAGGCACGCAGGCTGTTTGGGAAGTAAGAGCAAAAAGCTCAGCTTTAAGTCCTAAAAAGTTCCTTCGTTTTCTGTCGTCTGTCTCAGAGTTTGATGCCTTCAGGCTTTTGCACCCTTGCTGAATTCTAATTAATTTATTCACTTTATTAGTTCTCCAGTTCTGTTCATCTTGTCTTATTTGTCCCTTCGTGTTTGATGGGGGAGTGGAGGGAAGAAAAATAAATAGCAAGAGAAGCAGGCGGCCTTGGGCCAAACGACAGCCACATAGACATCTCATCTCCGGGTCCTGGGTTCTGCTTTAAGAGTGACCAGAATCTCAAAAGCATCGCTCGGTCAAACCAAATCCATTTGCCAATGAATCGACATTCAAAGGCCACAGGCCTGGGAGTGTTTCATTCTGTGAGGATCACCCACGGTCTTGTTCCTTTATCAGTGGTGATGTAGCTCACATTGTAAACATCCTGTTGATGTTGTTTAGGTCATAAATTCTGAATGCAGTTTGTCTGCTACACAAACCCCATTTATTTTCCACATTGTTATTATTCGTGTACAGCCTCCAGAACTATTTGTTTACTATGGATTTGATATCTTTGGAAACATGGTCATTGGATTGGTAGTAAAATGTTCAATTATAATATGCCCTCCGAAATAAATGTTTTTGATTTTGTTCTTTATATATAGACAAGGCATTTAGTAGCTTCCATGCTGTGTTCCAGGTCCTGAAGAGGCCAGAATACTTTGGAAAGTTTGGGAAGATCCATAAAGTGGTCATCAACAACAGCACCTCGTATGCAGGCTCCCAGGTGATCCGTGACGTGTCTTCCTCACAGCTCTGTGTTGAAGTAAAAGCCTACCTTTGTTGTACACATGCATGGACATCATCTTTTATACTTTCCATTACTGGTAGAACAGAAACTTGAAGCAGTTTATTATTTTTTATTTTTGTTTATTTAACTGCATGATTTACTTGTTTGTCCAACCCACTCCATGCTCTTCTCCAGGGTCCTAGTGCCAGTGCCTATGTCACTTACATTCGTTCAGAGGATGCTCTCAGAGCTATACAGTGCGTCAACAACGTAGTAGTAGATGGCAGAACACTTAAGGTAATATAATCTAAAAGTTATCTAATTGTATTTGAATGTAATAAATGTAGTCATACAGTCCAAGCATCTGATGTGACCGGTTTTATTGCAGGCGTCTTTAGGTACAACAAAGTATTGCAGCTACTTTCTCAAAAGCATGCAGTGTCCCAAACCAGACTGCATGTATCTGCACGAGCTGGGGGACGAGGCGGCCAGTTTCACGAAAGAGGAGATGCAGGTACACTAGATCTGTGCCTGCATGACCTCCTGGTGTCTGTGTTCAGCCAGGCCTGAATCTGAAGCAGCTTTGTGTCCCATCTGCAGGCAGGAAAGCATCAGGAATATGAACAGAAACTTTTACAGGAGCTCTACAAACTGAACCCCACCTTCCTACAGAATTCTACAGGCACTGGAGAAAAGACAAAGGGCAAATCAGGCTCTGTACAGAGGTTTGCTGTTTCACCAACTTGCTCAGTGTAACCTTTTATATGACTTTTTTATTGGGAGTTATACTAATATATTTTATATTAATAGAATTCTTGTGGTCAAAGTCAATTTTATTTATATAGCGCTTTTTACAACACATGTTGTCACAAAGCAGCTTTACAATCGTATGGGTCCAGATCCCTAATGAGCAAGCCAAAGGCGACAGTGACAAGGAAAAACTCCCTATGATGGTGGGGATTAGGAAGAAACCTCGGGAGGACCAAGACTCAAAAGGGAACCCATACTCCATTGGGTGGCTTGTTAGCACAAACCCGTATTTGTGGTCAAAATGTGGTTCTATAGTTATAGTTCTGGTTCTAGTTCCCCGGCCAAGTAGTCAAAGTCTCTTCAGTGTAGATGGTGAGCCTCAGGTAGGAGCTAGCATCAGCATGTCCACTTGCGGCAATGGCACATCCAACCCCGGCATCAGTACATCCACCGGCAATCCAGACCAGACTAGGTGCTTGTAGGCGCGTGCATGCAATCGTCTTAGGTAGAAGCATGCAAATAGATGGACAATACAGGTTGAGTGTGTGGACATCAATTTAAACAACCATTGATTTAAACATACATAGCTCACGTGCCAGTGATTAGCATGTGGCTCCAGCAGGCTAATCTATAACAGCATAAATAAAGGGAGGGGTTCAGAGGTGACCACAGTCATGAGGGCTCACTGAGACATTGCTTTCCAAGTCATTGTCACAACTAGAGTGATTCTTACAAATTTTTGGAACTAAGAGAAATCCAGCATTTTGAGAGTGCAGTAGTAAGCAATGAGTTCACTCAGATGTTGTGGTGCAAGACCATTTAACGCCTTATAGGTCAACAGAAGAATTTTTAATTCAATATTTGATCGGATGCCAGTATAATGCAGCGGAAGTGGGACTAATATGATCGAATTTTCTAGCCTTAGTTAGGACTTTAGTTGCAGCATTTTGTACAAGTTGTAGCTTCTTTATGGACTGTTTAGAGCATCCAATTGGAAGACCATTACAGTAGTCTAATCTTGACGAGACAAAAGCATGGACCAGCTTCTCTGCATCAGCTAACGAAAGGATGTGTCTCAGCTTGGCGATATTACGTAAATGGAAAAAGGCAGCCTTAGTGACATTGCATATGTGTGTGTCAAATGAAATATCCGAATAGTGACACCTAAGCTTTTTGCAGTAGATTTAGGTGTTACTGAAAAACCATCTAGGGTAAGGGGAATATGCTCAATTGCTTCTAGTAACTTTGTGCCCAAGAATCAGCACCCCAGTCTTAATGGAATTTAGTTAAAGAAAATTAGACGCCATCCTGTTTTTAATGTCCTGGACGCAGTTCTCAATCTTGAGAATAGTAGTGATATCATCCGGATTGGAAGATGTATACAACTGAGTATCACCTGCGTAGCAATGGAAGTTAATACCATGCCTACAAATGATGGTGCCCAGTGGTAGCATATATAATGAGAATAATATGGGGCCAAGTACAGATCCTTGTGGGATGCCATATTTTACCTTAGTACATTCTGAGCATTCGTTATTTACTAGTACAAATTGGTAACGATCTGTCAGGTAGGAGGACCTGAACCAGGAGAGTGCTTGACCTCTTATGCCAATGAGTGTAAACAGCCTATTAAGTAGAATATTATAATCAATGGTGTCAAAAGCTGCACTGAGGTCTAGCAGTATGAGAAAATAAATGTCCTTTATCAGAGGAAATTAAGAGATTGTTCAGTACTTTAGTCAGTGCCGTTTCAGTGCTGTGATGGTGTCTAAATCCAGACTGAAATAAATCTGACGTGTTCTGCCTGTAAGAAGGAAGAGTTGCGAAGAAACTACTTTCTCTAAAATGGATGTGAACGACAGGCCTATAGTTGGACAGTTCCTGGGTGTTATGACCACGTTTTTTAATTAGCGGTTTGATGACTGACTGCAATTTTAAATGAACTGGGAATGTAGCCCAGGCTCAGAGAATAGTTAATTATGGTAAGCAAAGGTTCTACGTTGCTATGCAGTAATTCTTTAAGTAGATGGGTTGGTATGGCATCTAGAATGCATGTGGAGGGCTTAACAGATTCCACCAATGAAATAAGCTCCGCACGACCAATTGGGGAGAAGGACTCTAATTGGTCATAGCACGGACATAGCACTAGTAATTTTTTCCCTAATTTTATCAATCTTATCATTAAAGAATTTCATAAAATTGTTGCTGCTACACTCTAGTGGGATTAGTGAATTGATTTGTTCATAGCTCCTTGTAAGGCTGGAGTCCTGAATTGTTTTTGTTTTTCTATTAAAGATAAGTATGAGGATTTTGCCGTATGAAGGGTATGCTTATATTCAATAAAGCTGCTTTTCCGTGATAGTCTGTACACTTCTAACTTAGAATTTTGCCATTTACGCTCCATGATTCGCGCGTCTCATTTGAGACTACGCGTGTGCTTGTTTTACCAAGGCGCTATTCTTCTCTCACTGGCTCTCTTGTATTGCAACGGCGCAAGCTTTACGAAGAGAAGTCTCGATGTGCTCTGTAAAACGCTCTAGTCCTTCCGGAGCTACAGGTGGATCAATGGTTGTCAGACCCGGTAAATTATCAGTGAGCGGGGCTATTGTACTAGATTTTATGGTTTGTTTAATTTTGTAGCGGGGCGTAATTGTAATTAACATACGATTTCGACACTTAGTTGGTTGATGAATTTGATACAGTGAGGATGAGATGTTCAAAAGAATTCAACTCTGTGGTCTATCTTATCTGAAGGAGTAGAGGGTACCATAAGTAGACATTGTCTCTCTATCGATCTCTCTCTCTCTCTCCCGCTCTCCCTTTTGTGCACAGTAGCAACAAAGAGGCCTGGCCATCATTACAACCCATGGGAAAAACGACCAATGGGCTTTTAGAACATCGCAAGAGCCCGCCTCTGGATGGAGGCTCAGATTGCGAGCATCTGACTCCAGACGGGCCTGACTCTGAGCTGGGCCTCGGGCCTCTCCCAGCCCTCTCCCCCTTCTCCTCAAACTGTGAACTTGCCAGGTAGACATACCAGCACACTTCGTTCCTCGTTAACGTAATGCTAAATCAGTGCTGCCTTTGCCTGTGCGTTTGGTACATGTTGGACTTTGTCAGCTCTCTCATGCCTCTCTGTCTACTCAGCCCTAGTGACAAACCTGAAGCCATCAGTATAGGAAATGGAGAAACATTACAGGTAATTTCTAGACCACGAGGAAAGTCCAGATTCCATTTTAGAAACACCTAATACAATGAATAAAAATATAAAACAGCAATTTCACATACAGAATGTGCTTTATAGTTACTCTTAGTTCCTCTCTTAGTGTACCATACTCTCCTCCCCCCTCAGATCTCCTGCAGTGACTCTCCGTCGCCCCCTCCTGGCTTGCCCAAGCCATGTCTGGTGGTGCCCATCAGTGTAGCATGTTTAACGGCTCGCTCGCCCTTCGAGGGGGCTGCTGCCGAATCACAGTCACTCTTCTCCGATAACAGCAACTTCCGGCACCCCAACCCCATCCCTAGCAGTGCCCCGGGCTTCCTCAGCTCGCCACACAGCAACCCAGACTGGCCCACCGCTCCAGAACCACAGAGCCTCTTCACTTCAGGTTAGCAGCATCAACTGTCAACATCTCTTTTTACTTCATTAACCCAGATCTGAGCTACATGAGGAGCTTCAGACATTTGAAGACAGACATGGGGAGTACTGGCAATTTCTTATAGAAGAACCTTTTATACAGCAGGTGCTAAATCCTGAATGTTTAGGTGTGCATGTTATGCTACAGTTTAGTGCTAACTAACAGTGGACTGCTATTTAGCATCTAGTTGACCTAGCTAGCATTTCCTAGTTGTATAGTAAAAAGTTAAAAGTAGTGTGGTTAATGTGGACTGTGCATGGACTCCAGCAGTACATGGTGGCCTCTTGGACAGACAAGGTGACCACCATTTTCTCCAAGCCTAGCAGACTGTGGTCAGCACCAACATAACAGGAGCAATGTTACTGAAATATCAAATGTGCTGTTTAAAGAACTTGCTGCCTTTAAACTTTTCTGATTAATTATTTATGAAACTTAATTGAGGTCTGGTGTTGCATCACTGAGTTACACATTAACATTCAGCTGAAAACGATTAGCCAATCACAAGACTGTACTAGAAGACTCTGTCTTCCTGGAGTTGATGAGTGAAAATGACAATCAAAATGAGGTTTAATTTCAAGGCTTATTTCATGTTCCTGGGAGCAGTAATTGAATAAATAATAATTAAATAAATATATACATACATAATTAGTTGCATAAATTATTAAATGCATACATTTAGTGTCGCATTTAATTATGTATATTGACTTTTTTCTTTCTTTTTTCAAATTATTTAATGCCATATTGTCATAAATCTAATTATTTGACCCCCCTCCCCCTCAAATGAGATTTGAGATGTCCAAGGTGAGACTTTTTAATACTGAGCCCGCCATGTTTAGTGTTTTTGAGGCTTAGAGTCCAAGAGAAGATTTTCTTTAAATATCCAGCATTTAAGTTTGTTAAAGAATAATCGCTCGTGTTGTTCCTTGGCAGACACCATACCAGTATCATCATCCACAGACTGGCAGGCAGCTTTCGGTTTCGGCTCCTCCACCAAGCAGCCGGAGGACGACCTCGGCTTTGACCCCTTCGACGTTACCCGCCAGGCGCTGGCTGACCTCATTGAGAAGGAGCTGTCTGTACAGGACAAGGCCTCGCTGTCCAGGGGCCCCCTCAGCCCCATGCTGGGCCTGCCTCATGGCCCTACGCACAGCCCTTTCCCCGGTGGCAAAGGTCCGCTGCTGCCCCCCGGCACCTCGCACGCGCACTTCCCGTCAAACTCTGTGCCGCTCCCGCGCGGATTTGCGCACCTCCCCCCGCGGACCGTCTACAGCTCCTTCAGCTTCCCCGGGCAGTCGCAGGCCTCCCGCCACAGCTGGCTGGCGGTGTCGGCACGCGGGGCGATCCCACACCTGAACCACAGCGCACCCTCTGGTCCCTCCGGCACACAGCACAACAGCTTCTTGGACTTGTCTTTGCCACAGCAGCACAGTACAGGGCTAGGAGGAATCCCCATCACAGGTGAGCCTTGCGGGGTCGACACGGGGTTTGTGGGAAAGGTCGTGTTCATGATATTTGTGGGGAGGCACATAGAAGCCTTCTGAGCCAGACGGGTTCACTGACCTCTGGTAAAACTGGATTTAAGGACAGGGAAGGTGACAGGCAGCCACTGGTTGCCAGTAATAATGTCAAGATGGTTAACATGGCTGTTTTTTTTTTTCAGTGGGTAGTGGTTTGTCATTAGAGGTACGTTCCAGGCCTTCGGGGGGGTATCATTATGCAGAAATTTCATACATCATCTGTTATTTTTCCCAAGCTTTGAGTGTTCAGTAGTTAGATGAATATTAACAAGATGTGCTTAAAAAAAGAAAAGAAATGTCTGCACTTTGTCTGGAGAATGCGTTTCTCAAGGGGAACAGTTACTCACTAGATGGCAGTCTTTGGCTTTGTTGGTAATAGGATGTAGCTTGCACACGTAGACACAGCATCAGTTGTCCTCGTCAGAGAAAATTCTGGTACATGCAATCCTAACTAAGCTCTGCACTGATGGAGAGGTGTAATAACTCTATGGGGAATATGCTTGGGAGTGCGAGATTGGTGCGCGCCACTCCTAGCTCCTCACACACTCGCGTCATTAGCGGTCCTGGCTTTTCGTCTCCTTGATCCAGCCTCCAGCGTCCTGAATTCCCAACCACTGCTCACTGGAACTGTTCTGTGGTAGAGACTGAGAGGGCACAGTGCTGCGTCTTCCTCAAGCCCTGACCCGACCCAGCAGCTAGCAGCACTTCAGAGAATCTGAACAGAAATGCCACAGACCAGTACTGAAGCTCCATGCTTAATGGCAGAGGATCAATGAGCACCACGCACCGTCATTGGTGCGAATCTGCCCTCGTGGACACCACCCTCCATGTCTGTTCTTCCGTGCATCACCACGTACACCATCACCGCAGCCTAGCAGGCGTGCAAACACTGATGTGCAGGAGCCGTTTTCTGCATGAGATGACTCGGACGTACTTTCCGGAACGTGCCGCTGTTTTGTGAGATCTGGATAGTGATGTATGTAGTCTAAATGATGACTGATATTCACTTTTTTAACAGTGATTTTGGTCATTCTTAATTAATATGCAGTTAGTGAGTGCAGACTGGGGGTGGGAGGGGGTGTGTGTGTGTGTGTGTGCGCGCGCACGCTGCATTGCACTCCTCCTGTTTTTTTTTCATTTTCAATTAGAAACAAGAAGGCTGCTGGAATGACCCTTTAGTGGGGAATCTTCAACTTGTTAAGCATGCAGGAGTGAGTGAGTTCAAGCTAGGCCTACGAGGTGTTCAGCATCTAAAACCATTATCCCTGAAGGCATGTCATACATGAGGCAGATCTCCCAGAGAAGACATCCCTGTCCACAGATCTTCTGAGTAGCCATAGCACATCTTTAATTGACCTTGAATTCATCATGTTTAACGGTGTTTGCATTGTTTTTTTTTCAGGCTAGCTCCAAGACGTGTTTTGTGAACCAGTGGTTATCCACTTATTTCACTGCTGCTGCCTTTGGGATTATTGCATTTGTTAAAATGCTGTTTCTTGAAAAGCTTGCATTTAGTTCCAAGTGGGTGAATGGGAACTTCAGTGAATATAGACTTCCTTCCAAGTTCAGCCTTGGTATTTCCATGACGAGCTGAATTGTCTCTCACCACAGCAGTGGTCAACTTGTTTCTGTATGTAATATTGCTCATGTTCACCCTTGTGGTGCAACAAAACTATCTAATATCCTGATATCATAGAGATGCATTTTACACCACGCAGTCTGTTTTCTGTTCCTTGATTATATTAATAAATCTTTCAACCTGGATTTCTAACATAGCCAATAATAGAAATGGAAGCAGAGAGAATCTTGGCAGCAAAACAAATGCGTAAATGGACACAGTACTGCCTGAAGTGGGAAGCAGAGATCAAATTGGACATCTCGCAGCATTTTTGGCTTTTAAGGCACCAGCAATTTAGCGCTTTGAAGTCAACATGCTTCAAACTACAAAAAGGCATTTAGCACAAGGGAGCACGCTGGTAAATGGAGTCTCCACCAGACCACTGACACTTGAAGAAATCTGCAGGATCAAGTTCTCAGTATCTTCAGGCACGCTGGAACTTTTTGGCTTCCTAAGTTCTTCCATCATCCCAATTCACATGAATTAAACATTACACCACTTGTTTATCTGTGCATGCAAATGTCCAGACAGGCCGACGTGTTATTGCTTCCCTCGCGTCACTTAACGGGGCATTTGGATGAGGAGTGGGGTGTTCTGGGGGCAGAATAGGAGGTAATGCTGAATCCTTAACTTCATTCGTTTCATAACCTTTTAATTTCGGCCAACCCGCTTAGAAAAGTTATATGGCTACATTAGTGTTGTCAAAAAAAATCGATATATTGATATGTATAGATACTGAACATTCTGAAACGGTACAATACTTGTTTCTCTAAGTATCGATTCTTTTTACATAAAATGCGCTTTCGTTTGACCCACCCAAGCTGCCGTAATGCACAGAACAGTTTGTAATGCTAAAATGGCAGCTAAAGCAAACGCAGTGTGTTCGCAGCCCGTCTTGATGAACAAGGAAAGCAGCAGAAGTGCTGTGTGGAAATACTTTTGCAGTATGCAAGTTTACAGTTTGCAAGCAGTGCTTTTGGATCATTTCAACGAAGGGCGCTAAAGCCTGGTAAAGCCTTTATACTTGACGTGCCGCTTGCGCGGGAATCGCGGTGGCCTCGTGCGCTGTCGATTCGCGAGGTCGTGCACCTCTTGAATTTTGTAACTTCGCGCGCGCCGCGCCGCAGCTCAATGAACAGTCATGTTTGCAAGGTTCATACACCTTGTTTGCACTTCAAGCACTTGTACGTCACTTTCAATATTTCCCAGCACGTTAAACTTGAGTTAAATATTTATACATATACTCTAAATCAGGGGTCGGGAACCTATGGCTCGCGAGCCAGATGTGGCTCTTTCGATGAGTGCATATGGCTCGGAGACAATTTTTTACTAAAAATAATAATGCTAAAATATAAACGTAGTTCAATCCATTAATTTCTTGCCGCTCACGTTTGCGGGTGGCAATCACTTCTGCAGTCATTTAAAGCGCGCGTTGGAGAATTCCGTGAGCATATTCGTCTTTTTAAGTTCATCACCCATCCACACGAGTGTGCAGTGGACAGCGCTGACCTGAGTTACATCCCCGGTGTCTCAGTCAGAGATTTTGAGCTACAAGCTGCTGACCTGAAGGCCTCAGACATGTGGGTGAATAAGTTCAAGTCACTGAATAAAGATTTGGAAAAACAGCAAGCAGAGTTGGCTAGCGAACATAAATCGCGGACCAGCTGATTGTCCAAACCTGGAACGCGCTTCCCATCATACCACACACTGCAGCGTGTGAGTGTTGCTGTACTGACAATGTTTGGCTCTACGTATGCATGTGAGCAGTCGCTTTCACATCTAAAAAACATTAAGACCAACCTACGATCACGTTTAACTGATGGAAGTCTCAACACCTGCATGAAACCTCACCACGTATCAACTACAAAGCCATCAGCAAAACCATTAGTCGCATTATTGGCAAGAAGTTCTTTATTCATCATTAGTTAGCAACAGATTAACAACGTTATTAAAAAAGAATTCCGAGACCTATTATACTTTAAAAGGGTTGGTCATATTGCAGGGTTGCATTGCGCGTGAGACACACGCATTTGACCGTTTTCACACGCTCTCACGCCACACTTCAGATTTCTCACAATTTCTTTTTTCTTACCTCAGATCCATATCTGTGATTCAATGATTTACTAGTTCGCTCTGGCGCCAACCACTGGCGATCAATCGATCGCGATATAATAGTTAATTTGTGTCCATTTTACACCCCCCCCCCCTTCAAGAACTTGCATTGTATGGCTCTCATGGAATTAAATTTTTAAATATGTCACGTTCATGGCTCTCTCGGTCAAAAAGGTTCCCGACCCCTGCTCTAAATGATTCGAAATAATTCGCTTTAATTACATTATTTAATGGTGGTTTATTTTCAAAACGCCCAATCTTAACGTCTTCACGTTCTCTCATGTTTCATCCTGGAATTACAAGAGGCTCGTATTTGTTAATGTAATACAAGAGAACTGTTCAATCAGACAGATATTTGTTGTGAAATGAACTAGTTACAATTTCAAGCATTTTCAAGTACTTTAGCCTAAATTCCAGCACTTTTCAAACCTGAAACACAAAGCAACATTAAAATTCGTCAGGTAAATGTTCCTTCCTGTTTTTGAGGGGTGTTTCTTTATACTACCACATATCGTTTCGGACAACACTGCACAGAATGTGAGACGCGGGAAGTATGAACGCCTCCACCGTTCGAGCAGGGTTACGCGAGGTGTGCAGACTCGCGCGCTACCTGAAGGACCGACACGCAGATATGTACAAAAAATTCCAAGAGGTTGGTGATTATTCCCATTTTTAGTATTACTACAGCATACAAGATTGTGTCCGATTATGGTATCCTAGCAAATTTTTGTCATATTCTTGGTTCAAGAGCCGTAAGTGCGACAGCATACAGGGAGAAAAAGAGTGATCGTACTACAATGGATCAATCATCTATGAATACTGAATTCTAATACTAAAGTTTTAGTTACTTAAAGTTGTTTAAAGAAAAAACACTTTTTGTGCTAGCCTTTTTTGACTTCTAAATGTGAATTCCAGAGTGCTATTATTTATGTTAATTTATATTAATGTGCAATTATTTATTTTTTTTGTTTTAATGTGGTAGGAACTACACCTTTTATCTATTTGACATTTGTGAAACAAAATACAATATTCATTTGTTTGTTTATAAAAACGGAAATGAACACAGTATCTGACTTTGGTATCGAAAATGGTATTGAATTTCAATATTTTTTAAAGTATTGTATCGAAGTTGTAATTCTTAGTATCGTGACAACACTAGGCTACATGGTTATTTTAACCATGATATAGAGATGTTTTCTCACTCTGAAACCGCAACCTTCATGCTTAGCTGCATCTTCGGCTATATGTTTTGTAGTTACCCTATTGAAAGCATTTTTAGAAATATAATTGTGACTGTATCAGTGGATGTCATTCCAAGATGAAGCACTAGACAAAATGGAAAAGTGAAGACAAATTTGACAGAATACTTAGCTTTTAATCAATGACTACCTGTTCAAAAAAAGTTGGGAGAAGCTGTTGTTTTAAAATGCTTTCATTTTGCTAATCTGGACACTCAGACTGACCTTTGCCCTTCAGGCTGACCTTTGCCCTTAGCAGGATGACCGAGTTTCTGCCCTTTCAGTTCAGGGTCAATTGAGAGTGCCCTATGCAAGTCATTTTTCTGAAGTAACAAAACCATTCACACTTGGTGACCTACACAGTAGCCTGTCCATTTGACATAATTAATTAAAAGAGGACTTTTTATATCCTAAAATATCCTAAAACTCCTTTGTCCTGGGTTCAGGCAGTTGGTGCCTTAGTTTCATTAGCTAGCTTTTCACATTGCTAATTATTAATCATTTTTTATGTTTCTTCCTTGATTAAAAGCTCTATATTATTTAAAGAATCTGAAAGCACATTCGTGACCATCAGTAGAAAACATTAGGCACCGAGAGCGTGTCAACTGGTGAAAAAGTTAACGTTGTTGGTTCATCACCAGTAAACAGAGTGAAATGAGCTCATGGGTAAGTAGGCTTGACTCCTAAAATAATCCATGACCTACACTGGCGTCTCGATACTCTGGAGCGGGCCATTGACGGACATCTGCGTACTGCTCGTCAGTTTATGTTCATATTCATGCAACTACGATTTATCCTGGTTGAGCACATATGTAATGTGTCTGGGATGTCGAGCTGGATGGTTGGATGGGTCACCTGCTGCAGTCATGCTGCGTCAGTCACGTGAGCTGCGTGTCTGCTCTGTTGGTCCACTGGTGCTGCCTTTGCAGGACACTTTATTACAGTGTTGAGGATCCTTCCACACTGTGTTGTTCAACGAGCTTCCCAGCGTGTATTGTAGTGGCTTTTCTTTCTGTTCTTGGCCATGCTGGTTCTATGGGACACAGTCAAGCTTCATGTGCCTACTTTGTTGATGAGAATAGGCTCTGGGTTTTGTCTTGTTATGCCAGGCAGAGAGCTGTGTTATGGAAGAGGACTCTTCCATACTGTAATATTAGATTTGCATATATAACTACTAAACAAGCATGTATGTAAAAATAAGAAAGCATTTGCTCATAGCCGCGTGTTGGTTTTAGCTAATTTAGCATGGAGTTGACTGACATGCTCTGCCCTCTTCATGTGGTGCTCCATTTTTGCCTGTCTTCACCTTTTTGCAGAACATTGCGGTTCAGTAGAGAGTATAAATGTGAAAGAGTGGCAGGATGGCCTCCGAGCACTTCTGCCCAACATCAACATAAACTTTGGCGGCCTGCCCCACTCCTCGTCGTCCTCCTCTTCTTCCTCCTCATCTTCATCCTCGTCCTCGTGCAGTGTGAACCACACGGGCGCAATCACACACAGCCTGAGCTGGGACGGCACGGCCAGCTGGATGGACCCTGCCATCATCACAGGTGGGCTACCCCCCAGGGTTGCAGCCAGTCGCCCTCCGCTGTGGGGGCAAGGAGAGTCCGATCCTCCAATGTTCTAGACCAGAGATGCAGTGGCCACAGCAGTTTTTGTTTTTTGTTTTTCAACTTGAATCCTGAAGTCATGAATGTGTGAATGTTTTTGTCATGGCCAAAGATATAATTTTGCAGACGAATATAACATAAACATAAGTCCTTGTATCTAGATGCCATCTGAAGCCAAATTTTTTTTAAGCAACTTGAATTTGGTTGGTTAAAAAAAAAAAGAATTAACTTTTTATATCAAGGTGAATACTCCAGCTCCCTGCGTTTCTGAGCATGACCAAAGTGGCCAATCCCGGCTCTATGTAGGGTTTGCATGTGCTGATGCCGTTGTGGGAGACACTTGGGGTATACTAACTCTGCCAGTAATGAAGACGAGGGCGAGTGAACCCCGGGGTTTCCTTGCTCTTTATCCATACTCAACATGCCAGCGTTTTGATCGATCACCATTTGTACACTGATGCGTCCTCACTTCTCAAACACAGTTGCCCTTCCATGCAACAGGGACACGGGCTGACATTTTGTAAAACAGTTGTTTAGCCTATTCTTAACAAACAAATGATGCATTAAAATTGCCTTGCAAGGAAGTAAAAATAAATAATGCGTTTAGCTGTTTGAATTTTTTCCCCATAACCTTTTCACTAAAAATGTCAGAAGTAATGGTGTTATGTGGGTCACAGAGGAGGGCACCTGTTCTAGATTAATTTTTCTTCCTACAAGTTTTAGACGGACCACACAGTGTACAACCACAGCCAAGAGAACTGAAGCTGGCATGCTCCAGTGTCATGTAATGCCTCACCAGCTTTACTGATCCTCAGGGGAGACCCTGTGACTCTCTGTGAGAATGTGTTCGAAAAGCCATTAAAATCTCTGCCATCTTGAGACTGTTTTTTTATCTGTGCTTCAGTGAAGACATCATGAAGATCTTTCTGATCAAACGAAAGTGTAAAAAGTTGTGGAGGCGTGGATGTAAGTGAGTTGATGCCTCTTGCTGTCACAAACATGGGGGTTGGACTAGAACGGCAGCAGCTAGCTGAGCTCGATCCGTATGGAAGTCACGTTGTCTGGGTGTTGGTGGTGGCCGCTGGGTGACATCCATCACCTGCAGGAGGTTTGAAATTAATGACTTGCAGCAAAACCTTGGAGCCGGGAACATTTTCAACTTACTTAAACTCAACATAAAGGTATCTAGAAATGTCCAGTTTCCATGGTAATTAATCCCTTAATAGCACCTTAGTGTGAGTGCCTGGTACCTTGCATTCTAAGAGGTCTTGAGAAGAAAATGCAGACTAACTCATGTAAACATGGACGTTTGGTTTACTTGAACCACTCGACTGACTTGCTGTTAACCTCTGTACTGCAGGTTTCCCAGCATCCTCGGGCAACAGTCTGGACTCTGTTCAGGACGACAATCCTCCACACTGGCTAAAGTCCCTGCAGGCCCTCACAGAGATGGACGTCCCGTCTGGCTCCACAGTGCCCCCCCAGCCCCCGCACAGCACATCATTTGGGCCACAGGTCCCCCTCCACAGAGCCAACTGGGCCCCTTACCCACCCCCACCCTCAGCCAACCCTGCCAGCCAGTTCCACTCGCCTCCACCTGGCTTCCAGACGGCCTTCAGACCTTCAGCACAGGCCCCCACAGACCTGCTCCAGAGTGCCTCAATGGACCGCCTCTAGGGAATGTGGAACTAACCCTTTACTCTGAAAAAGCGCCAACACGCCAAGCTGAATCAATACAGAAATACAAAACTATTAACAAAAATAAGATCATGTATCCTTTTTTTTTTTCTTTCTCCTGTTTCATTCCATCTTTTTCTTGGTTTCATATCTTCTTTGTTCACCAGGTGCTCTATCCCAGCATTCCAGGCCTGTGTGATCGATTGTAAGCAGCAAAGTTCTCTTAAGACATCATAGTTAAAAGGACATTCAAAGATTTGGGTATTTTAGTGGGGAAAAAAATTGGAAAGTGATATAAAATTCCCTTGAAATGTGTTGTGTGGAAATGAGTGTTGTGAAAGGAATGGATGAGAGTACTGGAGAAGATTCCATTGAAGCAATGCAAATTAAAACAAATAGTTCTGCCTTTAAAGCTAAACCAAAAAGATTAGTACCCAGTCAACACCTGCCTGCACATAGAATATGTAGCTTTCCACAACTCTAAGGCCATGCCAGAGCAAATCGATAGCCATAAAGTCAAAGTCTGGTTCCTCTGTCTGTGTTTTTTTTTTTCTACATCAAAAACATACTTGCCATTCTGCTTTAGGGGTTTAATGGAGAGAAAAAGCAAATCTTTTCCTCTGTATGTTTGGCCTTTAACACTGTTTTGTTGTCTTGGTTGCAGCAGAAAGTCTTTGTAGGGCTTCTAAGTGCATTTCTCTCTCAGAATGTGGTCTCTGATGAGCCAAGCCTTTAAAGTAAAATCGAACAGGATCTGCCCTGGGCCACTCCCCCTTTTATTGGGCACTGCCTTCTGGGGACTGTATTTCCCGCCGATATGACTGGTACTGAGTGGGTTACGGAGCTTTTTAATTGTAACACTGCACTTGACCTCTGTATCAGAGCATGGTGCCTTGTGAAAATAAGATGGATGCCTCAGTTTTGAAAAAGCAGGGGAACTAAAAATCCCTTCAAGCACAGGGTACAGGCTGCATCTAGGGCCCCACTGTGTGGTGCCTTCAATAGCTGCCCATACCTGAGGTGGACGTGCAGGAAGTGCAGTGTGCGCTACTGGGTTAGAGTTCCTCAGGAAGTGATGCGTCTAGGAAATGCTGCTGGATGCACAGTATGCACACTCAAAACAAGTCCCTTATTTGAGGAGACGCAAACACCAAGCAGTCATGGTTTTTGTTTTTGTTTTGTTTTTATTCCCCCTCCTTCCCTCCCTCCCCATCTTGTAGCATCAGTGAGGAAAGTTCTTATTTTTGTGTTCCTTGAACTGGTGGGTGTTTGACAGGAACAAACAAATGGGTACAATTGTTGATTGAATGATGTGGTGCCAGAGAAAATTACAAATGTTCTTTTATTCAATAAAAAAAATGACTAAATGTTTTAAAGGTGAGTTAAGACCAAAAAGGAGAGTGATCGCAGTACTTCTGCATCTCCCACCCTTGACCTCTTGAGTAAATCGAGGAGCTCTCCACACTGAAGGTCAAGCTGGGATAGCAGTACTGGTAGACATCACCACACTGGTGGAACTGGGATAGCAGTACTGGTAGACATCACCACACTGGTGGAACTGGGATAGCAGTACTGGTAGACATCAGGTCTTCTTTCAAAGTGGCAGGGCCCCGCCACGGAGCAATCAAGTCTCTGCTCTTACTGCATATTATCATCTTCTTTTAACGGTCTTAATCCTGTATCAGCTGTGTAGGTTCTTGCCAACTGTTCAGTATTCAGCAGTATTCAAGAGAAATAATTGAATTGAAATTTCAAGGAAAAATACAGTACAGTTTAACAATGAGTTTTATTTGATGCTAAACAATAAGAAAATTTAAAAGGAGTTAAAGGAATTGTACCTCTTCGCAGGTCTGGAAGAAAAGAATCTTAAATAAAACATTCTGAAGCCGGTGTTGAGCTTTTTCCCATCCTTTAATCCCCGCAAAACGCATACCTCTCTTCTCACCGGCTGCTTGTGAACAACACATTCACTGTCTGCCAAAATCTTTCAAGGCTAGCAGCGCTAGCCATTACATATACCGAGCCCCATTAATTCACGAGTGCGTGATGGAGGACGGCCGTCGGTCGTCACACCGTTGAGAGGTTTATCATGTTCTCACACTGCTCTCGAGCGAACGTCGGCATGCGTGTGCTCTCATCATTTGCGTCAGCGCTTGCGTGTGCTTGCATTTATCCCTTTGAAAGCTCTCGTGCTCTCTGCCTCTTTGGAGTCTAGAACTGACAAGGGTGTTTGAAACAAAAAGGGATCCGTATGCTGCTTGCACTAGTGGGCATCAGTACCGACCTCCTAAGTTTCGAAATGCTTTCAGTTCAGGGCAGCAGATCACAGCTAATGTCAGGAGTGCGTTGGGACGTTCTGCTGAGTTCCCAGCACTCGATCTTTGGCACGAGTCACAGCTGCTCATCTCCTGATAACTGGGGAGCAGTCCAAGAGTGCTACGCATAACAAGCACATGTGCTCTTTTCAGAATTGTCGCTCTGATAAGTGTGCATCCCAGCTTCTGGTTGGTGACAACCTAGAGGATGAGTATAAACTCTGAACTTGTAGTAAAGATTTTTGACATATTTATTTCAGAATGATGAAACTTATCTGGGGAATGTTAGACTTTAATAATAGAGCTGGTTGGGTGTGATTGGGTTGTGTTGGGTTTTTTAGTTGGTTTGGTCCATTAGGTGATGAAAGCAATGACGAAAATCAAAGATTTCTAAGACACTAGTGACCTAACTGCTCTTTATGAAATTACCATGTTCTAGTTTAAGTTTGAATTACAGCAGGGTTAGCACAGTTCAAACTTGGTATTAGTAGAATTATAGCATTGGAGTACTTCAGTCACTCATTTCCACTTTTGGGAAATGAAAAGAATTACCTCAATGGCATATTTTAGAGACAAAGTAACATCTCGGAGTGCGGTAAGTAGGTAATCAAATGTGGGATGGGATCTGTGAGCCAGGAGGTGACCTCAAGCTCCTTGGACTTCCACAGCATGAATGAAGAGCTGGCCCTTTAATGAGCTGGAAGGATTCAAAACCACGCACCCATTTCAATGCTTTCATGAAGAATTCATTAAACTTCAAACATACGCTTTTCATCTCTTTAAATGGGACTCTTAGTGCCTCTGCATGGCTGCATGGCACCCAGAGCCTGCCAGTCTGTTTTCCAGTCAAGGTTGTGTGAAGCATCCAGTCCTCCCTCAGCCCCTTAGCGTATGGTGTCTGTCTGTTTTGAGTTTTCTCAGAATATGGGACCCAAAATTCATTAACTTTGATTTTATGGTAAACTAATATGTACGTATGAACTAGTTTTTCCTCAACAACGTGTGTGAAAGTTTGTGTGCATTTTATCTTCAGAGTGAGAATTTAATATGGCATACAAATAAACACACCAATAAGATTTTATTTTATGATGTTACATTCCACAGTTTTAACATTTCCAGGATTTATTTTTTTTTTACTTTTATACGTTTTTAAATTTACGCAACAAACACACTCTTTAGATTTTTAATTGTCCCATAAAAATGAGTTGCAGTTTCTGTGGTTCTATTTTACATCATGAGAAAAAAAATATTCCCACTCATTCAAACATCCCCACATTTCCATGAAACAAAAGTCATACAATACTAATGGTGGCTGTTTTCATGTAAACACTAAGATCTCATGTGGTAATGGCATGACATGATTTCTTTTGCCAATCTCGTATAGATGAGAATGGCTATTTATTCCGAATGCCAGTAATATAGCTTTTCTGTTCTTAAACTAGTCACTTTTTCTGTTGTAGAATTAGATAAGCAGTATTTGAAATGGTGTCATATTGAACATTTTTGGCCTTGGGTTGCTCACCCAACGCATCAAATGTTGCCAGAATTTAGCACCTCTCCCTGATTCGCGTTAAGCTCTTGGAATGCAGCGTAATTGCTGCTCGGATAATGTGCCAGCTGTAAATGTTAACCATCTTAAGACACCAGAAATTCTTTTGGCATTGAATGCAAATGCTTGACCCAAGTACACCAATCCAATCTGTTCTCACAGCCCTTTCCCAGAGTGAGTGAAGGGACGCGGGCAGAGGGGAGCGCGACACAACATTGTTGTCTTAACGTTTGTCAAAATAAAAGTCACCGCCTCTGCCTATCCATCGTAGTGCAAATGTGGTTGTTCTGGCCCGCAGCCTCTGGGCTGCTTTTACCTGCAAGGAAAGGAGGCAAATATTGCATGCAGGCAGCTTCTGACCCCGTTTACATCTGGGCCTGGTTACGTAATCCTTGCAGACTACAATATTTTCCATCTTAAGTACGTCAAGGAACACTATCTTATATAAGGCCAGATGGGCTTAATGCAGGATGCCTCCAAGAGCAGGCCGTTTCTTTATTTACAGTGCTCGTGACCCTGGTGCTTCCTGTTGGGGAAAACACACTAATCAGGGACAGTGTTGTCCACGTGGGACTGGTTTTCTGTCTCAAAAGGCAGATTTTTAGTAATGCCTTTTCTGAGAAATGTATTGGTGGGAGGGACTGTTGAAGGGTAGCTGGTTGAGCTAATGTAATTTCATGGTCAATTGCGTTATCAGCTAGCCAAGGTGTACAGCCTCGCCCAAATATCGAGTCAACAGAGTGCAGGTGGATGCCGGCCAGAGCTTGCAGAGTTTACCCCAGAGAAGACGGTTAATACCGCACCCGGTGACTGAGGAAGACATCAGTCATCAAACGATCCTGCTGTCCCAGTAGTTTATGGAGAGACGAGTGTTCATTTCTGCGGTGCAGATACACGTGATTTTAGGCAGGGTTGAGCATCTGAACTGGTAGATTCACAAATAGTAGCCTAAATAAGTAGCAGTCCTGGCTGTGGCTAGAGCAGGATTTCTCTATTTTGGTGATGCAGTCGTTGTGCCCTGAATATTCTTCAAGTCCTCATACTATGATATCTATTTGCTCCTTCTGACGGGTGTGTTAATTAGCAGAGTCGTTGCCCATTCGCACATGGTAGTTTGCAGAGTGTGAGTGTTATAGTGCGTGGGACAGGGCTACATGGGACCGGGACCAGGACCGGGACTGATGAACGCTGGATTGGATGACACCATCTCTCAAGCTCTAATTTCCATTTGAGCTGGCCCAAATGTGATGTACTCTTTCTCTAGACTAGAAATGTTCTAAAAAAAAAAAAAAGGGCAATGAACATTAATGAGAAGCATCTGATTATAAAATGAATGCTGTGATCAGGGCAGGAATAATGCTTTTAGATTATTGTGAGCTTCACGCCTTGATGTAGGATCAGAGGATCCCAACAGCGTTACGGCTTTAGCTGATTGCACCAAGCTTGTGCTTTATTTAATGGGAGCTCTTACCCTCCATTTCCAAGCTGTTTTTCTTTTTTTACAGACTTCCCGCAATTTCTCTATCACAGCTATCTCGTGTAATCGTCAAGCGCAGAAACACCGCATCCTTTCAGGAAGCCCCTTTGGTATGGACCGCCACAATAACTGCACAGGAAGCTGCCGTCGAATGAGCATGGCTTCTGCAGACACTCTGAAAAGAGAGTCAGCATGTGTTCCTATCAAAAGGCGTAAGTGCCACCTCACAGATGAGCTCAAGGCGGCGACGTTGCGATGCCGAGTCTTCTTCTTTCTGTTTCTGCCAGTGCTGCCTGGAGGGGCGACTTCCAGAGACTCGGCTCAGTTCTCCTAAACAGGATATGGCATCTTTCATTTTTACTAGCTTCCTGTTCATCAAAGAACCTTCCTACTGTTCTCCCAAGGCAGGTCTCGAGTTTAAAGTTTATTTTTTATGACAGTATTGTTTTTTTTGTTTGTTTTTTTCCACCCCCCTTGTTTTACAGATCATGAACATCCACCCTGTCACGCAAACATTTATCTATGACAGGACAGACATGCTCACACATTCATTCATGATGGTTTTCAATATTAGAAAACAAAAACACAGAAAAATGTGAACCACCATGTTAAAAATGTTGGATCCCCTTTCAGGATGGATGAATGGAACTGCCCCATGGAAAAGTAAAGAATCCAAAATCTGTCCTCATTGTAATTTTTTCTGGAGTTCTCTTTACAGTTTTACAGTGTACAGCAGTTGAGTGATACTGGCACCAGCAGATATGTCCCATTCCTCAAAATGTTCTCTCAGAAATGTCAGCTCTTACTGTACCAGCAGCTGCACCCTGAAGGTCAGGTCAGGTCTCCTGTGTCCACTGTTGCTTTTGACATTTCATATGTAATGGAATCGGTTAACTTTTATCTCACTTGTTTTGGAATCGCAGAATTCAGTGCTCGTTTCCGAAATGTTTCCACTTGTTTTTTCACCTTCAGTCAACCATTATGACCGGCGGACTTTACGTTATTGGCACTGTCCTTATTCCTTGGTCGTTCTTGGTGCTCTTTAAAACAGAAACACATTCTTCAGTCCCAAAGCACCAATTACACCAAGACAACAAGGAACCATCTGAGAACATCTAAGAACTTCTGCTCCACACCTTTCAGGTCCCATGTTGCTGGACCTTTTTGCATTGATGGACACATCTCAGTCGCCATCTGCCTTTGCAGTTCTAGTGGCCAAGGATTATAATTATGGAAGGAAAGTTTTTCTGTCCCCACTTCGGCTTCTCAATCATGGCGACGTTCACAAACATGTTGGCTTAAAGTTGTACGTTTTTTACGCTTAATTTTCATTTGTATTTTTCTTCGAACGATCAAGACACTCATTTGCAAAGTCACACAAAAATGGCGTCTGTGGCCTGGTTGGTGAGATTAGAAATGATTCTAAATGGACGCAGAGTTTTGATAATTATATATACGTGTTCCTCGCTCACCACAGAGCCGGGGACTTTGTGGGAGACGCACCCGTGTGGCTCCCGTCTAACACACTGTGCCGTTTTCTTGCCGAGACTTGGGACAGGTGGAGCGAGGCAGTGGTTGGACGGAAGGCGCTAGAGTGCAGAAGAAGCCAGCGATCAGCGATAGGCCCAATCCGCCCCAGGCACAAAACATGGACCAGCCGTAACCGTGGCTGATGTCGTCCGGGAGGCCGTACAGGTAGCGCGGGTAGCGAGACAGCTCGAAATTGATTCCTGCTACACAGGTGCACAACGAGATGATACAGAATGTACCTGAAAAAACCACAGGGAAAAAAAGGGGAGAACAAAAGATATTACAACAGGAACAAATTATAACCACTGTTGTTATTCCTTTAACATATGATCCTTTTCCCTGATTCATGCCTCTTCACAAGGTGCATTCAAGCCACGTCCTACACACGAAATCTGTTCTGCTTGCTGGGTTCACAGATAACAGTGCTGTCGCACATTAGTGGAGAAAGGACCCTACCTCTAATTGGGGACTCATTTTCCTCGTGGTGTGACTGAGCAAGCATTTAGCTGGAACTCGGCTCGCCCGTAATCTGACCCTCAATGCTCCTTCTGCTTTTATGACTTAGCATCTTAATTGGCTTTTTAATTGCCTTCTCATTATTCGAGAGCAAGGCACTGCATTAATCCTGCGCATCTTAATTGCGTCTCTGCTTTTCCCCGTGCAGCACTGGAGTTGCACGGTGCGCGCGGAAGAGACAGCCTGGCGTGAGGCTTCACCGCTGCCGTGAGACCAAGCTGCCCCAGGGGGGCAAATCCTTCACATCTCGGCACGCCTTCATTTGGGATCGATTTCTTATAGGATTTAGGATATTCTTTACATCCTCAACCCATAATTGACGTTCTTTGATTTTGCCCTGTGTCAAGGCATTTGCCTTAGTTTTCTCACAACACACACACACACACACACACACACAGTACGTGGGAATGTCTAACCTCTCACAGCCCAATGATCAGTATGCTCCCTGCCACTTTTTATTCATGTCAACCAAAAAAAAGAAAAAAAAACAGTGTCGTATGTGTTTCCAACACCTGTGACATAATTTATTCGTTCACTCTCTATTCCTGTCCCTAGCGCTGCGTGCTGGAACAAGTGGGACGAACGTCTCACTGTGGTGTGCGTCGTGCAGTGGTGAGAAAGGAGGCGTGCGCTAGCACTCCCTTGTGTGCACGCCAGCGATCGGCATGAAAGAGTGAGATGTGCTCGAGCGCTGTCAACTTAAAAGAACGTGAAATCAAGAGCAGCGCGCGCCCACACCGCTCGCCACTCTAATCTGCAATTAAAACGCCTCACTGGGCGACAGGCGCGCGAGTGAGTGAGGCGCAGCTTTATTATGAATAGGGGAGCAAATTTAAACACTTAACAACCACACTGAGGTGAGACTTTGCACCATTGTGTGCACAAATGTTCTCTTTCTAAATATATTGAGAACGCTATCGCTAAAAATGGCGCGTTGCTGGTTTTGACGCGCTAGGACTGGCGGTGCAATGTTGTACACGGTTCTAAAGATTCTTTACAGTGCATGCGTAATGCAGTTTGTGCGGTGTTTACAGTTTACACCTCACACCACCAGCCCACGGATGCAGCGTCTAGACGTTAGCGGCTGGTGAAGAGCCGGATGTGGTGCGTGGGGGAATTCTGTGGCGGTACTCACCGCCCATGAGGAAGAGGAGGCCTGCCACGTACTGCATGAGCCCGCGGTCCCAGCAGCAGCCCAGCATACCCACGACCCAGCCAAACAGGATGATTGCCACCGCCATGCCCATGAAGCCCGCTGTCATCCGGCGCAGGTCTTTATGAACACACACACAGAAAACACAGATGGTTACGGGGACGCTGCGAGTCTGAGGTCAGGAGAGTGCGATGGTGTACACGAGGTCACAGTGCTTGAAAGCATTTGCTGATTCTCTTCACAGTCTGGTGGAATTACAGATTTTCAGTTGCATTAATTTAATGAACTGTTAACTTTTATTGACATAAATCAGCCTTGAACGTTGTGTGATGAGTGTTATGGAAATCATAATGTGATTTTATGAGAACAATTTGCAATGTTAAAGAGCTACAAAAAGTACATTATTTCTCAAAAAATATTTCTCACAGGAATCTACACATGTAGATTAAAATGAAAGCAGTGAATAAACCTAAAATCAAGTACTGTGTGTAGAACTTTTTCAACCCCAAGCAGTAGCTATAGAGCAATAAAGTGTGTGTAAAGCGGGGATCTGAGAGCACATTCTACGGATGTAGGAGGGTCACACAGCTTCCGTGTTCACTTGCTGGTTCTAATATCACAGTTGAGTTCTCTCAGTATGGAAAAGGCATTTGGTCCAAAATGCCTGGGACAGAAACCTAAGCCAGCCAACTGTGAAAAGGTTACAGAGTTTTTCCCCAGGGTGAAGATCTGTCGCCAGTGGACGGAACACGCAACCACGAAAGAAAGCACCATATTCACCCTGGTCTAGCAAAGTGCTGGTGTTTGAAATAAATTCAACTTCTTAATGAACATTACAGCATGCATTACAACCAACTTGAGCGATTCTTCTTGGGAGGGGAAAGAATTTATATACCTCACATATTGTTTTATTTTGCTATTGTTTCTGATTCTGCTTTATATTGTGTTTGGGCCACTATCATTTTTCTGAATGTCTGTATTTTTTCCGAGTGTGTCTGTGAGCCAAGGTCAGGAGTGATAACATTCTGTGCAGGGCCCAACCAAGCCTCATCCACCCCTCTCTGTCTCCTCCTCCTGTATCTCTCCCTCTTCTCCTCCCTCCTCTCCTCCTTATCTCTCTCTCCTGTCTTTTCCTTCTTAAGGTTGATTTATCATGTGTAAGTTGTTGAGCTGACTGCATCATGATAGAATAGTGCACTTCTTTCTGGTGGAAAAAAAATGATCCAAAGTTTCTCCAAATGTGCAAATAAATATTGAATATTTGAGGACCTACAATTTCCTGACTTTTCAATGCTGAATTTTTACAATGTAAGAGCAAACGATTTCTCGTGTATGTATGAAAATATGTAATTAACGACTGAATTATTTACTATAACTTGAGGAGAAGATCTCCACACACACACACACACACACTCCTTGCTTCTCATGTTCATTGTTTTCCAGTGCCTGCTGCTTAGTGCACTCATCTATGGTGAAGTTCTTTTGAAGTTGTCACTTGTCTGAGACCTGACTGATGCTGGCGAGCTCTGTGGTGATGCGCCGGGTCTAGCAGGAGTGGCGGATTACCGTCTGCTCTTTCTGAGACTGACGGCTGTGTGACCTGCTAGGAGAGATTTAATGGTCTTTTCTGTGCCTGCGTGCAGGTGCCGCTGCAGTGCTCTCTGAGGGAGAACATATCAGGGCAGAGCATGCGGAGGTCGCGGTGCTGCTGAGGAAGGTGGAGGTCTCTGGAGGTCACCCAAAGTGGCGTCAGCGTCTCTTCGAAAGACTCTGCCATAGGTTATGCAAGGAACGAATGAGAGGAATTGGGAAGGGGACAGAAACCACCCAGTCTGTGACGATTCTGGATGACAAGCTACCGAGGATCTCTAGCGCTAGCTCAGGTGTCTTGGTTTCTGCTTGCATCCTCAGGACGTGAGCTGAGGTGAGCTGATAATGGCTGCTCTCCTGTGTGTGAAGGAAGGTGCTCAAAGCCTCTAAGGCAGAGCTGTGTAATTATGTGTGCGGAATGATCCAGTAATTACAACTCCTATGAAGACGGAGTGAGTGAGAAGAAGAGAGGGGAGCTCGTTCTTAAATCAAGGTCCTTGAAATCCCGTGGGTCAATTCCACATGATCCTGCTGTGGGATCTCCTGGGAATTCTTGGTACATGCAGTGCGTTCAATAGGCGACAGACGCCCCGAGTCTCATCAAAAATGCTAGCCGAAAAATGTGATCCTTTAAACAGCATGGATCATGGCTCCCGTATCGATCGGCAGTGTGGATTGGCAGACATGCTCAGGTTACTGCTGAAGGCCCAGCAGGGGCCCTCCAGACTGAGAAAAACACCCAGACCGTCTCAAACGCAGGATCACCGCCATGCCTCTTCTGGAACACTGAGTCCGTGTAGGAGGAGGGCGAGTCTTCCATTTCACCCTGTCTGACTCAAGGCATCAACCACTGCCCAGAAGTGGCAAATATATGAGATTCCCACTTTCCCATAAAAAAAGCACCATTCAAGCAGCCTGAATGAAAGGCTTCTGTATGTATATGAGGCAGAAGCATATAATTGTGTACAAGAAACTTGTCTGCGCACAAACACAAATCTACATCACATATGCGCACCTTTATGGAGGAAGATGCATGGAACAGTGAAATTTGGTAACCACAGCTTCCTTTCTGTAATGCCTGGGCACTTCCAGTTATCCTCATTAGGCCCAAAGCTGGACAGCATGCTCACTGTTGTGATGGGAAAGCCACTCACGCTCCTGTCCCCTGGGCCGCTCTCGCTGAGGTGTCTGGTGACAACGGTTGGTTTATTTGCCAACGGCCCATTTGGACACCGCTGTGGGTATACACATGCACATGCAAAAGCACTGTTTTGCACAGGGTAGATGCAGAGGCAGGAAACACACTAAAACCCCCCCCCCCCCCCCCCCCCAACCTTGACATTTCTAACATGAAGCTGCACGGAGCCTCGTCATTGTCGTGAAGAGTCATGAGTTGCGTTACACGGAGCAGATGTGCAGGCCAGGCCACGCAGGCTGCATGAGAATGAGAGCGATGGTATTTTGAGTGCGCCATGCGGCCTGTTCCTGTAATTCCGTTTTGGACCGCTTCTCCTGGGCTGACAGAACAAGCCTGTCCTTCCAGCACCGGACCAGTAAGCCCCAGCTTAGCGCAGTCTTGTTCATTTATTTACAGTATCAGCTGCCAGCAGGCTGCACATCGTTTGTTGGTCCTATCAGGCTCGTTAGTCTACACTGTTCCAGTCTGCACAACTGTCGTCTTTTTTTATTTATTTATTTTTAATTATATCCCTGCGCTCAAAGTTGACTCTGCAAATGAAAAGCTCTTAGGGGCAAAATGGAAATTTGGGTGCCTTTGCTGTTGATTAGCGGGTGCATGTCTAGATAAGCGGACTCTCTCTTCTTTATGGTGCTTCTGCACACAATAGATGTGAATAATGATGTGCCTCAAGGAGGCTTCAAATGATGGCACTCGGTGCGCCTTAACTAGAAAGTTAACTTGGTTTGCCAAAGGCTTCCCTAAACCACAAGTGGGTTTTCTTTTCTGTTTAAGTCTTCGAGCATATTGGAAACACTGCCCTTAGTCCCTCATCCAGATTGATTGATTGATTGATTGATTGATTTAATTTTTATTTCAAGTCAAAAACAATAGTACATACAATATCACATTAAATAAATTCAATTGGAAAAAAAAAGAATAAAAGTTCAGTTTGTACTAGCTAATACACACTATCCACTAATTAATGAATTATAACTAACTTGAAAAGGAGTGGTATGAAGTTAAACTTATTTACTCCCACCCCCATTCACACATAATTTATATGGATACCGTTACTACAGCTGATCACTCATTGTTATAATGCAGCTTGTCATACCAACATAATATAACAACACATTACAGATCGCTATTATCTCAATGCAATATACATCTGGGTGTTTATGTTTACACATATGTACCCACATGCCCACAACTTAATGTATTTTGATATGTATACTTATTAACATGGAGATAATTAGAACCTCTTGCCAACAGTCATATATTGTGACCAAATCAATTCTTTGTATCTTGTTTTAAATAGATGGATATTTGGGCATTGCTTGAGTTGTAGACTCAATCGGTTCCAAAGCTTTACACCAGACACAGACACACACCACATTCTCCTTGTAGTTCTCCCTGCTTGGGCCTTAAAGTTACTACAACCCCTCAGATTATAACCTCCTTCTCTTTGCGTAAAGAGTTTCTGAATATTATAAGGCAGTTCATTTTTACTTGCTTTATAAAGAAGTTGTGCAGAATAAAAATCTACTAAATCAAAGAATTTTAACAATTTAGACTGCAAAAATAGAGTATTTGTGTGTTCAAAAAATCCAACTTTGTGTATCACTCTCATTGCACGTTTCTGGAGTATAAGGAGGGGTTGTAGTGAACTTTTATAGTTATTGCCCCAAATTTCTATACGATAACATAAATAAGGTGAAATTAATGAACAATACAATAAATGTAGTGCATTATAATCTAAGAAGTGTTTGATCTTGTTGATAATCGAGACACTTTTTGAGACTTTGCTTTGTGTGTGTCTAATGTGTGGTTTCCAGCTTAGCTTACTATCAATTACTA
Source organism: Brachyhypopomus gauderio (assembly GCF_052324685.1). Lineage (NCBI taxonomy): Eukaryota > Metazoa > Chordata > Actinopteri > Gymnotiformes > Hypopomidae > Brachyhypopomus > Brachyhypopomus gauderio. The sequence continues at coordinate 4,755,599 of NC_135215.1, forward strand.
TTCCTAAGAATTTAATATCTGACACGATCTCTATTTTAATACCATTTATTTTTATTATTGAATCTTTATTTTCTTTGCACTTTCCAAATAATATTGCTTTTGTTTTAGCCAGATTTAAAGATAGTTTGTTTTTATCCATCCATAATTTTAATTTATGTAGTTCAGTATTTATATTATATATTAAATCACTACAATTCTCATTCGAATAAAATATATTTGTGTCATCCGCAAACAAGATTAATTTTAACACCTTGGATACATTATATATGTCATTGATATATATATTGAACAATTTTGGACCCAGTATAGATCCTTGTGGGACACCACAAGTAATACCCAAATACCCTGATTGTGACTCCCCCATCTTCACGTACTGTTGTCTCTCTGTTAAATAGCTTTGGATCCAGCGCAAGGCCACCCCCCTAATGCCATATCTTTCCAGTTTTTTGAGTAATATGCCATGATCAATAGTATCAAAAGCTTTTTTTAAATCAACAAATAATCCCACTGCATAATTCTTCTTATCTAAGCTGATTGTGATCTCTTCCACTGCATCCATTATGGCCATTGATGCTGACCTTGCTGCTCTGAACCCATACTGACCTTCATTAATTATATTATGTTTATTTATAAATTTCTCCAATCTATTATTGTACAGTTTCTCTAAAATTTTGGAAAATTGCGGGAGCAGAGAGACAGGTCTATAGTTTGTGAAGATGTGTTTATCTCCATTTTTAAACAATGGTATTACTTTTGCAATTTTCATTTTATTTGGAAAGGTTCCTGTTTGAAATGAAAGATTACATATATACATTAATGGTTTAGAAATGGTATGTATAATTCTTTTTATTAATGTCATCTCAATATCATAGCAGTCTGTAGATGATTTATTTTTGCACATATTAACTACGTCTATTACTTCCTCTTCAGTTACTCCCGACAGAAACATTGTATTTAAATTTCTTTCTATAGTTGAAGTATCTAGTTCATCGCCTGTGCCCTTAGGGATTTTATCAGCTAGTTCTGGCCCAACATTTACAAAGAATTGATTAAAACTGTTCACTATTTCATTCATGTTGTAATTATCACCGTTCTTATCTACAAAGTAGTCCGGAAATAAGTACTTGTTTGTAGACCCTTTAAGGATTGTATTTAGAATACTCCAGACCTTTTTGGTGTTGTTTTTATTGTTTTTTAGGAGATTGGTATAGTATAATTTCTTACTAGCTCTTATGATATTAGTCAATTTATTTTTGTATGTTTTATATCTTTGTTCAGATTCTTTGGACCTTAATCTAATGAATTGTTTGTATAACGTATTTTTCTTCTTACAAGCATTTTGTAAACCCTTAGTTAACCATGGACATTTCATGGCCATGTTATTTTTTTTAAATTGCCGAATTGGACAATTTTTGTTGTATATTGTGCAGAAGATCACTAAAAAATTTTCAAAGGCACAGTCCACATGTTTTTGCTTATATACAGTACTCCAGTCTTGATCTAATAGGTCATCATAAAATGAATTAATAGCTTCCTCAGTTTTTACTCGTTTATATATGGCTTTCTGGATCGATTTACAGTGACTATAACTATCATCGTATATTGTGAAAACTGGCAAATGGTCTGATATGTCACAAATCATTAGACCACTGACATTTGTGGATTCCATATTATTTGTAAAAATGTTGTCAATAAGTGTAGCACTATGTGCTGTAATTCTGCTGGGTTTTATAATAGTTGGGTACAGACTCATACTGGACATCCTGTTGATATAGTCATCAGTGATTCTATGTTTATTTGGATTTATTAAATCAATATTATAATCCCCACAGATGAATATAGTTTTATTTCCTATTGTCGAAAAGGTTTCTTCCATCCAATTAGTAAATGTTTCTAATTTTGAGCCTGGAGATCTGTATAAGCAACTTACAATTATGTTTTTCTTTTTTACATTTAATATTTCAATTGATATGCATTCTAACAAGTCACTTATCGCTGATGACATTTTTTCTATTAATTTATATTTAAATTTTTTGTGGACATATATAGCTACTCCTCCTCCGACCTTATTTACTCTATTTACATAATTCAGATTATAATCGTTTAATTCAAAATCAATACCTTTATCTTCGGTAAACCATGTTTCCGATATTGTTATAATACTGAATGGTTGCTTAAATTGTTTTAAATACTCTTTGATGGCATTGAAGTTAGTGTACATACTTCTGCTATTGAAGTGAATTATTGAGAATTTCCCTTCAGACTTAATAGTATTGTTATAATCTTCATCAGTGAAGTACCTACAGTCTATTATATCGTTTGATGATAATAAGTTATTATTAGGATCTAATCCTTCTTCCAAGTCTAGGTCATGATGCTCAATATACTCAAATGGGTTCAGAACTATGTGTTCACAGCCCCTAAGCATTTGTTGTGTCCCTAAATCATTACCATCTTCTATAACAGATGAATTAATGGATATCATCATGTAAAAATGAAAGGAATTAACTCATTAACCCTGTAGTAAACTCATTCGTATTTTTCCAGTTCTTTTATATCTTTAATAACTAGTACCTTGGCCTCTTCGGGTGAGCCTTTCAGTTTGATGAATACTTTATTCAGATTGGAACGTTTATAAGTGAACAACTCCAGCTGATTGGTTACTCCTACGAAGCATCACGTCTTATGGCTGCGGAAACTGATTTGGAGTGACTTGACATGTTTGCGCATGGCACTCGTCGTGGCCTTAAAGCGCTCTTGCCAAGAAGTGCTGACTTACTTTTCTGGTGTGTGTTTCCATCTGCCTTGGCCTCCACAGAGGACAGCCCTGCTTTGACTGCCTGGGAGGATAATAGAGATTCATTTCATTAGCCCATGTCAAGTGCCACCGGGGAGAGCACAGTTGTAGTCCTGGAATCGAATTCTCCAGGAGACGGTAGCAGCGGGAGCTGTGTCTTTGAGCTCTGTAGCCCCCACCAGAGTGCTGATGTGATGATTCATGGGGTGAGGGGTCACGGCATAGCCCAGGGTCAGGGCCCTCTTGCATATTGACCTCTCCATCTCTTAGGAAAGGTAGGTTGAAGAGCCAAGGACCAAAACACATGCTCTATAGACAGTGCCGTTTCAAGGTATTTGGGGGCCCCAAGCAAAGACACCAACCGGGGCCCCCCCAACCTCCACACCAGAAATCTCATGCCCAAACCCCCCTCCGGCCAAAAAAAAAAACATATCTGGCCGCAGTCCACCTTCAAGAACCACAGCATATACACCTCAAACTAACTACAAATTTACTACTTGTAGCTGAACATAGCAGATTTAAGTATGGGATTAACCGGGACGTATATATTGTTTTTAGCCTACCTGCTGCTAAATTACACCATTTGTACAGGTAGGCCTAATTTATCCAGTGTAAATCTTCACTTACCACTGTCTTGTGTTTTTTTTAGGGGTGTGCATAGATTAATTTTTTTAATCTAGATTAATCTCACTGAAATCTTGAAATTAATCTAGATTAATCTATATTAAAATGGCTCATATGTGTGCTACCCAAGTAATAACTAAAAGTCAGCTTTTGAGATAGGGTTTCTTAATACAGAGGGTGCATTAGACCAGGTGCTCATCTCCTGTTTCCAAAATGCATCAATGACTGAGGAAGCTGTTCTACTTTGATACTTGAAGAAAAAAACATACTCAATAAAATGTAGGCTACTCGTGTTCAACGGTTTATTCAGTTAAACATGAATTTGTAAGCCTACATACTGTACATTAAAAGGGGTTGATAACATGTTTATTCAGCTAAACATGATATTTGAAATGTAAGCCAACATTTAGTACATTTAACATAATTTGGGGGGGACTTTTTCAGAAGCCGGTTTGGTCCTCTGCAGTTTTAACTGTTAAAAATAAATATTTAAATAGCGACGAATCTAGCGCTAGGACCATGCAGAAAACGACCGCTCCGAGCTCTGCTCCGGTAATATTTTACGTTCCTAAAAATGAATTTTCCATGAAGCAAACCTGGCGACTTCGTGGCTGCATCCATGTAAACACACGTACGATTTTTAATTCACAGGTTTGAAAACTCGTTCTCGCCCCTACTGTGCAATTTGGTTAGGAATACAGCCGAGCTAAACTGTCAAGTTGAAAGTCATCATAGTTTGCTTACCCATTTAGTAGATATATTAACGGCGATAATTTTTATATCGCCCGATAAGAGTATCAAATTAACGAACGCCGTTAACGGCCCACCACTAGTTTTTTTGTGTTCCTCTTCCTTCTTTTGTTTTCTCTTTTGGCTTCCTGATGGATAAATTCGCTTCATGGTTAAGTTTCATATTTGCCGGCGTCTAAAACTTGGCTGTCTGCCAGGACAGTGTCTGCCTGCCTTCAGCAGCTGGTGGGAGGGGCCCCTTGAGGGGGATTCTGAGAACAGTGTCATTGCTCATGACTTTGAGAATGTAAAGGGGGGCTCACACAGTTTGTCGCTCCATTTAATTCTTAACCTGTTGTTGTCTGGGGGCCCCAGGCCAGCTTGGGGCCCCAAGCAATTGCCTGGTTTGCCTGCCCCATCGCGACGGGCCTGTCTATAGAGCGCTCTATAAGAGCCTTAAGGAGCAGTTCGGCCAATCCATTGCAACATGGCAGACAGTACAGATGCATGCAGGGGGCAGGTCAATGCCAATGTCGGATCCATCGCTTCAAGCAATCCAAAGCCCAAGGGCACACCTCCTGGGGGGAGTGCTGAGTGGTCTTCTGGTTGTCTTTTATGGAGACCTACTGGCATTGGGAATGTGAAGAGAGGAGACAGGCTTGTACTTGTGGGTGGTAAGTGGTGTGTGCAGGTTTCATCGGATAGTGGTGTTAATGTCCACTATCCATGGGGTTAAACCTCCAGATAGTGGGGTTAATGCCCAGAGCATCCTAAACACGACGTCATATTCTGCCTCACAGCCAGATTGTAGGGAGGACGATTAACCAGCAGACCAAACATTTCCGCCACCCATTTAATTAGTCTAAATTGTGCTGATTGCAGCCATGGAGCGCAATGATTGCAATCGATGTAAAGTGCCAGACTTTGAGATCCTGCTCAGGAAATAATGCCTTCTTATATGCTGTAGCTCATAATCTGGTTCCAGGAAAGACGGTCTGTTTCCAGGAAATTGCAGGACAACCACCCTGCTGAATTGCTGAGTCCTTAACCTTCCTGAATACCCTGTACCACACATGATCAGTGGTAAAATCACACATCATTATCAGGACTAGGTAAGAGTGTGACTGTTTTGTGGAAATGACTGTGCACCAGGTTTTGATTAATGATGGATCAATTCCACAAACGCCTGCGGAAGGCCTGGAAAAAAACCCCAATGTAATCCATAACTCTAAGTCACAGATCCTTCATCAGTATCATCAGCGCTGTTCAGCTGGACATGAAAGTTCAGTTCAGAACTTAAATGACCAAAAATCAGTTTATCAGCCCATAGAACAAGGGAAAAATTTACTTCTGTTGGAGATGTTTCAAGAAACATTCAGAATAAACTTGCCTCCCTGCACTTTCCCATCAATCTCATCTTCTGCAGACTGGGGGTGGGAGTGGGGGATTAATAACTATTTTTTAATGAAGCTTCGAGGTTGAGTGGTTTTATGAGGTCATGCTTAGCTGGGGGAGCACTGATGGAGTTGGGGGGAGTAGGAGAGAATTGGTACTGACAGTTAATCACTCAAATTGTGCCGCAGTCCCCATACATTACCTCACAGACGTGTCGATTTGCATTAAGAGGCGACGGGTCAGGAATGAGGGAATCCCGTCTCTTACCATCGGGGTCAATGGGTGCGGGCCGGCGAAGACACCGGATGTTTGCTTCAGCACTTTTACAGGCAGCACTTATGCACTTATACACGGCACATTTGCGGCTGGACTGTGTACAGCCCTGCACCAGGCCTTGCTATTAGTTCAATTCAAGGAAAACTCCACAACAGCATCAATTTTATGCTTTGCTGGACATGAAATCCAGCAGGGCATGTCAGGGTAAATATAGACGTACTGCTCCAGTGTTTTGGTATCTCGGATGAGCCTCCCTATTAATGTTCCTGCCGGTGGCCTGGGATGTGTTGGCATGTCTGGAAAGCGCTGACTGGAACACAGCAGGGGTCTTGGCACTAGAGCCCCACGTCAATCACCTTATCCACCCTTCATCTGAGCAAGCTCGCGCAGGTGCCAAAAAATCTAAAAATCTAGCGGGGGGTGGGGGGTGTGTGCTTTGCAGCGGCCGCTTGACATTGTTTACTTGGAGGGCGGCAGGCAGTCGGGTGGAGGGGGTGGGGGTGAGTGGGAGGAAGGTGGAGGTGAGTGGGAGGAAGGTGGGGGTGATGCTTGCGTGCACTCCACAGAATCTTTGCTGCCACAGCGATCGAAGTGACTTAATGCCAGTAACTGCTGCTGTGGGTCACGGGCGTGCAGGGGTCAAAGGTCAGAGCCGGCATGGTGAACCAACGCAGGGGGGTGTTGTAGGGAGAGTCTAGCCTGCTGTCAGATTCAGCGCGAGGGCTCGCGAGCACAGCCGTGGAGATCCATACTGAGCGATGGGCCAAGCTGAGACAAGTGCTGAGTGGCTTTCACCAGTGGCGCCTTTCATGTTTTACCCCACCAGGCAAATCTGACAGTGTGAAAGGCTTCCAACAATGGCGGAGTGCAGGAAAACCATTAGAATGTCCGACAGCTGCGATGCCTTGACACTAAGTGGTAATGCAAAGGACAGCGTCCGCGGAGTGACGCTTCCTGCTACTGAGGCTCGTGCTGGTGAACAAAGGTGCCCAAGCAGTGTAGCTAACAAGAACATGGTAGAGGCCCAATCTTTCTGCATGCTTGGGGATCACTGTCCCGCTGTGTGCTTGGACAGCACTGTCCTGCGGTGTGCTTGGGCGTCAATGTCCTGCGGTGTGCTTGGGGCTTCACTGTGCTGCTATGTGCTTGGGCGTTCCCCCTCTCCCTCTGCATGTTAAATCACACGCGCCTCCCCAACTCCACTTGGCAGGGGCCAGACAGGCCATTTCAGAATGGGACAGCCAGCCAGAGCTCACAGGAGGCCGGGAAGGGGGGGGGGGGGGGGGGGGGGTGTGAAGTAGCTCAGGGTCGGTGGGACAGTGCCTCTTTCAGGCTGACCCACCCCCTGCTCTTTGTTAAGCGCAGGGTATCAAACTCCGCGTGCCAAGCTGAGCGCTCTGCAGCTGAGTGATCCGTGCTAAAAGCCTCGTGTGTCTGTGCGCTGACTGCCAGCTGTCAGGTGCTTCGCCGGCCCCTTCTGTCAGGACCGTACGTTGACTGGCGTGTGGCGTCAGCAAAGCTACGCCTCCACCGACACCCCAGGCAACCTCACACTAGAAACAAGAAACATGAGATGGGTACACCCTTGCTTTGTTTAACACACTTTATCAAGGGCTGAACACTGGTGGTGTGCAGTTGTTTCAAAACGCAGAGGCCTTTCCAGATGCTACCAGTGTTCTGCCAAAGTCAACACTCAGATGTTTGATTAACAGAGGGCGTCCACCCCAGGAGCCCTCGCACCCTCTACTCCATGACTGTGGCCTTTCTCTTCCATTAATCCGGCATGCCTCTCCTGTCCTTCCGGCATCGACTTGAGCTTCAAATAACCTGCTGTGCCCACTGAGATCCTCTCTCACCTTACTGCACACACCCAGCAGCTCCAGTTAACGGAAGCGGAGCACATGGAGAGATGGAGCGAGGCAGAAGGGAAGGTAATTATGCCCTTTGTGAGTTTTGTGAGGGAAAATTAAAACTTGAGGGACTGTGCAGGTCCTTCAGCTCTCCCACACTGTGTGTCTTCTCTGTGGACAGAAATACACACTGTCTGGGTGCAAGTAACAGACCAGCATTGCGTGGCCAGATGATAGACACACTACCAAGAGCGAAAACCAGTGGATCCACCGGAGAAGTGATCCATAGAAGTGTCTTGTTCGCTGGCCAGAAACTGAAACAGAGAAACACACACCTTTGATGTACCAGTGAAAATGTCAGCTTAGCTGTGAACTGCACTGTGGGCACACGGATTGTCTGGAAAGTTTTCACAGCGGTATGTCCAATCTAGTGTGAAGATGTGGATTCATAGACTATACGTGATTCGGCCTGTCGGGTGAACCTCCACAGGATCTAAGTCAGCAGTTCCCAAACGGCTCTCGCAGGGATTTCTGTCGAAAGTATGACGCCATGTTTCCTCATGTGAGCTTCTGTGCCTGAAGAAAAGCAGGACATAAATTGGGAAAGAGGAGCATGGTCCCTGTAAAGAGGAGACACCCACTGGCTCTGCGCCCCAGTCATCAGTTCTTTCTCTTTTTCTTTCTTTTTTTTTTTCCTCAAGTCCACTTGAATCCAAGCACTCGTACTTGGTGACTTTGCAAACATTTGCATTCGTACGCACCCTCTGAGTGTTTTGGGGGGCTGAAGGATGCTGCTTTCTGTCAAGATGCGAACGCTGGGTGTGGTGGTGCCTTTGATTTGCTTTCAGTGTTGCATCACGGTGCAATAACTGCAAAAAGCTCATCATTTCTTCATGATATGTAATAACCATTATTATCAGCCATTAAAAAGATGGCCTTTAATTGCCTCTGCCTCCCACTTAGATGACAATAAGCAAACCATAAGCACTAATAAATGAGGAAATGGAAGTGTAACGTAGAGCGTATATAAACCCACAGACACCACAGTGATGCATATAAAACCACAGACATCAAAGTAGCGCATATAAACTCAGACACCATGATAGTATGTATTTACCCACAGACACCACATTAGCGTGTATTAATCCACAGACACCACAGTAGCGTGTATTTACCCATAGACACCACATTAGCGTGTATTTACCCACAGATAGTACAGTATGTGGGCAGGTAGGATTTTCAGATGCTCTTTGGCCACTGTGGTTGTTTTGTTTTATTTAATGGCCTGGGTTCTATAAGTGGTGGTTTTGACCGCTGGGAGACCTTGCTGCTGTGAAACAGGGCACCTGCTCATTGGCTGTAGTCTGTCCTTCCTTTAGGTCCTGGGTTCACCTTCTGCCATGCTCATTTGAGACCATGTGACTCTTGGGCTTCTGAGTGGCTTCCGCATGCCAGGCACGCTCAACAGTGCCAGGGCTTGGTCTCGCTGAATGCCAGAGGCACTGTGGGATATCAGTAAATGACTCTAAGGGAACTTCAATTGCCACGCGGCATGACGGCGGTGAGAGACTTCAACGTTTGTGCGGGAGATTTGTCACCAACTGAGCTGGTGTGAAGCCCACTGTTGTCCTATGGTAGGCCTACTGTTGTCCACTGTTGTCCTATGGTAGGCCTACTGTTGTCCACTGTTGTCCTGATTACCAGAGATACAGACAAATAAAACACAAAAATTTTATGGTTTCTGTTATCACAATTAAGAGATTTTAGTATTAAGCGTTTTTAACCAGCAGAATGTTTAAAAAGAGGTACTTGGTTCTAATTCAGTGCGCACTCATGGTACACGTAGAAACAGGTGGCAGGGAGTACAGAATTTAAAAGAGGTTTATGGAAAAAATCTCCAGAAAAGTTTGCATTATCCTAGTGTTGGCAGCTCCATTGTTTGGGACAGATCATCATCCAAAATACACAGAGCTTCAAAGAGACTTGACTTTCTCCAGAGAGAGAGAGAGAGAGAGATGTAGATGACCTTGGGTGTTCCAGCCTGTCCTTTAGTGGTGTGCAACGAGGAGATAAGGATGTACCTGCTGATATTTGCCCCCTCACCATGCATGGGCCTTTTACAGCACAGGTGGGCAGAGAGGCAGAGGAGGGTGATGAAGCTGCACGTCTCCTCGTGGAGCTTTTACAGCCGCAGACCGGATTGACAGGGTCTCGCTGAGGGAAGCAGCTCGTATCGTACAGCTGTGGTTCTGGGTCTTGGATAGCGTCTGTCAGGGCGTGTGGTAATGTTTGCGTACCTTGTCATTATCGGTTATCCTTTTGAGGGGCACAATGTCAGTGGCTCAGAGCATGTGGCTTGTGTGATGTTGTTTTCTAGAATGTTCCAGGCCTTAACTGTAGACCAACAAAACTGTAGATTTCTTTATACATGACTCCGTATTGCAGTTGATTTCAGGTTTCTTCTTCTCTCCTTCTAAAACTTTATTTGCATATCCATTTGGATCCAGAACCATTTAAGTGTAGTTTCGTCCTTTCACTTACAATTCAAAAACACATCTGTCATTGCCGTCACTTCAAATTTCAATATTCTCTAACAAGTAGGTCTAACAGAAATATCGCCTTCAGCAGGCCAAGGTTGGCTAGATTGCCGCTAAATAGATCATTGGAAATTTGAGTTGCTTTTGAAATCGTTTCCAAGGAATGCCATTTCCGTTTTCCCCATCTAACTTTAATTTGATTCTGGTTCAGATGCTTGTAGTCATCTCCCCAGAGGAAGCACCTCTACACTACAATCACCCGATGCTGCCTTCATCAAGTATATGTGAACATCTTGGTTTTGTTTTAGATCATATGTCCTTGCCTCAAGACTGGGAAGATCGATCATGTGCATGAAACAACCAGACGAGGATCTTATAAGGTTTCGTCTACTGCACCACTCAATACCGCAGTCCCATATAATACAGACTCATTCCTTGATGGCCAAAATCACGTCTAATCTCTAAAGCACAGAAAGCATTCTGCCAAGTGTAGTGGGGAAACAACTGTACAAAATGTACTGCAGAGTAAAGGGGAGGTGTTCTCAGCTCCAGAGGTGCTGGAGATGCTTCTTCTGGTATTGTTCAGAAAGGATCTACACGGGTGCAAGCATGTTCACAAAGACTCTTCCACTGTCAGCCACCATGGATCAAAAGCTGCGCACGGCAAAATGCGAAATCCAAAATCATCAAGGCTTAAACAAATATCTACGTCTTCCTCTCCTCTCCTGTGTAAATGGGAGAGTGCAATCCTTTCCAAAATTCATGCCTCAGAGCGACTTGCTGTTGGATTCTCTGTGAAAGTTGTAGGAAAAGGTCTGAACATAAGACCCAAGACGTTCCTGAGCTGAGTTCTGCAGGGAGATCAGGGAGTCTGCGTACAGTGCACGCATGCTTTTAGATGAGGCAGCGAATCAAATGGAAGCTCTGCTTTAATTGACCCCTTGAGAAAGGATTTTATTTTAATGTGCTGTTCTCTTTAAAACAAAGAATAAACAAGCAACTGAATGGAAAGCAGCTTGTTTTCACAGCAAAATCTGATTGGCTTTGGGTTTGTTTGTTTGTTTGTTTGTTTGTTTTTCCTCTGCAAGCATTTATATATGCGCTTGAAATGTTTTGCAGTGGTCCGACGCCAGCCGTGAATTTCTTTTAAGGTTAAAAAAAAGACGTAAACAGCCATGCCTGCTAGTCTTCAAAACATTTGCTTAAAAAACGGTTTGGCTCACACAAGATGTTTGTATATTGATCTCCCGACACATCACAGCACAGAAAATGCACACCTCCGCTATCTTAAAAGGGATCTGGGGGGGGGGGGGTCTCAGTGACCCGTTTCCAGACTATAAGCAGATGGTGTGAGACGTGCGAGAACATGCACGTTGCGTGAAGCTCCCTCTTCCGGTACTATGCCCTGCCCTGCCTACCTCTGCTCCACTCGTGCCCTGGATCATACACACACTCCACGACTGAACCTGGCAACCCAAGGGCCCGAACCTTTGCTGTTAATCTACAGGCCTTTTACTTGGCTTCTACCCAGCCACGTTCTCCATCTTCTGTGAGGTGCGAGGAGACCGGCTCCCAGAATGCTCGGCGCTGGCTGACCTTGGACCTTCAGTGAAGATTGGCATGGCTGTCTCAGACGATGTACGAGTTCTTAGCATGCGGCAGGTTAAACGGCCTTCTGACTCTCCAATGTGCTTCTTATGAGGTGAAACTGTGCACGTAATAATGGGAAATCAAGGTAAAACATATTCCTGCAATGCAATTTTTTGTTTTTACGATAATATACCAATAATATAATACCATTACAGCCAGATGCACACTTCTCTTCTGTGGAGAACATACTGATTTGGACAATGTGTAAAGCCACGCTATTAATATTCCTAAAGCTGCACATGCATTGATTGCACAGAGTGCCTCTTATCAGGTATATGGCTACAATTCTAAGGGATGGAGGATGCTGAATTTTAATCAGCATTCACGTCAGATTAGGTATAGTTGTGAGGTGGGTGCCCGGCTAAACCTTTCAGCCACGGGGTGGTTCTTGGAGGAGAGCTGTAATCTAATGACAGCAATGCGAGGGGTGTTACCGAACTGAGCGCTGTGAAATTCAATGTGGCACACAGCAAAAGAGCCGTAGGTCCCATCCTCCTCTCCAAAGTCTAAATGAGTTTGGGATTTGCCAGTCAGTGGACAGTCAAGGCCCTGCAATGTGACTAACTAGATTACTTTGGGGGCAGGCAGAGGGGGGGGGGGGGGGCAGGTGTATCCGTGGAGACAGTAGGAGACAGGGCTCCTGGAGCAGTAGATGATAATGGGGTCAGAAGGGAATATGCTCATATGCAAATGGCGGGTGCTGGACTCGCTGCATGGGGACGGGGCTTGTCTGTGGGCCGCCTGCTTCCTCCTGCTCATCGCACGCTCCTGCTCAGCACCGCCCCTGACTGAGAACACGCGCATCTGCCTGACTGCACCCAGGGCTCCATTATCTTAAGCTCCATGCATTCTACATGCTTTAGTTAGCCAGCGTTTTGGGCATCTGTGTTTATTTTCATCATATCAACAGGAATCCATTTGGCAGATATATTTGAGTGCTCTTTTATTTGCTCCAGTGGGTTGTGTGATAAGCGTTTAATTGTATGCATCCTTTTCTGTATGCGTTCACTATGCAGCAAATGAAAGGTTTATTACTACACTCATAGAACAGTTATGCTAATGGAACGACCAGGGGTTGTTTAGAAGAACGGTTGAAGCATGCCTTTGAGTTTAAATAAGTCATTTTATGCATTATAGTTTCGCCTGTCAGAAGATTAGCATTTGATTGATATTGCAGACAATAATGGAATGTTTTTTTTTTTTTTCTGACAAAAGAAGAAGAAGGAAGTCACGGGTTGATTAATGGTTGATTAATGAGTTGCGTGAGTCCCAGAAGAGTTGGGGCGTCTGCGAGCAGCTCGTGGCTCTGGGCGCTGGAGTTTGGCAGGAGCAGAACCGCCTGGGTCTCCTCCCTCCCCAGCGCTTTCGGAGGAGCGCCAGAATGCTGAGCAAACACATGGCACGCCTCCAACCTGCACATCTTACTCATGCAGTCTCGAGCAACGCAACACACACGTGCACGCACGCGCATCACAACACATACCTGCCCCTTCCTATCACATGGAAATAACATCTGTTGCTCTCTGAAGATGATGTGGGGAAACTGGATCACCGCCATGCTGGATATTCCCAGCACCCACATCGCAACAGCTCTATTGCAAACATTCTAGTCACTGCTGATGGCCCTAAAACTGCTGTTTTGCTACCGGCCTTTTAAAATAAATGAGTAATGATGCGTTTGGCTGTTGATGGTGCATCAAGAGTGGGAGGGTGCTGTTCAGTGTGTCACTCGGAGGGAAACGGAGCCTCTTACAAGAGAGACGTGCTCTGAACCCTGCTGTAAATCCTACCGTCTGCTCCTCGGTAGACTTTGACTTAGCCAGTCTGGGCCTCGGGTACGGTAGAAACCTGCGGCTGGGAAACACGACTCTATTTAAGGAGCCAAACATTATGTCTCTCTTGATCGTACTGATACATTCGGTTGTTTCTAGTCCCTTGTGAGCTGAATACTGAATTATTCGTAATATGCTCAGCTAATTCACACTAATGAATGTGAGATCCATGGATGTTGATGCTCAAAAGCAGAGCGCTACAGAATAACATTTACAGCTGACCCATAATCCCGACGTACACTGGATTAAAAAGGGGAGAAAATGTAGAGGAAAACAATCTGGCCATTTTGAACATATAAGGGCTTTAAACATTGGAGGGCGGGGCATGAGAGTCATCGTCACTAGAGCCCATAGCGAAATTTAGTGGGATTTTCGATCATCCATACAGGACTGTAAGGGAGGGAGGGCATAGAGGCTATTTTTGTGCCCGAGGGTTGCACTGCAGAAAAGAGATTATCCATACGGGTAAATATAGAGCAGTGCTGAGTGGATTAACAGAAGAATGCAATTATGCTTCAGATGCACTGTAGCCGTGCTCTTGTGCACATTTAGTCATCGCTGGATGTGTCTGCTTTGTTTTGGAAGCACGTTACACTGCTTTGCAATACCTAGTTATTATTTCGCTTGTTTGTTTACTATGAGTTCACTCCCTTAAGTGAAGATTATTTTCAAATATGCAGAGCCGATGCAAAAACTGAGAATTCCATGAAATCATCAAGGTCACATTTTTCTGAAATCTGATTGCTTTAGATCATGTAGCAAAAAAAAAAACCCATCAGTAATGGACGTTCCCAAGAGTAAAGACAGACGTGATCAGTAATGGTACGCAGCCTCGTGTGGTTCCTGAGCCATATATCACAGCAGGGTCATGCATTGATTATGCCTAAGGAACGATGTCCCTGAATAAGACTGAAAAGTCTCACTGGTCATTTGCTGATGTAATGCATGTGCAATGGGTAACGTCTACACCTGGTGAAATGCATCAACTCCAGCTCACTCAAAGGCAGCCTATTGATTTTTGCTCTCATGAGAGATTGCCTGCTACATTACAGGGAGAAAACAGAAAAATCACCAGAGCATGAACAAGTAGAATTTCTGGCAATTTCAGACATTTACTTTATAATCCAGTATGACCACTGTTTCTAAATTCTCAATTAAAAAACACTTAACAATAAATACATTTAGTGTGTGCTTTGTCTTGAAAACTGAAAAACTGAATTGTATAATTGTATAATATATCTTTACTTTTAGAGCATACAGGAATCCAATCTGTTTTTTTTAAACTGCCTGATTTTAGAAAATCATTGTAGTTACAAACATTCCAAATGTCATGATTTGTCAATAACACCGTGAGGTCATCCACTACCATGTTTCAGTCCACTTGCTGTGAATGTCATATAAGACGCCGCTGTCTGGCCCGCTGTCTGGCCCGCTGTCTGGAGTTGCCCAGACGAAGATGGGTTCCTCTGCTCCTTCTAAGCATCTTCCCTTATGGGGGACTGGAGATTTTTCCCTGCCATCGATGCCTTTGGCTTTGCTCATTAAAGGTCTGCACCACTAATTCTGTAAAGCTGCTTTGTGATAGTGTGTATTGTAAAAATAAAAAGTGTTATACACAGAAAAATGAATTGCAGCTTGAGGAATTCTTGGTCCTCACTACAAAACACACACACACACACACACACACACACACACACACACAGAGTGAAGAGTCATTACGACGGCAGTCATTAAGCTGCCCCCACTGAAGCGATTAATGAACTCGGGAAGCCACAGTCAAGCAATTCTGCTAATCCAGGAGATTGTCTGTGGATGCGGTAGCCAATGGCAACGAAGCCTCGGCTTTGTGGATGGAGGTGACAGTGTCACAAGTGGCACCATCCCCCATCATTACTTTGCTGTGATGCAGTTCTCCAACATTCCCACGGGGAATGGTCATTTGAGATCTCCTTTACCTTGCTGTTAACTACGCGGCACCAGTACTGGGCTGTATGCTTCACATAACTCCTGCCTCCTGACAGAACATGGATGAATATGCTTCGACCTTGCCGCACGTTTGATGCTGAAACGATGTCCTTGAGGATATTTGCAGTTCATATTCATTCTGCCACTGGGTAAGGTAACACTCAACACAAGGACTGGACTATTCACTACTGGAGCAATAGGCCATGGCTGCTGACCTTGGCATCCTAAACTGACAATGCAACAAAGCCGAGAGAGAGCGTGCATGCATAAGTGTGGGGCTGCCCGTGTGACCTTGCTTTCTCCTACCACGTTTACTGCCACAGGGCTTCATGGAGGGTTCCTGGCTTAATTTAATCGGAAGATAACGTTAGTGCACAACGGGGTTGGGACGTGGCCAGTCGGCACACACTCTGGGCAGCAGTGAGTTAGAACAGGCCTGACCTGTGAATTATGCTCCAAACGGCTGCATCTCTCAGTACACTGCAGAATGCTGAAATCTAAATGACAGACCCACTGTTACGACTGTATTTGGTCATTGTATGGCGTTTATATAACACTACAGGGAGGAGAGGATTGATGAAAGACTTTGGGAAAGGGATAAGGTATCATGCAAAAGTGCAAGTACCATTCCATCTGATATGTGAGACACAATTGTATTGGTTTTCACTAGACAGCAATGCTTTCCTCTTCACAGCAATGAATAAGGCAGAACATTTTGTCCTGTGTGGTCAAAATGATGGAGCAAGTCAGAAATACGTAACACATCATACTGACATTACATAATGTGACGTTACTGACATCAGTAAAAATTTCATTTCATCCCAACCTGGTATGTCATTTCATTTTAATCTAACATGCTGGGTAACTTCCGACATGGTGGTTTCCCGGCACGTTATCATGAATGAAACGGCTAGAGCCATCATCCCCAGGCCTTGCAGTGAACACCACACTGGCCTTGGTAAGCCCATTCTTTATGCCTGGCGTATCTCACACATGTGGGTGTGTGGATCAAAGTCATCTCTGATCTCACTGGCCACTAGTCACTCCTGGCTGGCCCTCTGTCAGATTGATCCTGGCCAATCACAGTCCTCTAGTGCTTTTGGGTCACGCCCTTGAACCAAAAGGAAATCTGGTGAATCCAAAATGCCCAGAGTGCATCTGCGTAATGAGGTGCATCGATCAAGGCCCGGATCATCAGTGTGCACCACCACCGGACCCGCCCCCCTTTCCCCCGGACTCCTTCGTTAATTACTCTTGATTGCATTTCCTACCCCTCATTGCAAACAAGGGAGATTTAAATGCATGTGAGTTCTGCTCATGTCTAGTCCATTTGTCTCACTGAGCATTAGTGCTGGTAGCTGCCAATCTCAAAAACACACAGCACCTGAAAACAGAGGACCAGCGATTGATTTCACTGAACCCGAACTGCAAAAATTATCAGCAGCTGTGTGCTCAGCATAATTAGTCTTTTGGTATCTTTCTGAAAATGTGCATTTTTAGACATGATCATTTGGTGTAACTGGGGGTGTAATGATAAATAAAAAAATTTTAACAAGACCTTCGTTTTCCTTTATCAAACTGCTGAACCAGCAGATTGACAATCATTGTAAATGAGTAAAATAAATTATATTATACTCAAAGCCATTAAAACAATAATCTGCTGATTTTGGATGACTTTTTTCATCTTCGATTGCAGTCATTTTCTAAGCTCTATGAAGCAAGCATGTTCCTCAAGGCATCAAGGCCCCAGTTCTGCATTACTGAGGCTTTTATTCAAATCACAGAAACACCAGGTGTTCAGTTAGCAGAGAAAACAGTCAACCAAACAGTCTCTGACAGATGACGTTAACCAAGGTGTGCTGTGGGTTTAATTGACATTTCGATAGTATTCGGTGCTCAAGGCACTCAGAGCATTTTCTCTGTAATCACTTCCATTTATTGGTGAAATCGTATGCTTGTGTTGTGTGAAAGCCACAACAATAAATCCCATGATAGAAAAGACAAAATGGTTATCCACACGATTTTCTTTTAGGTTTTCAATGTGGAAACCTGGACAGCTGGTAGATGAGCTAGGAAACAAGGCACAAATGATTTGCAATGGCGAGATGCAAAAACATAATTTTCTTTCATTGTTCTCTCCCCTGGGTTTTCCTGAAGAGTTGATAAAGAGTTCATAAGGAGTGCTGTTTTCCTTTCTTTTAAAGTAGTTATTATATCCATGCGTTGTTTTATTACAGATGCAGTAAACATAAGACACCCAGGGCTGGTCTTGTTAAGAGCTGGTCTTGTACTGCTTACCACTTCTAATTCTGTAATAAAGTACAATTTCATTTCCATTCGTTTCCTGGTTATCATAAGCCAAATGAAGCTAGCTAGCTTAAACCAGATGTTATGCACATGGGGTAACGTGGTGGTAAGGTTTAATTGTATAGGCTAGTTTTTCTTACAGAGTTTGTCTCGGAGTGGTATTCTCTCTGTTTGCTTATGCAATTTGATGGTTTAGTGTTGAAACTCACGTTTACTGTACTACTCACTGTAGGTATGCCTCCAAAATGTCAAATCAGTGGCACCACAGGCACGTGACTGCACGTGACCCATACGACATGACTGACCCACATGAGCCTGCAACAAGGGCAGCAACCACGCGTGGTCTCAAACTCAAACAATAAACCAGCGTGCTGAGCACAGGACCCAAGCCAGCCCTGGAGAGCAGCCAAAGCTATTGCTGAGTGACCATCATCCATAAATTGAACATTCATTCATTCATCCAGCTTAGGGAAAGACAACACAGTGCAGCATTCTCATTCAGATAAAGATCCAAACTTGTGAAGTGTGGTCATGCACGGAAAATCTTTTTCTGCATCGCTTTACGTGATTGTGGATCAATGGTAGAAGCAGGTTCCGTCTCTAAAATGTCCAACCTTACTGTCAGGAACCGACCATTGTAAAGGTTGAGGGAGTCAAACAGGTGTAACATAGCAGAAAGGAAAAGGATTCATCAAGGGATTGGTGGGGGCGTGTCTCATGATAAGAAATGTCAAAATGGCCAATCACGGATGTGAAATTTCTCCATTGGTTGCTTCCTTCTCCCGTCGTGTCTCTCTGACTCATACCTGCTATCCTATCAGCCGCTCTGATGTCGGCCCAGGTGGCCCCCCCATGGCTTCTGTTTTCATTTTCATTATGTATTAACGCAAAAAAGCTTGTGGAACTGACTTGTTTGAGAGAAATGTAATCTAATAGGAGCACTGAACAATAGCTGCAATGTGACAAAACCCAGAGAATCATTACGTTAAGGAGGACTGGAGGCACGGAGAGGGGTGAATTTACACTTCTTGCATGATATTACAGGTACTGATAAGTTAACACTGAAACTCACTTCATGCAGTAGAGTTGCATTAATTGTTTTACCCCATCTTAACTGTAGGTGATTGTACCAGTGGCAGTTAATTACTCTTAGCATCCTACTTCCTCTGAGTATCACAATCTGGTGTAAGAAGACTAAATTACAGCTTGGAATGTTGTCATTACAGATGGGCGTACTAAATTACAATGCTGAGTAATCAACTGGTAATAGAGCCCAAAAACAATAACAATGAAACCACCAAATGCATTTTTAATGGAAGGTTAAAGTGTAGTTGTATGATCTTTAGGTTAGGGAATGTGATATTTGCTACTTCACAATTATGTAGAGCTGTCCTGTGGTTGTAGCATTTCCAGTGATCAGGCATCAGATTTGACTTGTACCACCACAGTGATGGTGTGAGTCAGAGGACTGGGTGTACTGCTGCTGTTCACCGTTCTTTGCTTTCTCAGACATTTCACAGCCTTAAAACAATCCATTTGAAAACTATCAGCATCATTACTGTGTCAGCTGACCATAACTGAACGGTGTGTAACAGGATCATCCTTGATTTCATTGTTATTACTATAGCTAGGTGTCTCTAGATATTGCTTCTGTCCATATATGATGTCCAAAGTTATGACATCATATGACATCAAAGTTATGACATCATAACTTTGTGCCCGACTGGTTCTCTCTCAGGATAACCTGGATAACTTTCGTTCTGCTGAAAATGCATAGCACATTCAAGACCAAGACAAAACAGTGGCAGGACACTCTTGCCAACTGAAATGGTCCTAATGTACTATGCATATATGATGAAGGTAATTGACTTCCATCACACTTAACAGCCAAGCATATATTCTTCCTCACTTTCACGGAAGGGTCAGTCGATTTAAGTGTGTGAATTTATTACCTTACTGACCAATATCAAAGTTGGTGTTGTCTTTGTGTTCTGTGTGTTGCTCCTTGTTCATCAGCAAACGGTCCTGCCTGTGATCAGTATTCTGAGATGGGGCGATTTTGCTTCCAGGGGAATAATTAGTCTGACACCTTTAACCATCTTCTCTGATTATACCCTGTCATGTTCATTGACAGCTCGTTCTGTGTGCCTCCTTTTGATGTTACAAAACCCCTAAGATGCCGCATTTACGGAGCAAGGCCTCCTCTCTGGGAAACAAAGAGTAAAAAAGAGGAGAAACCCCCAAAGGCATCGAGTGGGTTTAAATAATGAATGGCCGGCGCTGTCCATGTCTGGAAACAAAAGATGTAGACATGTGCGTGTGTGCAGATAGCACAGGTTTCCATCTGTTGCTTTGAAATTCGGCTGTAATAGTGAAAGCACCTTCATTTGTAACATCACTGCTCTGCCATGGCTGTTTCTAGACATCTGACTGATGTGTACAAATAAGTTCTTACAAGCTTTGAAGCTCAGCTGATGTCACTTGAAGGATTCTTCAAATGCATATTGTGGAAGTGCAAAAAAATAAAAAGTTCGAACTTGCTGTCGTATGACTGTCACACCCTTCATGAAAGTCAAGTTTCAGCATGTCATCCGAGAAGAACAGTGTTAGAAAGTGACCAGGCGTGATATGATGCTACCTGTTCCTTATCACTCTGCCAGTCACTAGTGGATGTGAGCTGCAGGGTCATAGCTGTGAGCCACTATCCCTGTTCCGCTATCCCTGTTCCACTATCCCTGTTTTGCTAACCCTGTTCCACTATCCCTGTTTCGCTATCCCTGTTCCGCTATCCCTGTTCGCTATCCCTGTTCCGCTAACTCTGTTCTGCTATACTTGTTCTGCTAACCCTGTTCCACTATAGCTGTTCCACTATCCCTGTTCCATTATCCCTGTTCCGCTAACTCTGTTCTGCTATCCTTGTTCTGCTAACCCTGTTCCACTATAGCTGTTCCACTATCCCTGTTCCATTAACTCTGTTCTGCTATCTTTGTTCTGCTAACCCTGTTCCACTATAGCTGTTCCACTATCCCTGTTCCATTATCCCTGTTCCACTAACTCTGTTATGCTATCCTTGTTCTGCTAACCCTGTTCCACTAATAGCTGTTCCACTATAGCTGTTCCACTATCCCTGTTCCATTAACTCTGTTCTGCTATCTTTGTTCTGCTAACCCTGTTCCACTATAGCTGTTCCACTATCCCTGTTCCACTATCCCTGTTCCATTCTCTCTGCCCTCTTCTCCTCATTTCTATGATTTCTCACTCATTTCTGCCGAGTTATTCGCTGAGGTGGTTTGGGCGTCTTTATCTGGCCAATGTGTACTTGTTTTTTATTTTATTACTTTTTTTTACAGCAATGGCAATTTGGCCCTTTCAGATGAGCTACGGCATGCCAGCATTGCTAGTAATATGTGTGTTAAATCTTTCAGCCAGACACTACCCTGACTAGGAGGGGTGACCTTCTCCTCTGTTGAGGACAGTTGGCTTCTCCTCTGGTTAGCTCAGTTGGATCCAACACCCTGCTGACTGATCAATCTGTGTGTCACTCTCAGACTCCTATACTTGACTCTAAACGACTGTCAAGACTGTTTCTGACTCAGCAGACACAAGATGCATTCAAAGGAAAGGCCTATGAAAACTTGCTAAATCTTTATCCATGGTACTGAGGTGCTTTCAGCTACGTTGTTTTCTGGAAGTAAGCCTGACCAGAAGGGAGATCTGTGAGGGAGAGGTGCTCCCGAAAAGACTGAGCGATGTGAGTGGTGACATGACTAAAGCTGCCTTGAGCTGAACTTCACCACACACTGATTCACCCTGAACACAGTGACAGTTCTGAGCCAAGCGGGGGGAAAAAAAGAACCACAGGAAAAGCTTTCCATTGCAGACTGCATGCATTTATCATTGGTAGCACTTGACCGCACCAAGCTCTGGGTCTCCATCAGACTGGAGGAGCTGGAACGAAAGAGCCGGCAGGCTCGGGGGCTAAAGGAATGTCATCTCTCCTGTCACCTGACAGAGGCCGATCTTTGCGGCGCGGCGAAGCGTGACTGCCTGACAGTTTGAGGACGCGCCGCGTACCGTCTCCATCCGCCGTCTCCGCTCGTCCTGCTGCCGTCCTGGAGCCCGGATGCAAGCTCACCCCTCTACCGTGATCCCTGACAGGCCCGGCTCCCTTGGAGCATGAGGAAGCCAAAGTACGCTCATTCACACTTCTGCTCGATGGTCACTTTCAAAATCATGGCCCAAATGTCTCCTGTTGCTCAGTGAAGCGAAATTCTGATTTTGTGTGGCCAGGGCCTTCAGCCCAAAGGAGTGTTCAGGCTGGATTGTCATGTAGTTATCTTGTACCTCCCTCCTTGCAGTCTTCATAGCCTGCTCAAATCTGTGTTATACTCACGGTTGCCAGGAAAGGGTTTTGAAATGAAATATGATTTTTGCATTGGTTTTAATTAATAAAAAAAATCTCAAAGCAATATTAACTTCACTGTTGGGTTTGCTGGACATCTTGACTTGAGACTAGCGTCCTATTACAAAACAACAACGGATTACTATGACCATACTGCATTAGTTGGTTCCGTTGGGAGCTCAGTAACTGATGATTGACTCCACAGTTCTAACCCACAGTTTCACGACTTTCCATAGCTACTGGTTTTGTTAACCCTGAGTCACAGCTTTCTGAGTAAGTGAGTCATGAGTAAGTCCACGAGAATGAACCTACTGAGCATTAATCTGTTTCTTCCAACGTCATTGCTTTCTTTGAAGGACTACCAGGGCCGGCACCAGAACATATACAGTGGGGAGCATCAGAAAATTTTGGGGTGGCGAACTTAAGTTGTTGAGCGGGGGTGGGGGGGTGGTGAACGTAAGTTTTTGAGCGGGGGTGGCGTGTAACGATTGTTGAGCGGGCGAGGGGGCACCATGTAGCAATTGTTGTAAAGTAAATGGGTCTTATTATTTACATTGAGGGGGCAGGACACCTCGCCTGAGGGGGCGACGCCCCCATTCGCCCCCCCCCATCCCGTGGCACCGGCCCTGAGGACTACACAGTTTGTGGAGGACAGTCTTGTGAGCACAATGTTGGCTAGACAAATCCATACCAATCCATAAGAATGATCATGAGCTCAAGAGAGAAAGAGAAAAACTCTGTTACTCACGCAAGGAATGCCACTCGTCTTGCCGGATAGTCTTGGTGATGTTATAGGACAGATTCTTAGGAACTGTGGCAGAGGAATAGTGGTATTTGATGTAGGAGCATCTTGCAATAGCACC
Organism: Brachyhypopomus gauderio; assembly: GCF_052324685.1. NCBI lineage: Eukaryota > Metazoa > Chordata > Actinopteri > Gymnotiformes > Hypopomidae > Brachyhypopomus > Brachyhypopomus gauderio. The sequence continues at coordinate 4,778,826 of NC_135215.1, forward strand.
TAGAACCAAAAAGAGATCAGACAGTTAAGAGACCACATATCAGCCACATGTAACCTTATTTTAGAGGTTAAAGAAAAAAAAAAAACCAAATCTGTTTTAAGCAACAGTGACGGATGCAGCAAGACACGTCACTGATCCATAAAGCTGTGGATGAACAGATATGTTCTGCTTTATCCAAATAAAGGTCAGTAGTTTCTGATTTACAGTGCATTTCACTGTAAATGGTTGCTCGCTTTGGTGAATTTGTTGTGAAACCATTTTTTAGCACCTGTTTTTGACACTCTGGTTCCAGTGCCTTTGACTTAATCTTACTGCATTTTATCAAAATCAGAGCAAGTAGCAGTATGTGCAGTTCTTTCTGTCCTTCTGTGTGTGTATCTGTCCTTCAGCTCTAAGCACCTCCATACCGCTGTTCTTCTAAACTTATTTCCCAGCCAACAAACTCAAAAGGCTTTACGCTTCCATTTAAATCCTTAGGCCAGTACGTTACATTGCTGATCATAATTCGCCTGCAGGTTCTTACAGCCTCTGCCTGGTTTTGTTCGTGTTTTTTCTAGCTTCCAACCATAAGCGACCATTTTGTGACCACTGACATGCATGTCCTTTGATGAGAGGGAGAGATACTATACATGTTTCTTCAAGGCTAAGGTGATTTCACTAGAGACCAGCTCTTGTGAAGCTTCAACAGCGTGAACAGGAACACTACCCACCCTTTTCTCTACAGGCACAGAGCAATATGCTTGCATGTCCAAAAGACATATGTGTTCACAACAATGAGCACACACACACACACACACACACATACATACACACAACAGGAATGTAGCCGATGAAAAAGGTAATTATTGTCTGCTGAATCCTTGCTACCGTATATATGCCAGGAGTCATTCCAGCATGCATCACCATCTAAGATATCATTTCCTGTTAATTATAATGCTATGCAGATTGGGCACAAGCACTTCCTTTCATCCTGAGTAGGGAATTACAGTACTTGGCCTGCTGTTCCAGAAACATGTGTCTCAATTCTAATTTATTGTATATAGTTCTTGAGAGGACTATTCCAGTGTCACACTGATTAATTCGTGATTAGTGTTATGGTTTGAAAATTGTTGTCTCAATTCAATAGGGACCCTTTTGGACTTATAGGCTCATACAAATGCCTTTCAGTGCTGCAGGAATACAGAGTGTGAATGTAACTTTTGGGCTTTGTCAAGAACTAGATCATTTTGAAAATTAGATTTCACAGTCAGTAGTTACTAGTTATATTTCCTAATGTGTCATCATGATTTGCACTCATCTCTCCAGACGTGGGTGAGATGTGGGAGGAGCCAATGTCTCTGCAAGTATCTCTCATTACCCTGTTCTCCACACACCCAGCGTTACTCTGTGTGCGGCCCGTTTTTGGGGTCCAGCTGCTGGTAGAGACTGGGCTGCTGACTGTGCTGGACTTAGGCTGGGTATCTGCTTATTCTTTAATGGTCCTCTTAAAAGGAGGACCATTAAATAACAATTAGGAAATTTATGGAGGAGGAGGTGTGTGGAGAGGTCACTCAGCTCCAGCCGAGGGCCGTGCATGCCTGCCTCCCTGTCGTGTCTGTGTTCGGTTTGTCCCAGTGAGGTGCCTGGGTGTGTGAGCCTGGCTCGCAATTTGTTCCTTCCGCAACCGTGATATGGGCTGCAGTTCAGGAGCAACAGCCCAGGCCTCGTGCACCCCTGCCTTAACTTCTCCCGAGTTCACAGAAAGGGGTTCAGAAAGTTTGCAGAGGCTCTTTGTTCTGGTCATTCATCTACAGCCTTCCATCCTGCATGTCCGGTATTACCCAGTAGATTTCTTGTAACCTTTCTTCTGAAGGGTGGATTTGATGCGTGCTTCTCTCTTATCGCAAGGGCATTTTTTGTCTGCTTTTCTGCAGCTGATGATGCCGCTCATTGAAATACTAAAATCGCATTCCAAAATGCAGGAGTCACACCTGCAGAATGAATTACCCATGAGTTTGGAGATTGCATTTCCAATCCATCCTCTTGATTTTTTTATGTGATTGTGTCCATTTTTAATAGACATCCCTAAGTTACACCCATCTGAATTTTTTTAATCATTGTGGCCGACATACATTTTCTGCTGATCCAAGCAAAACGGTTACACCGGTGTGAAATGACAACGGGCCCCATGGTGTGATGAGTAGTGCGGTCAATGTGTAAAAAGTCTCGTAAACAGCTGGCTGATTTGACAAAATCTAGAGTTGCTCTTGTTGCCTGACCAATGTGTGTCTTTAGCTCCTGACATACTACCCAACAAATGATGCAGGGAGCCTTGTAGTAGCATCAGAAACTCTGAAATCTGAATATCGTATTTGTAGAATATTATTTTAGTGTCAAATGAAAAGCATATGCAACCAAATATTCATCCAGTATTATAACAAGTCATTCAGATTTTGTATTTGTATTTGACCTTGTACACATCTCATGTGAATGTGGATTTAAACAGTGCATGAAAGTTGTTTTTTTTTATTTTTACAAATTTTATGGTTCAGCGAAATAGTCTCAATTAGTCATGTCAATCCTGCAACCTCACAGTATATTGTAAAAGATCTCTTTAGAACGCATGTGTGTGCATTATGACGCTGTTTCACTGAGGTGTCCTTTCTAAAGCACAGCACTCACTTTACAGAAGTCCTCTTTCTATACTCCACCTCTCGCTTCTGTAAAGTCATGTTCAAGCCTTAGCTAGTCTTCTCATTTAAATAAAAGAACCTTCGATCACCTCTGAACTTGGAAACAATCCTGCTGTAACCACAGTACCAGGAGCACAACGTTCTCTACTGTTCAAATATGTAAACAAGCACAGCCAATTACACATTCATCTGCAGATTCTCTGTCAAAGGCCCTGGAAGTTACGCTGACAGTGTTTCATCACATGTATCCCGTATTGAATAGGAAAGGGAAAAGGTTGATTAGGATTAATAATTCCTGTAGTCTTACCCACTTGTTCCTCAAAGTACGATATTCGCAAAAACCACGTGTGTTCCTCAGAACTACAGGGCAGATTTGCAGATTTCCAAATGAAAACTTTCACTTTGTATTCTCAATCAAATTTCTGCCTACAGATGGCAGCGAGGAGTCCTTTTAATGCCTGCGAAATGACTCTTTACCTTTTGCCTTTTTGACTGACACATTAATGAAAACTCATCACGTCACATGACACTTTAACATCAGACCACGGAAAGGCGTCTAGCCTAAGATTCCTTCCTTGGAAAGAATGGAGCTATTTGTGTCAGGAAAAAAAATACTTTTTGGAAAGGCCTCTCTGTGGGCAAATGTTTTGCATTATTACCGTTGCTTGCACTGAGTGTCCAGTGCACACACGAGGCAGGAGGCTGCACCTGTTCTGCTGATGCAGAGTGCTCGCCGTGCAGAGTCACAGTGTTGACAGCAGGAGGATTCAGAAGCTGCGGTCAAGGTGAAGCTTTTCATTTGTCTCCTAATCAATCATGAGGCTCCGCCCCTCCATACTGGAGCTACACGAGCTGGTCTTTGCAGCCGGCTTGCTGCCTCGGCCAAATCCATCATTTGGTCCCTGTGTCAGCTGGACCTCTCATGTCAATACTGAGGGTAGACGTGTGTAAACAGAGGCTGGTGCATTTGGAGATGAATGGAGAGATGATGCATAGTCAAACTTATTACCAAGAATATTTGTCTCACTGAAAGAATCTGATTTAATTTTTTATTTAAAATAAAATGAATTACAAATAAATCAGATTTGACTAACAACCACTCATCCTTGACCTCTGTCAACTGACAACTGCTGACAACTGCTCTACCAAGGTCCTTCTAAGAACTTTCATTGCTTAAAGCAAATTATGATAATAAAAAAACAACAACTTTACAACCTTCAAATAATTCTGCATAGGCCGTAATAGGCTCGTTGATGTTTGATATACTAATGTAACAGCTGGCTTTTTTAAATCCATCCCCATGGAGTTCAGGTCCATCCGTGTGATTTGAGGATCCAGCACCCCCAGCACTTCTGGGATAGTGAAAGACTGTGGGAGTGTGGGTGCATAACCAAGCCTGCCTGTCCCTGTTCGCTTCTCTCTCCCCTCCACTGGGCTCTGCGGGCCAGGCAGTGCTTAACCTGTGCGCTCTGCGGCCTAATTATGAACGTGCCTTGTGGTGATAGGTGTCCTTGTAATGGAGATGATAAAGACAGTGGGAGACATTAGAGTGCATGAGTTGAGACTGTGCTTAGAGCCACTTTATCCTGTCACCAGTACCCATATGGGCATCATAGATCACTGTCATTGCCTAGCATACAGCGCAAGCTGTTACTGCAGAAGACTTCAGGCTGAACGGGTTGATGAATCTGTGGCTTTTTTTCCTGTTCTGAACATGAAGTGCTAGACTTAAAATACAAATGAGCATTAATGTTAACTTTGAGGTGGGGGATTGTTGAGACTGTACCACTTACAACCAAAGATTTAATGTGTAAATGTGTCTGATTCTAGATTACAATTACAATTACCAGTTACAATAGTCTATTGCATGGCTTAGTGTTGTTTGCAAGAGTATTCAAATTTAACTTTAGAAGTTTCTTTTTGCAAGAACAGCCCACTTCATCAGAGAGTTACCACTTGGCTAGCATAATTTATGGGTTAACATTGTATGCAGCAGAGATTGGATACTTTACAAGGAAATAAAGCAATTGGTGCTGGTCATCTATAAAACTACGTTTGGTTTTTACTCTGGTTAGTTTGCACTCACACATCTACACTATGTAATGTTGTCTAATGAGCAAAGCTTTACATGAGTTCAAAGATGGGAATTGGGAATATATTGTATGAGACAATACAAATAATATTGTAGCTAGATAATGCTACTCAGTTCCACTCTCATCTCATCGTCAGCTCCCCGAGCCTCAGATGTCATGCAGTCTCAAGCACAGAGGTTACCCCCCCACTGACCAATTAAAAGTGACTACACTGTAAGATATCCATTAGACAGCACACAGGATTAACAACTGACCATTTGGGATGTTGCGATGACCGCTGAAATTCTAGTATCTTTATGTCTATGAGGAACCTCATGAGATGTACATGCTAGATGTACGGCTAGATGTGAACACAACTTTATAGACCAGAGTTTGACCTACATAACTCTCATATGTAAGTGTCTATACAATTAAAGCAGCCAGTTCTCTGCTCGCCAATAAAAACAGTTCAAACTGATCTTCATATTCATGGAAAGGGAAGGAAATATTGTGTTATTAATGTATCGTCTATTAAAATCATATTTCATAGTGTGAAGAGATTATCTTCTTATCATTTCTCATATTAGAATATACTGAGCATGCACAAAAAATAACAAATCACAATTACTAGCAAGACAGGAGAATAGGGTCATTATTTGGTGTAAGCAGTGGTCATCCCTTCAGCAGTGGAGCCTATTTCAGCTTGTATACAGATCCAGGTACACGTGTGGTTGAGGATGGACCAAAAAGCTCTCTCTCCTGCCCTGTTTCTTTTCTAGTCCAACACATCTCTGGCTGAGATGGCCACATGTTGCTGGCAGATGGACACTGCGACATGGCGACATGGCAACGTGGCTTGGCCTCATTACCGCTGACCCTCAGCCCGGGTCCAAGCAACGGCAGGCGGAATTAATGGATTGAAATGCAACTGTTCAGTGGGAGAGGAGGGATGTCACGACAACCAGCAAACGCTCTAGCCCAGCTGGTGTTTCGTTCTGGTGTGATACTGGACGGGGCCAGAATACCGCCTGACCCACTCCTGCTGCCACCTCCATACCTCAGCCACGCTTCAGGACCATGGAGAGCAACCATCCAACGTGAAGAACAGCGGCTTGCTCCAGTTAGGCAGAAGGAACCAGTTTCACACGGCCGGAGACTCACGAGGAGGCAGGGAGCTCTGGTGCACCCCTGACCTGGAACACTTCAACGCTTCAGCTTTCAAACTCTAAATAAACACCACTCCTGGTGACAATTGTGTTATGCTCATACAGCTCACGGTTGTGTCTCTCACCCTGTGTACTTGGCTGGAACTCACTGCATCTTTGAGTACATTTCTAGAAACAGCACCAGGTCTACTGGTGTGAGAAGTGCTTTGAGTTCACTCCCCTATGTAAACACATATCTTTTTCATGGGACATTTAATGGCCGTCTGGTGGACATTTCTCACATTAACACTCTTCTTTCATCAACAGCTTCACTTATGTAGCTTAATATAAATATTATAAAGTAATTTAAACCTGTCAAGTGAGGGGGGGGGGGGGGTATTGAGCAGTAAATGATTACACACGAGCCCACCCTGAGGGTTCGGTTCATGACTGATGGAGTCACATAGAAACACTGACCTTGACTGAGAGTCTCCCTTCATGTTCACATTAATATACATTAATTTTCATGCTTGGTTGTGAGGACATTTATATATAGCCCATGCTATAGATCACCTTATAACCACCTGGGAAGAAGACATGGTGCCTTGGAGTAGACTCATAAGTAATTGGTGAAACATATTAGACAATAGTGGACATGAAAAAATATATAAAGATGTTTTGCAGATCTTCAGCTCAAGCGAAACACTCAAAGACATGCTGTAAAGAATCAACAGTGAATGTTTCTACCTGACGCTAAAGTCTTTTCAAAGCCTTGGTCATGAATCACTGAACTTTAGGTTATTATCTTTCCCAAGGCTGTCAACTCATTCCAACGGTACGCTGTCTGGCCCTGAGTCACTTTATCAAAGCAAACACTGAAAGGAGCGCTAGGTAATTACTGAAGAGGCAAACAGCTTTTATATATGAAGGGTGGTGCCCAGAACACCAGAAACCCACCAAGAGCCTTCTCTGATAACTTTATATCTCCACATGACGGTGTTACCGCAGGACAGATGAATGTCACAGCTGGCATGCAGGCTTGATCATCCTGTCATTTTGCTTCAGTTTCATGCAGAGAGAGTTTTGGAAGAGCACGCCCAGACCCCATTAAAAAAGAGATCAATTAAAAAGCTATTCCACTCACTCATTAAACGCAGTGGGTGGGCAGTAAGCCTCATCCTTCACCTGCAGTGCTCTGTGACATCATTTCACTGTGACGCAATCCTGGAGCTAAGGTTTCATAACTGTACTCCGTTACATAAGCATATATACACACCAACAATTTTATTTTTAATCCTTTAAAGTCCATTTTAAAATAGCGTACAGTATTCTGCTATTTTTTTCATGTCTATCAGTTAATGGTAACACATTGAGAGAGGATGAGATGATTATAGTCACATTATCATTATCTGTAGTAAACTGCTCGCAGCAATAAAGGAAGCTATTACCGCCTGATGCTATCTGGCTACTGGGGAAGAGATGGTTAATTAAAGGTCAGGGGACTACTGCCAGTTGACTGTCCATCAGTATGAAAGGCATAAGCAACACATTGCTGTTTTACTGATGCCCATAGCAGCTAGATAGGCTAACTTATAGTAAATGTTAGTTTGACACACAAAGCAATTAGAAGCTGCTGTGGTTAGGTTAGTGTTTTGTAGGAATGGTATGGATAAATTATACTCTTTATGTATTCTGGAACAGACATTTAAAATCTATGAATAAAAGATCTGAATATGTAATACTACATTAGGAGTTGGGAAAACAGCAGCCATTGTCAATTTCCATTGGGCAGACTAGTGCAGATATTGTCCCAAATCCCTGAGCTTGGCATTGTTACAAACTAGTCAAATACCCCAGGCTGCAGTTTAGTTGATTATGCCTGTCACGCTGTGCTCAACAATCAAATTATATGACAATTTTTTTTTTGTGGGTTGTAACTAATCTCCTGTGAACTCAGGGATCTTTCCTGGTTGGTGGCTGTGGTATCAATACTTAGTTTGATATGGAGATTCCATCAACTTCACAATTCACCAATGCTTCTCTTTGCTCCGTGTGATACACTGTAGCCTTTTTCAATTGCATCCCAATTCTTTGAAGATCCCTGGCAATAACCCAAATGACTGTTCCCATGGTGTTTGTGTAGGTTAAGAAAGGATAATAAGAAGCCAAATTCTACAGTTGTTTCATGTCAACAGATCATAATATACTGTGCACAACCAACATCTCCTTATCATCATCAAATTAAATAGAGCACTCCCAAAGGGACAAACTCCTCATTCTGAAGGGGAAGTCCAAGCCTTTCTATTAGGCAGAGGTAACCTTTTGTCTTTCCAAACTGTGTAGATTTGCTGGTCCAAAACCTCTTGTGTGAGGTTCATGAGAACAGATCCAAAAGGACCAAATGTGATGTCGGGTTTTCCAAACTCGGGGAACTCCCTGATATGTGACGATGCTTCAGTTAGAAATGTACAAAAATATATTGAAATATACTCTGAAGTTCACAGCTTCCTCAGCTGTGCTGTATCCTCTGCACGGATACATATACGTGCCACAAATGTGTGCACGTACGAATAAGCTAAAGTGCTAATGTAGCTGGAGCTCCAAGCTGCCACACACAGTCAGGGAGAGAGGGAGAGAGGAAGAGAGGGAGGGAGAGAGGGAGAGTGAAAGAGCGCGTGAGAGAAACAGAGACATGGAGTGTTTATGCATGCTGGGTGAATGTTCATATCCAGAGAATGATAATGCGATGGAGTCGGTGAGCAAACACATTCCATTTTGCACTGGCACAGATGTCATGACAAGTACATGGAAATATGGTTGGACCAGGAGCACCACAGCTGTGTGTGTGAGATGGAATATTGAACGCTGCAGCTCTGTAAGAGCAGAGAGACACTACGGTCTCCCGGGATAGGAATAGGATAGGAATGGCCTTGCCCAGCACAGATGCCACAAATACACAAGATTATTCAAAAAATTCAAGTTACCCCCTAAGAGATGAGTTGTGATATGCGGGCTGCTGTCGAAAAAAGGGTTCAAGTGTAGAAAACGTAATAAAAATGCTTACAGTTAACGTGCGGGGAGTCAGATATAAATCTAAGTCGAGCATGATGAAAATGCATGCCAAGAAGACTTGGTTCCTCATAAGCCTGAGGGTTCCCCTCACTATAGTGTTCTGCCCTTCCCTAGAACTCTGACTGCCGAAGAGGATAGAAAAAAGATATCAGCACCTCAGAAGCCTTCTCCATTTCACTAGTCATTTCAGAGAAATTGACGCTGCGCTAAATCTCCCAGAAGCACCCTCTCTGCTCCCGGCCATGACTGTGTCTCCTCTGTTGGGGTTGGAGCTGGCAAGAATTATAGAAGCTTACAGCCAGAGAAGGACTGATGTGAGAATCTGTCTGATCACTCGCCATTAGAGAGATTTAGGAGTGGGAGAACCACGGTGGAAATACAGGCAGTGCTGCTGTCATGAAACACACTTATGATTTTATGCCTTAGACTGATTGCCTATCTTAAAATGACACATATGGAAAAAAGAGCCACGTTGATTTATCAGGAACCAAACCGCAAGAGCTTGAGTCCATATGATTCAAGGAGAAACTTAATTAACCTGCACGTCTACAGGTTTTTGTTTCACCCGTTTCTGTTCCCTTATTTGTTTGGAATAAGAGTTCATTAGTGAAATCAGTGGCACTCGGAAAAGAAAATGAACTATTGGATGTGCAAGATCAAATCAGAGGATCGATTTAATAAATTATTGTGGGAACGTAGAAATGAAACAAAACAAATGCATACGGGTATTAATGCAAACAAATGGTTGGAATAACTGTCTGCAGACAATGTAGGCACTAATAGGTGGAGTTGAGAATTCTGGTGCTGGAGTGTAGTGCTGCTATGGCCTACAGATGAACCAAGTGTCTCGTTGTATGGTCAGAGCATTCCACAGCACAAAGATTCCTCTGGATGCTTCCTCTCTCTGCTTTCAGCCAGCCACAATCAATGGTAATCCCATTGCTTTCACATCGACTTCAAAAAGCAGGTCTGAAAAGTCGGTTTCATTAGTGAGGTGAAATAACTTTTGGTGTTTATAGTGGACCTCTAATGTTTATCTAGTTTAGGAGACTGTGCAAGTTAGGTTCATCCAAAAAACAAGAAAAAGATCACAGTTCTAGAGTTGCGGATCCACAGCCAGGAAACGCTCTCTGATATCCTATTAAGATATAGGTCAGAGTGTCTGTTTGACCCATGCACGAGCAGACGGAGAGGTTATGAAGCCGAGTGGCACTGAGTCAAACTCTGTCAGGCTGCGCTGTCACAGTCGTGTTTGCTCCCATGACTCTTCAGCTAGGACGCCGTGCTCCCCCTGAGCTCTAATGCGTGCCATCTCAATCCCAGCATGCCGAGTACACACTCCAATATTACTGTGCATTCACGCAGAAATACTTGGACACCACTGCAGGGATGAGAGAGAGAGAGAGAGATTGGGGAGTGGATTATGGGAGGCATATAGTCTCACACTATAGGTTCTGTCTTACAAATAGTCCACACCCCGAACTCTTCCTAAGAAAGGTACAAACAGAGGAGATGAGAAAAAGATGATCCCCGTTACTCCAGAGCCGCGGCGATAGCTAACTTCTGCAAATCTCCTGTTCAAGTGTACATAATACAGCCCTGTGCCCATTATAGTGGATATGGAGCACACACACTTGCACTTGCCCTGAGATTCTAAATGAGACCTGTCCACCCACAGAGAGCGCCTTGATTGATAGGACCACAGGTTTTCACAGCAAGAGGCCAGGACCTGAGTTAGTCAGTCCCCCATGCCAGAGTCTTGTTGAAGCAGAGACATCAAAGAACCTGAGCATGGCTTTATCTCTTGGTTGGATCTGTCCATTGCAATTCTTCGTCCATTACGCACGCAAAGCAACTGTAGCACCTATTGGTATTCAACCAGCTCACATTCACAAGAAATTCTCTCAGATCAGGCTTGACTTCACTTAATATATTGCATTCGCTGTTAAATGTGAACCTAGAGGTGTTTGTGAATCTGCTTCTCACATGACAAGTCTCAAAACCCCTCCCCCCATCTGCAACTGCTCCCAGCCGTTAACTCCCTCTATATTTATCTCCTCATTTCTCCTCGTTTCTCCATGTCTCGCCACTGCTGCTCAGCCACTCGGGCTGACTGCTCGACTGACGCGAACAGAACGTTGCTTTCCTCATCTGCCATTTTCTGGCTTGCCTCATGCTAGATTTTAATGACATGCTGTCTCCATGCTTTCCTGAAGCAAACCTCATCATTAAATAAGAGCAACCAAGTGTTTGAATTACCGGCTGTAATGAGGCCTCTGTAGGAACTACAGAATCTCCTCTCGTCCCTAAAGAATGTGAATGATTGATGTATGTCTTCAATCTTCTGTAGACCTGATAGATGATGATGATGATGTCAGTCGTTGTTATGGTAGGTGATAACCTTAAAATGGGTACTGTATAAATACTCCAAAATGGCTTGTCATTTTAGAATCCATCTGTTCAGCAACATGTAGTACTGGCGATGGTTATTACCCCCAAAGCCTCAAAGCAATGACCACTTGAGGTTAATGAGCCTGGTTATTTGTTATTGTTTCTGTCAGTGAAAGGTGTGTGTCCACAAAGCCAGTGTATCTATGTCGATTCTGCCTGGACCAGGGGGCAAAACAGGCAGCAGAACCCGTGCAGAACCCCGCCCCAGGCAGCCGATCCTGCTAACCACCACCCCACCCTACGACCGCCTGTGTAAACACACTCTTAACACTTCAAACAGACATAGCACACTGTATTTCAGGACACTGTCCCAACACTGTGGTCATGTCTTTAAAATGTTTGTTTTTACCACTGCTCCTCAGAGGTTTCCCCTGCAAGTCCATACCCTGTGGCCAATCCAGAGCTGCCTACAAACCAAAGGAAAACAAGCTAGAAAATGTTTTCTTTTACCAGTAGATTTCACGGGAATGAGGTCATTTTTCTATAGTGTTCTGCATGTCAGCTGGATGACTAGGCAACATGAAAAGTGATGTCTCTTCTTGGGATGCCCCCCCCCATCTTGTATGAATCAGTGGAGAGGGGCTGATAGGGATCTGATGGGTGGTGGACGATAAAAGTAGTAAATGTCAGTGAAATTTTTGTGTGCTGGAAAAAATTAATGAGCTCAGATCAAAGAAAAATATATATTTTGTTACATTTTTCATTAATCATATTCTCTGTAGAACTTGGTGGTCACGGTGTGCTGGGAGGTTTTGAACTTTTACAGGTGGTCACGGTGCACTGAGAGGTTTTGAACTTCTGTCCTCTTGCTCAGCATCTGGCTCAGGTGTTCAAATTCAGGTGGAGACCAAAAGCCCACGGTGATTACACATGCTGTCATATGTTCACTGTTTTCCTCTTTGCCCCTGCATTTTCTTGCTTTTGTGTCTCAGCCCGTCTGGGTAGGAGGCGTGGGCCGGAATAGCAAACAGCCAGGGAAGCGTCCGTAAATACAGACACTGGGTAGGCGTGCACCGTGGCGGGTGCCATCTTTGACTGCATACTGCCGAGACAGCCTCTTCACTCTGTGTCACCTTCCAGATGGGTGAGGTTACTACAGGGCTGTCAGCACATTTGTAAACCAGAACTACATTCCGCATTAGTATCTCATTAAAGAAGGTTTGCGGCTCTCTCAAAGTCCTTCCTTGTTGCAAATGAAATCTTGGAATGCACAGATACTTGAACTCCCCCTGTCTGAGCTATCAAAATGCAGATACTTATACAATCTCATATTCATATGTGCCAGGCCCAGATTTGAACACTTTCTACCTTAGGACTAGTTTCATTTCATTCATATCATACTGCAGACTTTCACATTAGTCTCCTTCTTAACGCACATTTCATTGGTACACTCCGTTACACCAACACCAGCCGGAGAACTACACCAACAATTCTATACATTGACTAACAGTAATTCCACAGACGTCTGCTTAATTTTAATGACTTCTGAATGAAATTGAATTCTGCTCAAGTTGGGTGTAATAAAACAATGTATTTGCAACTTGGCAACAATTTTCCATTCTCTACCATGCTTGCAGTATAACTTTAGATTTTGGTATTCACCACCTTCGGTCCTTCGGCTGGTTGTGAATACCACATTGCAATGACCGTATGCCTGCTGCTAGGCAGAAGAATTCAATTCCAGGGCCAGTGTTGTGATGCGTGAGGCTGTTGAGGCTCCCTCGGTCATCACACCACAATCAGCGTAATGAAGCCTGATTCTGCAGATTGCTATAGTCTTGATATTCTCAACTTCTCTGCGTATGCATGAGTGGAAATTGGTGATTTGATGTAAAAGTCACTAATGTACTAATGTCGTGTTTCCGTCTGTGATTTAAGCTGCAGCTGGCCGGAGTGTCTGAGAAATGTGTGTGTGACTGGAGTGTTAAACTGGCACTGTGGACCTGAGGCTGCTGTTCCTGATTCAGGAACTACTGTTTTAGGACAACTTGCTGATGACTATGCAGCATTTATTTAGATGCAGTGACCCCTGCATTTCAAATATGTTGAAAATCTAGGCTTGCATGCCTCTCACCTGATGTAAAATAAAATGCAAAAAAATTAAATAAAAACTAATCCTATATTAGCATTCATATATACTGCATTCTTTTCAGACATTAGATTGTAATTGTTCTAAAGAGGACTTAACAATGACATTACATTGCACGCTTTAGAAATGTCAGAACTGAAGAGCTTTTGATTTTATATCAGAAATTGCAAAACGACTGCACATTGTTAGACCTACATAAGGACCATACACTGTGGAGCCCTTGGTCTTACAAGCCTAAAAACCTAATGGGATCCATCATAAACAATATAAGACCACATACCAGTAAACACTGACACTAATGTGTAGTCCAACCTAGACCTAGACACCTTGTAGGGCACCACCCACCAGCCCAGATGTGGTCCAGGTTCTGAGCTTGAAGGGTTTTGCTGTTGGTTGTTGTGTTTTGAAGCCTATATAGTGAATCTTTTAAGTCAGCCACACACCAGGACAGTAACTGCAGAGGCTCTGCATTCTAAGTGACAGTGTAATGTGATTTGACACTCTCTCAATGCACTTCTCTATATATGCTTATAAAAATATACCAATTTACCTGTTATATGGGTAAATATTTCTACAATATGCTTCTGCTACTAAGAATATGAGCTGTTTATTATTAGATGGCACACAAGATTATCCACTTCTTTGCTAACTGCCAAAGGTTTTTTGGTCTATCATAACTGACAAAAATAAACCTGAAGTGGAATATATTCCTAATCAGCACTGTAGAGATTGCAAGTTTGTAAATGGTGTGTTCAGGGTGGCACTGAGGTTGTTTGCTGCAAATGTCTGCTGCACAGTGAACCACATTCATGTTTTTGTCCACTGTGGACCCACATATGGCCTTGGTATACACCCCAGTTGGAATGCTCACCAAGCCAAAAGGGGCGTACAGTGGGTAAGCCACTCAAAGACCATTTTGCAAGTCCAAAGGGCTCCATCCCTATGCTGCCCACATGAATGACACGCCCATGGTGTTTTTACATTCAAAACCCTAGCACGATCCACTGTGGCCAGTCCCCTGCACAATGGGGCACTTAGTGTGCCCAAATTCCAAATCTCAAGGGCTCCACTGTTGGCTCCCCACACTTGGGCCAATGTTCAAATGTCAAATTGGTCCCATTCAGTCTACCTGAGACCCAATTCCAAGCATACACTGGGCCTGTGCAGGATTTATATTAATTAGCACATGCTTTATGTACTCTTTTGCACTATGCAAAGCATGCATATGTTTCAACACCTCAATTATCAACTCTGAATCAATTAAGACAAACATAAGCAGCCTGAACAACTACAGGAGATGATACAGTCAACCTTTATTTATCTGGATACTCCAGGCTCTAGCTCTACTTTGAACACAGCTGTGCCAAAACGGTGCTGTGACAAACTGCTACCACCGTGGGTGGACATGTCCATCTGCCAGTGAACTGTCAACTTCCTGTCAGACAGGAGATGGCTTTTGTGCCTAAGACCTTACCTGTCAGGGCCCCTAGTCAATTCAATTCAAATTTGTACAGGACATTTTTACAACACCTGTTGTCACATAGCAGCTATACAGAAATCATGTGTACAGAATCTGAATCCATGCCCCTGATAAATAAGCTGAGGTGACAAGCCAGGAAAAACTCCCTGAGAGCATGAAGAAGAAACCTTAAGAGCCAATGAATCCTCCCTTTTCTGGTCCACACTGGATAACAAACTCAAAACATGATAATGTTGCTTTTTGCTTTTAAATCAAGCTTGGTATAAACATTTAAGAGTAGATTATAGGACTTAAGAAATATAAATATTTGGCAGAGGTATTACGTTTATTTGGAGCAAAGCAATTAATGTTTCTTGCCAAAGTGCACAAGGGAAAAACTCTCACCACTCCCCTACTCCTGTATACTCTCACCCCTCCCCTACCCCTGTATACTCTCACCACTTCCCTACTCCTGTATACTCTCACCACTCTCCTATTCCTGTATATTCTCATCACTCCCCAACTCCTGTATGCTCTCACCCCTCCTCTACTCCTGTATACTCTCACCCCTCCCCTACTCCTGTATACTCTCACCCCTCCCCTACCCCTGTATACTCTCACCACTTCCCTACTCCTGTATACTCTCACCACTCTCCTATTCCTGTATATTCTCATCACTCCCCAACTCCTGTATGCTCTCACCCCTCCTCTACTCCTGTATACTCTCACCCCTCCCCTACTCCTGTATACTCTTACCACTCCCCTACTCCTGCATACTCTTACCACTCCCCAACTCCTGCATACTGTAATCACTCCTCTACTCCTGTATACTCTCACCCCTCCCCTACTCCTGTATACTCTTACCACTCCCCTACTCCTGCATACTCTCACCACTCCCCAACTCCTGCATACTGTAATCACTCCCCTACTCCTGCACACTCTCACAACTCTCCTACTCCTGCATACTCTAATCACTACCCTACTCCTGTACACTCTCACTACTCCCCAACTCCTGCAAACTCTCACCACATGATCTTCAAATTCCTAGTACCACCATCCTCGTTTACTTCAAATAGGAGATTATGCACCAACCATCATCAAAGAAGTGCATCAGTGAATGTTCTTTTTGAGGATTTTGCAGAATCTCAACATTTGTTAACTGATCCTGTCTCAGTTCTACAGATCCACTCTCAAAAGTATCTTAACCTCACAACTAGCTGTGTGGTTTGAATCCGCCTCCTCCTCATAAATGCTGATTGGTCAGCAGCCGCTCACAATTCAAGAGCTGCATGACACCAGGGCCAGGGAGTGTTCTACCATGTGGCCCAGACGTCTGGAGAACTAAATATTTTAGAACTCTCTTCAGTTAAACAGCACCACTCCACCAAATCCACAACCACATTTAACCTGAACGTTTTTTCCTCAATGGTGGTTGCTCTTCTCAACAAACCACCAATAACACATAAGAAGGACTGACCTTTCCTTATAGTGTTGTATGTGATCTTGGAATTTGTATTGTACTTTCTGTATTTCGTTATCAGCACTATGGTGGGTTTGCACATTTGTCTGGTGCTCGATATTCCAACTGTTCTTACTTTGTCCTACCATGTTAAATATGTACTGGGTACATCTGGCAAATAAAATGGTCCTGATACTGATTCAGACAGGATAAGATTTAGCCTACAAAAGCCCAAATTATCTCAGTGAACTGGAGACTCCACTTGTGGACATGTGTAGAATATGTCTGGGTTTGTGCTACAATTCAATGCCCATAGTACGCTCATCATTTCCCACATGTGGATGACGTGCAGTGGGTTCAGCATAGGTTAACCCACCATGTCTTGTACAACTTGTGCATGATCACTTTGTTGCGCTCTGAGCCCATGCTGTACACAGAAAACCCACAGGGTTCCCTTGTGGGCATGTTTACTGGACTGCATTAGCAATAATGCATTCAAGGTCTGGTGCCTTTATCTCACACTTGAAGAAACAAACACAGCAGTTGAGGCTCATGCTTAATTTTTAAATCACAAGGTGCTTAAACTCATACTAACTTACTAATATGCTAACTTACTAACATACTAACTACTGATGGGGAACAGAGGACAGATTGGCACCTCTAAATACAAGAAATATGTTAAGAACTCAAGGTGAGACCTCAGAATGCAGCAAGATGTCCTGGAACACAGACCGTGCCAGAGCTGAGTTCTGACACAAATTAAGTGCTGGTTGTGACCATAAATCTCAGTTAAATCTCTTAAACTCTTGATTTTGCTTTCACTTTTCACATTGTTATGGACGTAGGTGTATGTGAACACTGGACAGACGTGCATCCCCTCCTGGACTAAGGAAGAGGAGCTGAGAGAAAATCAATGGCCTGCCTCGATCGGAGATTTTCTTCAACCCCCACCCACTCTTCCCCTTCAGGTCATTTCTCTGCAGATAATTGTGTCCCTCTGGGGCTCCCTTAGACACAGCCGGCGAATCTCTATCCTGTAATCGGGTTTGTAATGTGTCATTAGCAGAGTGGGGACCTTGTCGAGTTGAAAAGTCGCAGAGTTGATTGATCTAACATCACAGCATTGAACTGCAGTCCACACACTGCAGAACTCCTAATAGGAGGCTGTAAATATCAGCTGAATTAGATGGGTGAATAATGTCTGATTGCTGATAATTACATGTCTAACATTAGCATTCAGTTTCATTTTGAAAGTGTTCGTTCGGGAAAAACAAACAAGGTTTTTTTTTTCATTTTGGAAAGTGTACATCGTGGAAGTAAAACAAGCAATCAGTCCTAATGAGCTGAGTGCCGGCCAGTTGTCATATTTATGCTGTTCTTCTTCGGCCAGTGCTGGCCTGAGCTCTTGAGTTATTGCAGACTGCAGATTGTAAACTCATCCGTCTGAAAGCAGTTGGAAGCTAATTAGGGCGCATGGCCTCAGTCTGCCATTTTGATCTCTGCTTTGATTTCCCAGCGGGTGGGTTTAAAGTTAAGAGAAGAAAGTTCACATTTGCTTAAATGCTTTCCACTGCATTGCTTTAGGATCTGACCTGTATTGTTTATAGATGCATATTTGTGATAATATTTACATATAAGAATACTCCAGGAAAACCACTAATAACCAGTCTTTGTGGATGTGATTATGCTTCTGGATATAGAGCAAAGCATGCATATGCATCTAGTGTAGCATAATTTTGAGACTGCGTGGTCAGAGGTGTCAGAGTTGAGAGGGTCCAAGGCACATATCTCCATGAAGAAGCACAGTGTGCTTCTCACATGGCTGTGTGCAGGTGTTATGCACCTGGGGAAAGGAGAGTGGAACAGGATGAGGAGAGAGAGCCATAGCCGAGGTGCAGATTGCCCCCGGAAAAGCCAATTACCCAGCAGGCTCCTCACTGCTGGTCGACTGAAGATACACGAGTTTATCAGTCTCACCTTCATTATCAGCAAAGCGCAAGAGAGCTAGAAAAAAATGCTTACAAAACATCTCTCTCTCTCTCTCTCTCTCTCACACACACACACACAAATCTCTCTCTCCCTCTCTCTTTTCTGTTTATCCACAATGCACTAAGCTCTCACCAATCTCTTTCTTCCGCTGTACGTCACTAGTCTAAGAACCCCCCCCCCCCCCCACACACACACACACACACACTCCAACCCCAACCCCCTCCCCCCCGCATTCACTTCCTTTCTAATCTGATGGGGTTTTTTTCGGACTGCACAGTTTGAGTTACGGCAGCAGGTCGGGGCGGAATGTCATGAGAATGAAACAGCCTGGCAAATTTACTTTTATAGCTGCCACTCCTGCCCGAGTCAGGGAGGATGGATGGAGGCAGACCGATGACTGTTGCTTCATGGGAAGAACTAAGGAAGTAGGCTGGGTCTCTTAATGATGTTCAAATGGTCAGAGCATGGGACAGACCTGCCATTGAAATGCATGGTTTGATGGTAGCTTGACCATGCTTGGTTGGGTGTAGCATGTTCTTGATACATTGAGCATGTCTAGGAAAAACAACACTTGATGATAATCAAGGATGACCACAATAAGGCAATAAAATGTGCATATCATAACATGTTAATTCTTATCTATGTTTTTGATACATGATTTTCCATTATAATCTGGGTGTTGGTAAAAGCCCAAAGGCCAGTGACTACTACCACTAAAATTCACTTTTATTTCTTTATTTCCTTCAATTAATTTGCTTAGTCTTTTATGTTATTTTTTTATCTTGACACTTTCCATTTTTTAACTAAAGGGTAATCTTTTTGTAGCAAATGAAGCAATTCTTAAAATTCCTAATTTATTTAGAGATTTGGCAATTCTTTTATTCAATACACTCTTTCATTGTTTCGGTTTGTGTAAAGCACTTAGAATTGTGTATGAATGGTGCTACACAAATAAACTTGCTTTGCCCTACAAGTGTGGTCCATAGCTCTGTACACGGGTAATATCTCTTGGGCACTCGGTGCAGATTAACTGGCAGGTTGCAAATAAGCAGTGATGAGGAGGAGATCTTTCTTTTCCCCCGAGAGTGCCGTGTGGAGGCGACTCTGCTCCTGTTTGCCCTTCTAGTCATAACTTTATCAAGTGTTCAATTACGCAACAGTTGCATAATTTACAGATCAAATTGTAGAGAATGTTTGCTGTGATGATCTGTCCTCTCTGTGTTTGTGCATGCATATGTACATGCATGTGAATGTGTGTGTTTTGTGCACATTTATGCAATATACAGCACATGCAGAACAGAGAAAAATACCTAGATGTTTGTCCTGCATGTGGCTATAACCTTGGGTCAAGATACATCCCAATGTAACCAACTTTTACAGGCTGATTCAGTTCTTACGAACCCCTTCATGGGAGTAAGAAGGAACCAGTGCATCATGTCTGATATATTTGATGATAGTTTTAGAGTCCTGCCTAGGTGCTGAAGATTAAAAGTTGCGTTGGTTTTATGCAGGTGGAATGGCAAAAGAGGTAGTGGTTGTAACACTGAAATAAGAATAAGGTCAGTATCCATTTTTTCGAGGGGGGATGGGGGGTGTGTTGGGTGAAAAATTAAACCCCAAAGAACAATTCTGTCTGCTCCTACTAACGATATTTGAATTGAACAGATATCGTAGGGGATAGATAATACAGGAGTCCTATTCCATGAAGAGAGATAGAGTGAGAGAGAGAGGAAGAGAGAGAGAGAGAGAGAGAGAGAGAGGGAAAGAGAGAGCAGGAAAGAGAGAGAGAAAGCTTGGAGCTCTGCACCAAGCCACATCAATGTGGTCTCTTGCCCATCAATGTTTGCCATGTTAGTGGCACTGCCTTCGGGTAAGAGAGAATTGCATCTTGTCTCTCTGCATGTGAGCAGTCATCACGGCGAACGGCGCCATCACTGGGGATGTAAATGGAAACTTGATGCTCCTATTTTCCCTCCTTCCCTTTCAAAATATGTCTTTTGTTATCTTAGACAACACTTCTCAGTGGTGGTATATCCTCACACCATTTTCAATGTAGATTCAGAAAACATTTGTTTTTACCCTCTTTATTTTCATCCTCTTCTCATGCATTTGTTCTAGTCTAAACAGTAGTCTCCTGACTTCTCCATCTACCAAGCCCTGCCCTGCTGAATGGTTTGGGTATAGCCTAAGGAGCTCTGCCTGGTGAAAAGCTGAGGCAATCATCCAGAAACACCAGTTCCAATTCACCATCCATAGTGCTAATTAATCTGTGTTTCATCATTTAATGCGGTGGCTCATGCTTTATCACATAACCGGCTGATCTATAAGTATGGCATGGTTTCGGTTAATCGTCGATTTCAGACCAAGCGGTTTGTCTGTATCCTTACAACTGCACTACTCTGACTCCCAGTAGGACATACGAGATGTGTAAAATCACAGTGGTGCCACCTAAATGTTCTCAATTTTCCACAAATCACAGTATAATCATAGCACTCTTGTTTCTGACAGAGGCGTTTTGGGCCACAATGGATCAGAGAAGATTCGGTTTGATTTTACTTCATTTTAAACCACCACTAACATTCAAGATCACTGTCTTATAGAGACATAACAGATTATGCAGGGGTTTGATTAAATTTGTTGTCTCACACTATTCAAACTATTTCACATTCAAATGCACAATATAGTTTGCCCTTGGGCAGATTAGACTATTAGAATACTTATCATAATAACTACAAACTTCATGCACATTGTGGGTGGTAGAATTCCACATTCAATAACATCTGCCTAGATTAGCTTATGCAAACATGTTCATATTGCAAGGGACCTTAAATGCACATCAGTGGGTAAAAATGATTGGCCTGTAGGTGAATTTGCCCCCTGGTATTATTTTCGTGCTTTGTTCTGCTGAACACACACAGATACGAAACCTTCAAAGCCCGAATGCAAAACCCAGAGGAAGAGGAAGACAGTTTCAAAAGGATCTAAAATGTCTGTCTGCTCTGAGTACATGTAATGACAATTATGTAAGACTTCCCCAGTTTTCATATAAGGAGGTGTCATACTGTGTTAATGTCAAACATTATCAGCTGTAATCTAAAGACAGGCTTCATTTAGAGATTAAGACTTTGACCCATTGCATACTGGTGGAAAAGCTTCACTACAGCCATTTCTGTACATTCTGATATGCAATAATGCATCTTACAGAAGATGAGGCCTAAAATATGTGTCCAGCCAGGACTAATAAAGTGCTCAGGAGTCTTTATATTTCTATTAATTCCGTGCACTACAGCCTACACACATACTATACAGCAGGCATGTCTAGGAAATGCACAAGGGTTTGTTTAAAGAAAAGCTCGCCCAGCAGTTTGGCACTGTTTTAGTTTAAAAAAATAGATCTTAACTGTAATCTTACACCAAAACCAACAAATTAATGTTTTCTTTTCTTTTTATTGCCATTGTGGAAAAGAAGCCGCAACTCCACACTTATTTAAATGTAAGACAATTAATAAAAACTACAAAGTTTGGTGACTCTGCTCTTCAGGGCACTGACGTGTTGTGCAGTGTAAAATGTATTTATTAATTAACAGACCTATTTAATTTCCTACATTTGCATAGATCTAATACAATGTCTTCTTCTGAAAAGTAAAATTTTAAGGCAATCTGAGCAATAGCTTTAGATTATGCCCTTGTGGTTTGGGCAAACTCCCAAAACCTACCTAGCAGAATATAAATGCATAAAAGCTGAATATGATCCAGATAGTAGTAGTTTATTATATAAAAAATTGACTTTACGTTATCAGCTAAATTGTTTGCACCTCTCCAAACAATAGCAAACATCTGTACACACATCAAGTCAGAGTCAGTGTGTCAGTGAATGAGAAAATGTTGTCTTAAAACTAGAAGATAATAAAGATTGAACAAAGACTGTCGGAAACAGCTAGCACAGCATTCTTCGTCTGTTTTATGATGAACAGTTTTTATCTCGTATGATTGCTGCTATCTCTTTTTTCTTTACTGTGACACCACTGGTGACTGTGTGGCTCCAGATGGACTAAATAGTAGTGAGGAAGCCAATATCTGTTTCATTATCATCAGTGGCAGGGGCCGATGCAATTATTTGTTGGGAAATAGATGTCACACAAATGTCAAAGCCATTTTCTTAATTAAACTCATTTTTATGGTGTGAATAAGACTAGCACTTTTTGCCTGTTTTGTATGTGTGAGCAAAATGAATGATGTATATCAACAAAGCAGACTTTCCCGTTCACACTGATGATTTTAAAATCGATAGCTCAGTGTGGATAGGAATTAATCTTTGGATGTGGCAAGAGGTGAATGTGACACTTGTGCCCATTTAAGTATGAGTGAAGAATGACACGGAGCATCAGCACATATACCCCGTGAAGCTGGTTCCTCTCTTCAACTAACACTTTGTCTTTCCATATTACCATTAGAGCATATAGGTCCACTCTCTCTCTCAACCTTTGTCCTTTTCTTTTTTCATCTGTCTCTTGTGCAATTTCACTGAACCGCACTAGTGTCGATGCACCGACGTCATGACACATATGCAGTTTGTGCCATTGCCATACATACGTTCACACACGCATGTATAAGAGGGACAACTTTGGTGATTAGTCACAGTTTAGTCATTTAGATTTACATGCAGGCTTGTTCATCTTCATGTAATACTTGTGGTTAAGCAATGTTTACATGTCTACGTTAATTGCACGCACACACAAGCACACACGCGCACACGCACACACACACACACACACACACACACACACACACACACACACACACTCACACACACACACACACACACACACACACACACACACACACACACACACACACACACACACACACACACACACAGTTCATGCTTTCTGTCTCTCTGCAGTTCTGCTCTGCAAATACCAAAGCAATTAAAAAGCTTGGGGTGTGGGGTGTGTTGGGGGGTGTGTGTGTGGGATGTGTGGGTGTTGTTGAGTGAACGCCTGCTTAAATAACATCTGTCAAACAGCATCCTCATGTTGCCATGACAACAGAAGCAGAGGAATGATTACACTTTTTCTTTTTTTATTCCTAATGGATGACGTCGTCTGCGCAGGCTAGACGTGCTCGTTTCACTGAGCAGCGAGGAACAAACATCTCACACCCGCTGGCCACTTTGAAACGCCTCTGTGCCTCTCTCCATGCCACAGCGCTGCCGGGCAAGGCCCACTCTGCACGCCCGTGAAGTCTGACGTTAAAACGTCCGCGCGGAAGTGACCAAAGACCGATTAGCCACGCGCAGCGCACAAAGCAAAGAGCCTTCCACGTCCCTGGCCCTCTGTAGTTATATGATTAACAGAAAATGAGTGACTAGTGTTTGAAACTTGCCTCCATGAAGGGAAGGCCTGACTCAATAGCTCCATCTCAGCTTCCGCAGGTGACAGTACCGCCTGGAAACTGACTCTCAGCTACGCTAGCTTAGCCTGCTTTTTGGGCTAAGAAGCCCCGAGCAGCTGTATGGCTCCTCTCATTGGCATAATTCTCGCTTTGTGGACCGTCTGAAAGGTCCCCATTCAGCGGGGCAGCTGCGGTGGACGTGGCCGTCATGAAGATAGACCAACTCTGCCGCTCTGTGTTGCCTTCAACAAGCAACTCATCTTTCCCCTCCCCTGAATAGGAAACTGACTGGGGTCGACTCCGTGTGCACTTGGCCCTAACCAAGTCCAGCCCTTCTGATGAAGCACTGATCAAAAGGGAGGAGGGGGTGGGGGTGAAGGGAGAGGGGTGCATGACCACCTGGAAGAGGGGAGGTCAAACAGCAGAGATCAGAACTGGTCATGGTCCCAGCTAGAGGCTCAATCAGCTCTATTGATGCCTGGTCAAGGCTACAGGAAGTGTGGACGGGATAAAGATGAAAGTTTCTCATTTTATGTGTGTGTGTGTGTGTGTGTGTGTGTGTGTGTGTGTGTGCGCGTGCGCATGTGTGCATGCCATTCAATGCGTTTAAAGCAACATCCACAGGCAGATTTTTGTATTTGCATTAGCAATGAAAGAGGACTTGTCACATTCACTTTTAAATTCAATAGCTTGAAGAAATTTGTGCTTGAATAAAAATATTAAACTTGAACAATAATTTCGGCAATTATTCTAGTATTTAACTTCACTATTGTATTTCTATGGCAATCAAGATCATAACAGTAGCCATTCATTTGACCTGCATAATGTCCACACTGCCTACTGGCTTTATATTAAATGACAAATTAGCCTTTAATTAATACTCAGTGCCATCAATGAACATTTATGAAACTGACACAGTCCGTCGCAATCCAGAGGACTTCCATAACCTCTGCTGCTATGCCTGGTAGTGCAACTTTACTTTATCATGACACATCTCCACTTTTCATGACTCTCTCCCATTTGAGTCCTGCACACCTCTGGCTGGACGTTCTTTTAGCTCATTTTATGTTGCTAAGTAAGTAAGATTTATTTAAACTGTATCTTTAAAATAACTTGTGTTGACTCTAGCGCTGTACATAAAAGAAATGTCAATGATAAAAGGTACAGAAAATAAACAGGTTACATGGAAATGATACACAAGGAAATAAAAACACAGGCACTGAGGCATGAAATATGACAATTACCTCTCACTATGTTCAAATGCCCGCTCATATAAGTTGAGACCCGATTTCAAAACAGATAGCAGTGGCTTGGCTAGTAGCAGATGATAAACTATTCCACACTGTCGGAGCACACATTGCAAATGCACTGCCACATTTACGTTTCAAATGTGTTCTGAGAATAAGACCCCAAGGATTGCATGGTTTAAAGGTAATCAAATTAACAACACAAGACGTAACTAATCCATTGTGAGCTTTAAAAACCAAGAAACGCACTTTCAACTGTATCTTAAATTCAACTGGAAGTCAATGAAGTGAAGCAAGGACTGATATAATATGGTCTCTTTTCGTTGTGCTAGTAAGTAATCTAGCAGCAGCATGCTGTAAATGTTACAATAGGGACTAGTTAATCCCCGGTGTATAAAGAATTACATTAGTCACTTTGAGAGGAAACAAATGCATGAATGATTTTCTCTATGTCAGAAAAATAAAGAAAAGGCTGAAGGTTAGCAGTGTTTCTAAGGGCAAAGAAACTGGGATATCTTTGGGTTTCAGGGTAAGATAAAGATGCATGGTGTCATCATAACAGTGAAAACTGACTTTATACTTACAAATTATTTGCAATTTTGAGAGCAAATGAAAAGGGCCCTAATATGGACCCTTGTGGAACACCATGTGGACGCCAAATCCTATGGACAGAACTTCCAAATGTTCACTGTGCATGTTCTGTATGTTCTGATTGCATGAATGTTTTGAATGGTCATTAAGAATGTTCTCATAAGTACTAATCCTATTAAGGGTCACTCTATTTAAAACAATTCATTCAATTATTAAACCATATTCTACTTACGTGATGGTACAAATCTTAAGAGCCAGCGTGAATAACACAAGTTATATCTGTGTTGCATTTATTGATTTTGTGATCTCGTAACAAGATTTTGTTATAGTGTCTAACATTTCTCTTCTGTACCTGCATATATCATTTTTGACTTCCAGACAAATCAGCCAAGGAGTTGTACTACTGATACAATGTTCCAAGTCCTCAGATCTTCAGGTCTCCTGGTGATTTTACAGGTTTCTTGCCTACATTCTTGCTTTCCTTCATCTGATTCCAATCTCCATTTTTCACAATAGTCCCTCGATGATATAGTGATCAGATGATCTGATTAGTTGTGAGTCAGTGTGGTGTAAACTAACCCCCCAAATATCAAATCAAACTTATGTGATCCCCATCATTATTTCAAAACTCAAGGCAAGCCAATTATCAACAGAGTTTCTGTTTCACTGTTTTTCTAACAGTTTAAAACCAGACATTTAAAAGGTCCTTGCTGCCCTTACATTCAATCTCTTGGCAACCTGTCACCATGGAAATGTCATACATAAAGGTGAACATCATTGTGAAAGGGACAGCCTTGAGAATAGGGAATGATGTGTTATGGTCTTATTTCTATTCAGAGAAATGAATGGGAAAGAAAAGAGAAGGGCTGGATTAGAAAAGGAGGGTGTGGGTGTGCAAGAGATGCCACACACTGAACATTTTCAATCTAACTTTGCCCCAGCTGATCCAGAGGTGGAGGAGGGACACCACCTCTGTCTCACCCACCCTTATTCTCCCTCCATCTGTACTTGCAAAAACAAACCATGTCCACCAATGTGTGAGTGAGCATCTGCGTGTCCTCCAGCCAGTGTCCTCCCACAATTACCTTCCATGTACCCAAGTCCCACAATGCACCTATGCAGCGTCAAGCACACAAGCTACTTCTGAGGCCTCGTCAGGGGAAGACAAGGAGGAGAAAAAGAGCAGAACGACTTCAGGCCATGAAACATTGATGCCCGCTCTTTGGCCCCTGGCCATGTGAAATAACAACATTTATCACGACTCCCTCTGCCACACTGCTCGTGTCCAATCACACAGGCCTTTCCTTTTACACAGCACACACCCTTAGTCCCACACAGATGCAAGATTTTGCCGACTGTGGCAGTAACACCTAATAATAGTCCTCTCATTTTAATCCACCATTGTGGTTTGTGGCGAATGCTTCGTGAATTTGAACTTTCAAGATGGACAGCTGAACACAGATGGGACTGCTTCAATAGAGACGAATGAAAATAAACATCATTTAAGGTGCTTTAGATTTATTTATGTGTGAATACACACAGGTTTATATTCAGTTTTTTAAACCTTCCTATATGTAAAGCCTGCAGAACTCATTATAAAATAAAAGAGAAACAAGATGCTTTGAAGCATTTGTTTGAGTGTGTGTGTGTGTGTGTGTGTGTGCTCTGACCAAAAAGCCTTAAGAAAGGGTTGCCAATGGATGCACCATTTTAAATATATGAAACTTTTTGCCTCCTCTTGGTTTCATAGGGTTCCTTCCTATATGAAAGTGGCAAAATAGTAATGATAATATTTTATGAATTCTGGTATCTATGGCCTGAGCTATGACAGTGGTACAATGGTAGGCTTCTTAAAAAAACTGACAAAATTTTAGAGTTAAATCTCTAAAGAGACTGAATATCAGTAAAATATGTGACATAAAATGATACGTTTCCTCTTTTGGGATCTCCACAAGGTAAGATAGGACAATTTTTAAATAGTTTTATATAGTAACACCTAAAGGATCCCAAAATGCATGCATTTTAGGTTTTTTCTAGAAAAGGTGTCTTCTGCTTTCCACTCAGACATTTCAGCCCTGTCAGAAGACAAATTTAGCAAAATGATCTTCACAATAGAACTTTCCCATGGGGTTTCCCAAGCGAAATTCAAAACCCCATGACTTGTATCTCATTAGAAATGCTGGGTCCCTTGGAGATGCAGCTCTGTGGCCTTTTATTTGATTAGTGTCATTGTCCCTGTCCAATCAGGGCTTTAGGCACCAGCCCAGGAGAGCAGAGCATCCCTGACCCACGGGGTGTAATTTAGATACCCAAAGAAAAGGAAGATCCCTGGGGATGTGGAAGGTAATCCCATTCTCAACTAACCTAACTACCTCCCCCCTCTCTCTCTTTCTCTGTGTCTGTGTCTGTATACTTTAGGTAGAGTGTTGACTGTCTCGCACTCTGGCTGTTACTCCTAGTGATTGAGCGCCATGGTCTAAATGTCTTCATCATCTCCTGATGGGTTTTCCGCGGGGAGCTGGGGACAGATGGTGGACGATGTAAGGGGTTGGCTTTCCCTGCACGATTTTTCTCTCACTCTCTCTCTCTCTCTCTCTCTCTCTCTCACTCTCTCCCCATCTCTCTCATTCGTTCTTCATTAACCGTAACTCCAGATGCTGTTACCTCGTGCATCATTTCCCCTGTAACTTTACCTTCATCTATTCTCCATTCATCACATTTACTAAGTTATTATTTGATTTTTGCTCATGTATCAGATAGTTCTTCAATTTCTGCATTTCTCCCTCTGCCATTATCCCATTATCCCAACACATTTTACCTGCATTTACCTACTACACATTAAGAATGACTTATTAATCTTAGTATTCCTGGTGTTCGTATTCTTCATTTGTGTGGATGAGCATGGATTGGAGTTTCATGTAATTGTAAAGTCTATTGTGTATTACAGACTATTGTGAAGCCGAAGACAATATATGTGCAAGCATACTTTGCAAACAATAGCAGCAGTGCAGAATGAAGAACCTCGGTATAAAAAATGAAGGTAACTTTAAACTGGAGTTTTTTGAAAGATGGCTTTGTTTAATTCTATTTTGCTACAGCGTCGACTAACTCTGATAGAATAACTTTTACAATGGCTTCCCGGTATTGGTATTTGGTATTTGATTATATAAACAGTCAGAACTAAGAAATGGATAAGTAGAGTCCCGTCTTGTTTTCTTGCACTTGTAAAATATGATGCTGTTTTTCAAAGGTTTCTCCTTTCAAAAGTCCTCTCTCCCCCCTACTATTACACTGCCTCATCTATCAGTCTTTGACCCCCCCCTCCCCCTTGGGATTTTTTTGCATGTATAGGAAGAACAGAGCAGAATTTCTTATGGGTTAGAGGCAATGCTAGGTCGAGTAAAGTCAGCAGATTTCAAGCAAAGACCTATTGCTTGTCTGGATAATAATGAAATAAAATTCAGCCAGGCACCAGTCACACTCATACAAACATTCGTCCCCTCTCCACCACACACACACACACACACACACACACACACACACACACACACACACACACACACACACACACACACACACACACACACACACACACACACACACACACACACGTGAATTTTCATCATTTTTTTCTGGTTGTCTCTACAATACACGAATAGCAACAGATTTTACAAATTATACTACGTAATGTATATTGTATCTGATACACAAATTGCTTCAACTTGGTCAACCACTGTATATTGAATGTGTTATATTGTTGAGTATGTGGTTTGAAATGATGGTAATGTACCTGAATCGCATTGTCAGTCATAGTGTGAGGTTCTGAACATAGCTGACAGAGGCCCCGTGTGAGACCAGATGAGCTTTTGCTGATCAAACAGAACACAGGCAGCTTGTGCTATGCAGTCTTGTAACATACCCAACCACAAAAAGGACAACGCCTCCACACCACACATACCCAATTACATAATCTTGCATATACACTCTTGTTTATGTGCTTTGTTTGTGTAAATGTCTGTGTGTGTGAGTGTGTGTGTGTGTGTGTGTGTGTGTGTGTGTGTGTGTGCGAGAGAGAGAGAGAGAGAGAGAGAGAGAGAGAGAGAGAGAGAGAGAGAGAGATTCACAGAGTCCATTTTGTGCTGCCACCTGCAGATGAAAACATGTTCACCTTGGCATAGACGGAGGCTTTGGCAGTGTTGTCTGTTATTTGTGAGAACTGCCCGTGTCATCTTGGCACGCTGTTTTTTTTTTTCATAGAGAAGTATGCCATAGTCCATAGTTTGGCCTGTTCACTTTTACTATGATGTATATATAACCAATACGCATTATGAGTAATTATAGTGACAGTGTAATATGACCAGAAGCACCAACCAATGTGTATGCAAAATATGTGTTGACTCTGGGAGAGGGAAGTTAATTAACCTTGTCAGGAGAATTATATTTATTCAGGAGGATATCCTTAAATCAACCCCAAGATTATGTCTGGCTACACAATATAACGGTATGCTACCTTGTATTGTTATATGTCACACTCTCAGTGACCAGAGATGGCCTCGACCAACTGTACGCGCTTACGTCAGTCCTGTTAAAGGGTCAGGTCGACGTCGTCATAGCTCAGGTACCCCACACACACAGTACAAAGTTATAGTGTCCAGCTGCAATTTGGTGTTCACTGACCTACTCGGACACCAGACAAGGGACTCCCATATGTTGGATTGCTAAAATACAAACACTGTCAGTTTGCAATACACATAATTCAAGACTTTTAAAGTAAATTACAAGCAACCACCGCATCACAATAAGCCTTACCTTTCCGAATAAGGTCCTCGATATCCTGGTCGAATCCAAGGCGGTGACATTTGCTCCACAGACCCATGTTAGTGGAATTATACTGCCTGCTGCACTCGTCCGCGGCGCTCATGGCGAATAGCTGCCGTCGGTTCCGGGCCAGGAGAAGCTTCTCTTCCCAGCGGTCCAGGCGCGAGCGGCTAGCGCGCAGCGGGAGGCTGTTGTTGGGGATGTAAATAAAACCCGGGTCTTTCCGGCGACTGGAGAAACTTCGGCAACGCTCCCGGTACCTCCGGGCGTCCGTTTCGTACCAGTGGTCGGAGCAGATAGCCACAGCCAACATACCAAGAGCGCACAGGGAGAGAGAAAGACCGGCGTAGAGTAATAACTTTCCGGCAGCCATACTCGCGCTCCTCAAAGCCGCATCAACGCCACAAACAGGTCGGACGGCTCCTCTTCAGCTTACATCACCTGGGACCAATAGCGAGAGCATCGTTCGGGGATGTGGGATGCAGTCTACCCTAAACAAACAGACAGAAACGACACAGAATGAACGCTCCAGAATCTTTCTTGGACGGAGAAGTGCGGCGATCTGAGGCGGTTGTGCGAAATCCCGACGAAACAAAAGATGCCTATTTAACGTCCATCCGTAGTCCATGTAGTGGGTCTGAATGAAACAGGGAGGAGGGGGGGAGTGGTTCGGATTTCTAAAGCCTGTCCAGGAACGCGTCCGTCCGACTGAACAAAAGGGGTTAAAGTCAGATAGATGGGATTTTCAAACCTGCATGAGAATATTCTACGAGCTTTTAATATGCATCTATCAAATAAAATGCACACATCGCATACCTGTACCTGTGTCATTAATGCAGTGCGGTGAATGGCACGAATAACAGCACAGTCCGCACCATACTGTGATGTTAAAAGGTTTGAAGAAGAGGACAAGATTTAGCCTAATTAATGAAATGTTTTGTTGTCGTTGTGCCCATACACCCCATACACCCCACCCCTTCGCATTCATGACACACTGCATCTTCGCTCCGGAGCAGCAGGCTACTGTATCATTAGGTGGACTCTGATCTTCCTACTGTAGACAGCATCACAGTTGTGTGCAATTCTCCCTTTTCTCGTATTTTAATCATTTCTAACCTAGATCAATAAGGCAACGAGTTTTCAATGTACACGTGAGCTAAGATGGATGCAATGGAATCATTAATCTTTTATCAATTTACGAAGATCTCCGTTCATTAAATAAAACATTTTGCAGACAAGTGTAAAGGAATGCATGGATATAAGACACGAATGCTTATGTGAATGCGTGCACGCATTTCCAAAATCAGCGGGCCTAATTCTAGTTAGGCTAAAGATTAAACGCGGTCATTCCTACTCACCGTCCGATAATAATGCTGGTCCAGCTATAGTTCAGGCCATTTCGGTACTTCCTTCTCGGTCCATTATGGCCATTGTGTAAAGCTGAACGTCTGGATATGTGTCGCCAGTGTAAATCTGAATTATTATTTAGCCTTGGGCAAGCGCAGCACACTCCAGGACTATTCACGTAGGTTAACTGTTATCAGACGTAACACCTCCAAAAACTGCGTGAAATAAATCCGACAAAATGTATATATATAAATATATATATGATTTTTATAGGCCTATATATGACAAGTCGGATGCTGCCGAGTTGGCGGTTAGACTAATATGGCCTCTACATTTCTCTGTGCATGTTTCTGTCTCCAGAAAATACAGCGGTGATGTCATGCTGTCAGTGGAAGACGTTCATTGTTTATTAAAGCACCTTCTTAAAGGAATAGTGGCGCTCATGGCTGCCGAGGCAGGCCAGCACCTGTAGTATTTCCCCAGCACGTCTCTCATCGTCAGAGAACCTACAAACGTAGCTGTTCCATGCTCAGGTTGCTGCCCAGACGTAGCCTATACTGCAGCACATGTTTAACCTACCACAGATACATTATGAAACTATTGTACCGTCCACAGCTCGCAATAAGACTGTATTGCTCAATAATTGATGAGTATAGTAGCCATCTGTCAGATACTGAAATGGTTTGTCAGCGAATCTGCAGGGTAGGCTGATGTTTTTAATACCATTCAGATTTTTTTATGCCAACAGTAACTCGAGGCTGTGGTTAGAAGTAATAGCTTACATGATTTAATTCTAATTTCTCATCAGATTTCAAATAATGCAAACTATTCATATCTCCAGATGGTTACTTTAAAATAATTTAAGTGGTTTATTTATCTTAAAATGACTTGTTAAAATGACATTCATATGAAGGTTTGTGTGAACCACTGCACATGTTCATATGTGCTTACTTCACCACCACTGACTGTATTGCCAGGTTCACATACTCATACAGCATTTTGACCTAAATGTCTTTGTAACCCTGATATAGAACATCAATACTGAATATATTTTGTTAATGCTCTTATCAACACTGATAGATCACTGTAATTGTACAGGTAAATACGAGCAAAACATTTGCTGTAAAATTACAGCAAGACACTCTAAAATAACTACACATTTGTGATCATTAGAATGCTATGTATCAAATAAATTGTAGTTTAGTGGTATCTGACGATTTAAGGTTTGTCATGTTATTTGTAGCAGGAACAATCTTATTTCAGTTGTGGTGGATGAATGTATGGCTGTGGTATCTCAGCATTCTTTGCAGAACTAAATGACAGTTACAGATGTGTTTCTATATATATAGCTAGCAGTTTTTGATAAATGGCTGTAAAAATGCATCACTTTTGTGATATTTTAAGAATATATATTTTTGTGAAAGAGCTGCAGCACCAGCCTGTCAGAGATTTATTGTGCATTCCATCTTTTATGGAAAATTATTTCTATCTGAATCTCCTTGTATTTCAAAGTTCAGTTTTAAAATGTTAATTTATTGTTATTTATTGATATTAAGCTCATGAGTAAAAGAGTAAAATGTCATGAATAATACCATTTTAAATTATATTAAAACCCTATTATGCAGAAGCGCCCCCTAGTGGGCCCGCCGGCGGGCCCAGCTCCTTTACGGCGATATAAAACATATTAAACATTAATGAATCTCCGAACAAAAGCGCTTAAATCAAAATTTCCTATCCCATCTACATGCCTACCGAGTTTCAGCCGTCTACGTGCAGCCGATCGCGAGATATCCGGCTTTGAAGTTGACCACAAAAGTGCACCCCGCGGGGGGGTCTCCCGACATATCCGTTTACAAAACATATTTATGTTGTGAAATGTCTTAATGTTTTGTCACCTAAAAATCGTTTACTAATAAGGCTTTAATTTAAGACCTTAACAGCGTAGATCCGTTGTGGTTAAGTACCTTAAAAAGCTTGCTCACCTCACTGCAAAATTTTCCAAAATCCGCTTCCTGAATGAGACACTCCGACAAATCTGCCCCCTAAGCGTCACAGAAGCATTCTTAACGCTGATTTGACCCCTCATTACAAAGCTGCAGCGGTTCTGCTTTGATTTGAGTGGTTTTTATTGGTCTAAAGTGGGGTAGTGACTTTGAGTGACAGGTTTTACAACCTCTCCCACGGCGAGGTGCGAAGGGGAGGGGGGGAGGGTGAACCAATAAGCCCACAGAGACAAGCTGGCGCCTCAGAAGTGATTGAAAGCTGTTCTAACCAATAGTGTACATCCTTCCGAAGCTAGCCAGCCCTCATATGACATGATTGGTCAAGTATATTTTTAAATTGAGCCCTCGGAAACTGGCGCTTCATTTCCAATTTCGGCCGCTAGCATAGCAACATAAGCTAACCCTTTGCTAACCTAAGCTAAGCTCCCCAGAACACACTGTTCGGCGAAACTGAAGCAGCCATGGATTATTTTGTTCGTTTTTATGCGGATTGTGGATACTTTTGAACATAAACGGATTACTTTGTGTGGAATATATGAGCAATTTTCGGAATTTTCGCCAACCCGGAAGTAAGACGGTACACCGGCTACGACGCGATTCTACGTACTGTGAGTAACAATGGATAATTTTTCATAAGCGATATTGTACAAAATATATATTCTAATACTAAACATTAACTAAGCGTTAGATTATAAACAGTTTTAGAGCGTTTGAGTGCTGCAGCACTCTGTATCGTGTCGGATGCTACCGGAGTTGGCTACGGTAACCTAGCTTATGCTGTCGGACTATATTGGACATAAATATGGTATCATAACGTTCATATTTGGACATGAAATTTAGTCATTGGAATTTTCTGGTCTTGCTGTAATATGTGCAGCATTGTTGTTTGTCGTAGCTCCTCGGTTTCGTGTAAGGAATTTGTTGGCATGTTAGCTTAGTTGGCTAATGGTGTGTGTTGGGTGTGGCATATTTAGACATGGGTGTGGTGCACTTGACATACCTTGGATAAAGCTGAATAACTTTTCAATGCTTGCATGGATTTGCTCCATTTTTTCTGTGTTGTTAGAAAAGACCCTAGCGAAATTTATTGTAATTTCTGATACCTAATTTGAATAACTATGTGAATATACATTCCAGTCATGTTCAAGTTCAAGTCAGCATTTGTGACATTCCTGGCATATTAGCATCTGCAATAGAGGCTCTAAAATAAACCAAATTATGTGAATATGATACTGAAGTGTATTAATATGTTCCCCCAACTGCCTACTTCAGTTTGAGCCATGAATGATAATTTTCCTATATGTACAACTTGAGATATCTAGTTTTAATGTGAACTATGTCAAAAATGTTAAAAATGGCCACCGGGTGTGCGAATCTGCAGTATAAGGTTAAAAAAGAAAAGAAATCTTGAAATAACTAGTAATTTCACATGACATTACTGGCACTATATTTGCTAAAACATATCATGAAAATCATGAAATAATAAAAATTCTTCAAAATAGAAAAGTGTTGTTAAAAACACCTGTAACAACAATTCTTTGGGAGTGAGTGGTTCGAAGTAGCCATAGTAGCATCAATAACGTTGTAATAATACACACTATCATGAATTTTGCAATGGTGGATAAGAAGGTGGATGTAAGAACTGAGGGGAGAACTCACCTGGTTCTTTGTGGGGCCTGATAAATGTTTGTTTTACCATAGGTTTCAGGATCGTGTCCACAGAAGGCCTAAATGGAGGAGGGCAAGTGGCCAATCCAGAAACATCTGTTACTGAAAGACCAACAGAAATTCACGGTGTTCTTGAAAGAGCTTCTACAATTGGTGCATTCTGATCTAAGGCATCCCAGGGTCCAAGGAAACTGCATGCCTTCCAGGATGCTCCCGTTTTCTTGAAATCGGCCCAAGAAATCCTGCTGGCTGATGGCACAGACCCCAGAGCAGAGGATAAACCAGCAGGCCCCTGTAGCCTGGCTTATCATCTGGGTGCACACATGCTCTTCCACTATCTCCCGCCCCACAAGGACATTTGTCTGTAGCAGCTCTCCTCTGCCCCATACAGGTAGCCTTGCATGAAGAGTGACATACATGGCTATATTCTCTCCTGGGATACATGTGCTGAGGCTAAGATACCTTGACACCTGCCAACAGATAAATTAAAACCCTGTTTCTCATCTGTCTCTCATTGTCCCTGGTCTCATGTGTCTGTGCTCCAAATCTCTCAAGGCAACACCACAATCCTCACGGACTTATGCTTTCATGCCTAAGGATACCGTTGCTGACTGAACACTGAAACTCACACATTTGGTGTTACTCTGTAGGGAGGTTGGGGTGGAAGACATCAGTCACATGTTGGCCCCAGATGTGGCAACTATACCAGGGGCTCATTATTTGTGCAGATAATGAAGTGGCAGATAGTGAGTTTGGGACACGTTCCCCTGATTTCACTTGATAACTCTTCATCAGGACTAATCCCCGTCCAGTACATCTACCGGCCAGTCCTTCTGGAAACTGATAAGACAGGAAATACTGTCAGTGAATGAATGGTTTCACAATAGCTAGAAATTTTGGCCAGCACATGACAGCTGCAGTAAATCATGTGAAGGATCAGACAGCAGGCAAACCAACACCACCGAGAGTCATTAAAATATGGTCCAGGACATTGAATATGACTCTGCATTCCAGAATATCAATCTCCAGTTATCAATCAAAAATTTCTCCTCTATTCCATTTGAAACACTTGAGCGAATAAACAGACGTACTTTTATGTTCCTGTTAGTCAGAGATTGGCATGTGCTGCCTTCTAACAACGTGTTTCTCCTTGTGCCAGTGGTTCCTAATCGCTTGCAAGAGGTGGTGCAACAAACAGCATGACCTTCCATCATTGTGTATAGACAGCATGCACATACTGTACAATTCATGCCACTGAGTTGGCCAGAAGATTAATCAACCCAGGTGTTGCTGGGTCCACCCTAAGAACATAATGGACACCGCGCTGGTGGCCAAGTTCAGCTACCTCACACTGCCTGAGAGGGTAACCGTGGGACATGGACTCGGATGCTCTGATGGAAAACGTCTAGAGCTGTGCCTTTGAAGGGAAGAGAGGGTCATTCACATCCCATGAGACCTGATGTTTGTTTTATTCTTTTCTCCTTGCAAATTTGTTAAACTCATAAGAAACTGTTAAAGTATGTCCAGTAGCTAAATAATGTGGCCAGGCCAGTAAGGTTTACTGAAATTAACACCTTTAAATATTTTAAGGATATTCAGTGGCATATGCAGTGTCATAGCAGTGACAGTTATGATGTCTTTATACTTTTACTAAGATGAGGACATAGCTTTACAACACAAAGGCAGCTTATTCACCACAAAGAGAACAGTAGTGTCAGAACAACATAACTGGAATACCGAATGCTGTAATTCCAGAGAGGTTGACATTAAATTAAATATATTTTAATGTGGCAATGAAAAAGGAGCACAGAACTCTCTTGTAATCTATACTTTCTGAGGTCTCATAGTGTGTCCATCTGTCCATCGTCTCCACCACCGTGCTTATTTTTCCCCACTTTAGACTGAATTTTGAGTATGCAGTAATTTTCTCTAGGACAGTATGAATGACAGCTTGACAGCCAGATTTTAATTATATTTCAGGCAAGGCTGGAACATATTTGTAATCTGGAACTGCAGCAGATACACAAGAGCAATTTGTCTTGCACTGTGTGAGGATTTGTTATCTCGGATGCTGTTTCTTTCTTTTTTGTCCCTAGAACTGTGTTAATAGATACATCCTCTGTGGGGAAGAAAAACGTGATTCTCTTACCAATGGAACGAGCCACCTATCAATTTTCTATTAATATTATTCATTTAGATTTCAGGGGCATATCCCCATCTAGTGGACAAAACAACACATGACACTGATTTAAAGGCGATGTTAATTTCTCAATAGACCATGACTCAAACACACGCCATAATTATCATTTACTTAAAACCTTTGTTTGGCATGAATTCGTGTATTATTGTATTTGCAAACAACATATCACATTTTTGTACTGCATATACCACAGCTGTTGCCTTATTTTAATAATTAGATCATTCTGTTGACACCAGCCGACTACGGACGGACGGATGGACAGATGCCTGACCTCGCATATTCAACTACTCATCCACTTAAATTAACGTCAAAATCCGTGAGACATAGAAACGGTTCTGCAGTCCGGAGATTTAGACTGAGTGAAATAGACAGTGTACATAGGAATTCTGTAGATGTAGGTGTCTAAAATGAATATGCCATAAGGATCCCTCAAAATGTGTCATAATGTGATCATTGTAGCTAAAGGTTTGTAGGCTGAGGTTCTTTTACGCAACCGATGCAGAACTACATTCAGCGCCAGGTTACATACACGGAGGCAATAAAAAGACGTACCACTTTTCGTGACGTCAAAAAAATAGTTTTAAATCTTTTAAACAACGTTATTACGCTAATAATATAGGAACAAAAATGCAATAATAAACCTCACAAAATATAACTGTTTGTTAGACGTATTCTCCATGAAAAGATGGAAGAAGATGGAAAAATATGTAGTGAAAATACTACTTCATATTTAATATGCATCTACTAGGCCTTAAAACGCTTAAATTGTGAAAAGCAAAGTTTTGCTGAAATTTAAATGCTACAATCGCTTTCACTATTAGTTAAATATAATGTTTGTGATTTTCGAAACATGGGGGAAGTAACAGAGATTAGCCCAATTACAGCAAAGATTGTTAATGAATGAATGAGGAAGATAGACTATGGGTATTGTCTATGTTACAATAGTATATATTTTACAATAGTAATATTTCGTTATACGTAAAGGGGGAATTAATATCCATCGCATACATCCGTCGTTCGTGCGATTACGATCCAAACAGTGATGACTACCAGCGGCACACAGTTGAACCAGCTGCATTCCACTTATATTTCTTTAAATGAGCTCATCAGTAAAATGACAGACTATTGTAACATTTTAGCAATCATAAAAAATACTTATGCATTCACGGATCAGCGCGAATAAAAGTTACTGGTAAAATGTATTGATTGTTGTCAAATTAGAATTTCTCTCGAAACTAAAAAAACGCATCAATTTGGCGGCTTCCAAAAGGGTTGAGAACAGAGACCGTATATATAAGGTCTCTGGTCGAGAATGCCACATCTTGGTCTCTCATCGACAATCTTTGGTTATTCGAAAACGTCGAGGAAGTTGTTCGGTCGAGAAGTGACCAATAAAAAGCCTCCACGGGCGCATGCGCAGCTCACGTGGTTTACCGTTTTAGCATGCAAGATGATTAGCTAGCCTCTCGTTAAAACAAGTTACCTTAGCTATTAGTAAAACTATCTGCGAGCGTCATTTGCTAAATGATAGCACATTATTATGCTTGTACTGTAAAATTGCACATTTCGTCTATGTGTCTCTTTTTTTAGTCTTGAAGTTACTCCTTCAGGATTTCAGTGAACGGTAAGCCATTTTGTCCTACGGCAAGCGGACAGTGTGAGTGACTCTCACGTTGTAAACGTAATCAATGTCACAGATACTTGACGCTAAATCACATTTGAATTGAACACGTGTGACCTTCGACCTCAGTGCAAACTAACCCAAACATCATCTCATCATATAGTCATGACTAGTTTGTCCAGTTACGCCATGCGCATGGCGCGCCTTAGCGCACGAATATTTGGGGACGTTGCGCGGACTACGGATTCCAAGTCCATGAAGGTGGTGCAGATGTTCAGAGAGACCCCCTTGGCCAGGAGGAAAGAGGTGTATGACTGGTATCCCCAGCACAAGATTTACTATTCCTTGACCCAGAAGCTCCGATACATGGGACTGTTCAGGTATGCAATCTTACTTGACATTGTGGAGGTGATTTTGGTCATATTGAGTCATCTCTCTCTATCTCACTCTCTTTTTCTGGCTGTAGAGACGAGCATCAAGACTTCAAGGAGGAAATGCGGCGTCTCAAGAAACTGCGTGGAAAGGGAAAGCCCAAGAAAGGAGAAGGAAAGAGAGCGTTGAAGAAGAAATAGGCACAGTCTTGGTACATGCAAGGACTTTTTCATGAGCTGGGAGACGAGCTGCTGTATATTCGGATCACAGGACGTTGAATGTGACGACCTTGTCCATTCTGTATTCTGTGGAATGTTCAGAACATGTGGTTGAAAATTCAATTATACTTGACTTGTATCTTCATTTTGGATTAAATATTCACTTTCATTCAAGTTTGTATTGGCCAATTGATTTGATAAATAAGAGTCAGTCCTTCTCATAAGTTATTTTAAACTTTTACACCTGGGAAGGGGAGAAATGCTTGGGTAAAATAATAAAAGTACTTTTATTTATAAGTGTTAGCCAGACTGTACATTTCTCATTTTAATTGAAAACAAATCTGTGCATGAGCTGGAATAACCACAACCTAGACAGAGATAATGCAGCTTCTCATGCTAGCATAATTTGAGCGATTTTGTTTTATATGTAACTTTACATACTACCTATCTGTTGATTTATTTGTACTGTATGTATTATATTAATATACATAGGACAACATTTTTTCAACGTTTCCATATTTCATTTGGCTCTTGTACAACCTTGCTGTATTACAAAAATGGGAAAAGTGGAACATGTTGACTGATTCCAAGCATGCAGAACTGGGATAGTGTACAAGACTGTTGGTTGTACGATGGCCACAGGAATGATACAATTCAATCCAATCCATTATATCGTTATATTCACGCCCTGCAGCATTCCTACGTGCTTTTGATTAATTTCTACCTGTGCTCTCAGTTGGTGCTTTTGAGATAGCCCTTTCATTCAATAAATGAACTATGAATATCACTGATGATTTTTATTGTGGTCAGTCTCAATATCTGCACACCAATAAGGTTTCGGGTTTACTAGAGGACATTTATTAAAAATGAATAATTTAGCTAACAAAAAATTAAGCACGTTTATAACGATAAGCTTTTAAAGAGCTGCCTAGAGGAGGAAGTAAAATGTTAAATGTAAACTTGAAACATTCCAAG
Source organism: Brachyhypopomus gauderio (assembly GCF_052324685.1). Lineage (NCBI taxonomy): Eukaryota > Metazoa > Chordata > Actinopteri > Gymnotiformes > Hypopomidae > Brachyhypopomus > Brachyhypopomus gauderio. The sequence goes on from NC_135215.1 coordinate 4,819,688, forward strand.
AATAATACTTGATTATTACAATTTATCCTTTTATACTGGTAATATTAACAATAAACATTAAAACGAAAATGTCCTGATTTCTGCTATCCCCATGTGCTCCTGAAAGGGTTTACAGATCTTGAATCTGTCTCCACCTCCCGTCTTGTTCTCTTTCTTCTATTTTTTTCCCACTATTTCTCGCAGTTTAAAATGGCGGCGTTGAGCAGCGCCGAGTCCCCACCGCCTGTGTTCAACGGAGACACCATGGACCGCGATCCGGACCGGGAGCCGGGACCGCACGAGTTCGGCGCGGGGCTCGGGTCCACCTGCTCCGGGGGGGTTCGTGAGTGTCAGCAGGACATTCCCGAGGAGGTACGCGACCGGGGGGAGGGACAGGGTAGGGGAGAAGCAGGGGAGTCGGGTGCTGAGTGGAGCTTGCTGGATGTAGATGTTCAGGAAACACCGGCTGTAATATGGATCGTGGGGATGCATTGCGGGGGGGGGGCGAGATGATGCACGGAAAAAATCTGAAATGAACGTCGCGCGTGGATAAATATGCAAACATCTATTCACACGGTGCATTGTCGAGTGATGGCAATGATCATTTTCTTCCATTTCCACTGCAGTTGTCGGAACCAGTGTTTATTACCGGGCCTGGCCATATTTCATTCGCTTTTGGCTTTATGTTTTTCTTGGCTCACTGCAGCTGTAGCCCACAGCTCGGGGAGGCTCTAGCTGCTTAGCACGGTTCGGCAGCGCTCCGCGATGAATAATTCTAGTAACCACGAACCCAAACACCCAGTGCGCGTGCATTCGGCTCCTTTATTACGGGAACTGGAGTCCCGAACCCGCGCGAGCGACACCCGAACCCGCGCGACACTCACCGCAGGCATTTTATTTCCCCCCCTGTAGTGTTGTCATGTCTCTCCTGCAAAAAAAGAACGATAAAACCCCTGTTTTCCGTAGCGGGCTAAACCCAAACGTTCATAATCACCGATCGGTGTGTGTTGGTGGGAATAATGCGGGTTTATTTCGGAGTGTTAAACGGTGTGTGCAGGCGGCGCGATGCGTTCATTTCCCAACCTGATGTCAAAGTGGGGCCCTTCACTGGCACTGCTCGTCTATGAGCTCGCCAACGACACTATTACGGGGACCATGTACGTTTATGCCACATTATTAAGGGTGACTACACGTATACCACTTTTAATTTGCCCCATTTGCCGTAGGAACGAAACATGCTCGTGTTATGCAGCGTTACGCTTATAAGAACATATTAATGAAAGGCGACGAAAAAGGTAAATCCACGTAGACGCGTTAATAAATAATTAATTCGATCATTTATTGACCTCAGATGGAGCCCAGGGATCTTGTCTTCATTTAAAAGACTTGCCTTATAAAAGATTTGAGCTCCACTTTTCGTCTGCCGGTGATTTACTTGATGCCAGGCCTGGTCGCACATTGGCAGGTGCTGCAGATGGAGTTGGTCACAGCTAGTTTTGCAATAGTTCTCTTACTGGATTGTGACCATATTGGGCACATGCAGTCTGCTGTCACAAGGTGCATGTTGCAAATGACAGAAATGTGAAGGTGCCTTTAAAAAAACAAAACGAAAACAAATGTTGGGTTAGCTGTCTTGCAGTGATTTGTACCATCAAAACTACAAGTCAAACAGGATTTCCTACCAGCAATATTTAGGAGTCTCTTAAAAGAGCAAAGGGGTTTTCTTGTATATATATATATATATATATATATATATATATATATATATATATATATATATATATATATATATATATATATATATAATAACAGACATTATATAATAAAGTGACAGCTTGAACTAGACAATCAGAGTGCAAGATAAAGCTAGTTTTTAATCCAAACTGTGTAGCCATAGACAAAACTAGGCCAGGTGTAGCCCACGAATGCTGCAACTCATTACAGGTCTTTATAAAGACAGGTTCGTTAGGCCTAACCTCTGATAATAAGCCAATTAACCTGTGAAGAATTACAATTTTTTCAGTGAACTTTTACAGCAGCTGTTGTTTTATTGACACTTTCAGCTGTGTTTTCCTCCAGTGTCCTTGCATATGACCAGTGTCTAAATGGACATTTGTGTTGGCTTTAGGACATTGGGACTGTAATGTGTAGTTTTATTTCTACATATTCTGGAGGAAAGATAAAAAATTATTATTTACCATTGTCTTCTCTGTGGGGTCTAAATACTCAATTGAATGAAGCATTACCATGTACATGTATAAAATGTATTACATTTTTGTGTTGACCCAAGTTATATTCAAGCATTGCCTTACGCTTGTATCTCACCAAATGCTGAACGTGTGGTCCTTTTGTGGTACAAGAGCACAGACTCCACTGGAGATACGCCGTTGTCAGGGAACAAGTGTCCAGGCTCAGCTCAGCCTTGGCTGGGGAGTCTGGAAGGTACAGCAGCACCCAGATAAGCACAGCTGCCGTGGTTCCCCTGGGTGGGGCCAGCGATGGAGCGTTCTGGGTCAGCTTTGCACTTCAGTGGAAAAGTCTGCAATGAGTTTTTGGTCTGCAAGTCTAAGCATAAATCAAATGCATTATTTACAGGCTTTCACGTTAAGGCTAAAGGTGCAGTTATTGGGATGCGAATGGGACACTTTAGATTTACTAAAGCGGTGTTATGTTTCTTATCTTGTACAGATATGGAATATCAAACAGATGATTAAGTTGACCCAAGAGCATATAGAAGCACTTCTAGACAAGTTTGGTGGTGAACACAACCCCCCGTCTATATACCTGGAGGTAAGTGGGCTGGATATACAGGGGCACCACTCCTCAGCAGTGGTCAGACGCAACATTTGGTGGAGTGACTGGGAAGAAGGAAGACTCCAGTGAGCACTGGCAGATAGTCATTATTGCCCAGAGCACTAATTTATCTTTAAAAAAAGATCCTGACCGAAGTTCAGTGACTAAGCCCTGTAATTAAAACATTTCTGAAACCAATGAAATACTGGGGATCACATGAGGGCTAACTACAAGCAGCATGGGGTGGGGGGGGGCAATCCTACCCTTAGGGCACGTCTATGTTTACACATATTATGAAAAGCGTTGGCGAAATCGTCTACACTTTCAAACAGGACGCCTCCCGACACACACGCTCGATGGCACTCCTTTGGAAGTAGGCGGGAATTGACGTGAAGGTTGAGTGGATCTCGTGTCCACAGCAAATTGCTGACCTGTTTCCTCCAGGCCTACGAAGAGTACACCAGCAAGTTGGACGCCCTGCAGCAGAGAGAGCAGCAACTTCTGGAGGCCATCGGGAACAGCTCGGAGTTCTGCTCCTCCCCCAGCCCCACCTCGCTGCAGGCCAAGCTGGGTGCCCAGGCCGCGCCGGCCGCCCCCAACACCCTGACCATGCTACAGACCCCCAGCGACGCTGCCCGTGTCAACCCCCGCTCACCTCAGAAACCCATCGTCAGAGTCTTTCTGCCCAACAAGCAGAGGACAGTGGTGAGTTGCAGCAGCAGATAAGGGAGGACTTCACCCAGATACCCTTGAAATGGGACCCATTAGATTAGAATTAGGGTGGGTTTTTTTTCTGCTCAAGGATGCAACTGAGAGCCTTTTCCAAGTTCTCGTGCTTTGGCGACGATGTCTTGACTGTAACGGACAGCTGGGATTCAGTCCTGAACTGCTTTTCTTCTACGCTCAAACTGTGGTGCCGACTGCGTCCGCAGGGAAGTTGGAGCGGCAAGTTCTGCTGAGGTTTCGCTCATCTCCTGTTTCCCTCCTGCGTGTTTCTTAGGTCCCGGCACGCTGCGGGATGACCGTGCGGGACTCCTTGAAGAAGGCGCTGATGATGCGAGGCCTGATTCCAGAATGCTGTGCTGTCTACAGGATCCAGGATGGGTAACGGCACACGTTCGGCTGACGCAAATAATGCCCTGCTTCTCTTCCTAGGGCAGTGGTCCTCACAAGGCAGTCCCTCAGGGCGCCTGACTTAGGAGCCTGTGATAACAGCATAGCAAATGCTGTTCCGACGAGTGTTGCGAGTTCTGAGGACGCGCTTTTTCCAGCTGTTGTTGTTCTAGAGGTCAGCCTACATACCTGCTGTCTATCCGCGTTGCAGAGTATTATGCACAGTGGAGAGAAACCTTGCAAGTTGATATTTTGTGTACAGATATACTCTGCAAATAACCGATAACCAATTTGCACCAGCCCTACCTGACTAGCTTTAAAGATTGGTAGGAAATTAATTAATGAGCTGAGAACCACTGCCTTATGGGGACATGCTGTGGGTCGTAATTGTACAGTAGCATTATGTACACTGGCCATTCCTCGAAGCCAAGCCGTGCATAATCTCCTCAGGGAGAAGAAGCCCATTGGCTGGGACACAGACATTTCCTGGTTGACGGGGGAGGAGCTGCATGTGGAGGTTTTAGAGAATGTTCCCCTGACAACCCATAATTTTGTGAGTATGACATCAAAGCACTGGAAAATTGTGCAAATGAATCTAAACATGGATCTTGTTGAGGTCGGGAACATGGATGAATCATGTATGTGTGTGTATGTATTTATTTATTCATGTATAGGTCTGCAGGTGTATGTTTTGTTTATGTTAAAGGTCTATTTTTAAAATTCAAGGTTCGTATTTAAAACATGCGAGACCTGCTAACCTCAGGTCTGTCCATATTAGGGAAGCTCTACATGGAAAAGGTCAACTTTCTTTCTAGAGGGTGGGGTCACATTCAGGTCACAATGACAATGAAATTGTTGACTTTGTGGGGTTTTATTTTTATTATTATGAAGCAATGCTTTTTACCATATAAGGACTCTCGCAAAGGTTTTGTAGAACAGAAGTTGGCTAGTGTCAATCTTTTAAATGAAGAAGTAGCTGTCTTTTGTTTGGGTTGTTTCCAAACTCTCTGGCCTTTGACCTTCTGGTCCTTTTAGAATGATGGATTTCTATTTTCTCTATTTAGAGGACTAGCACATTTTCTTTTTGTGACCCACAAACGCTGAGGCATTGAAGGCGACCATTTAGGTAGATTTCCCAGATAGGTCCTGTTTATTACCGTACATGTTCTAACATGCAATGCTTGGGTGGCACTTGTGACTGAGGTGCCTAGCACAGATCTGAACTATTAACCGTTGCCATGGCTGCTGTTGCCAGGTGAGGAAGACGTTCTTCACCTTGGCCTTCTGTGACTTCTGCCGGAAGCTGCTCTTCCAGGGCTTCCGCTGTCAGACGTGCGGCTACAAGTTCCACCAGCGGTGCAGCACGGAGGTCCCGCTCATGTGTGTCAACTACGACCAGCTGGAGTGAGTGCTCATGGGAAATGTAGTCTTGAGGCCTGTCATCACAGAGTAGTGGTGGAGGCTCCTCAACAGACTGAAGACAATGTAACCAGGCACTGTTGTGCAACATAAGTAATCTGACGCCTTATTTCTTCTTTCTCTCTGTGCAGTTTATTACTAGCATCCAAGTTTTTGGTGCACCACCCTATTACCCAGGAGGAGGTGTCATCAGAGGGCACCACGCCCGTGTCTGAGCTGTGTCCGCCCATCCCGCCGTCTGACTCTGCGGGGTAAGAGCGTCCGCTGAGCCTGAGCCGCTGAGCCGTCGGGCTCATGCCGCCATGCTGACCGTCCTGCGTCCGCCTCCTTCAGGTCGCTGTACCACTCGGCCGTGTCCCCGTCCAAATCCATCCCCATCCCACAGAGTTTCCGGCCAGGAGAGGAAGACCACCGTAACCAGTTCGGCCAGAGAGACCGCTCTTCCTCAGCCCCCAACGTCCATATCAACACGATCGAGCCAGTCAACATTGACGTGAGTGATTACGCTCTCCCACTAAAGCGTTTGCAGATGTGTAGCAGTGGACGGTATAATAAAGCTTTTTGGTTGGCGGTTACATTTGTTCTCTGTACTGTACAGAATCAACAACATACATTTTTGATTTCTTTTGTAAACGTCCATCGCATTCTATTTCAGGACTTGATTCGTGATCAAGGTTTACAGAGGTCAGATGGAGGTAAGAATTCCCCCACCTATATAAACACAACATAAACACTCTCACACCATCACAGAGGTTCAACAGCCTCTCCCCATATCATTGTGTCATTGGACTTTAAACATTAAGGTTAGACCATTCCATACCATCCCTTATTTCACCCTATAGTAAACATGCTAAACGCGTTGAGTCCTGCCCTCTAGTCTTTAACAAACGATTTCGCCACTAAATTGCCGTAGCTTGCTTTAAAGGCACCATCAGCACTTTATCACATACGCCTGTCCTCGGTATGTAAATCATAGCAAAGCACCGCCCCCGATGGATGTTGTGTGTGCGACCTCGTAGCACGAGCACAGGATGGCTGATGGTTGACTATTGCCTGGTCTTTGGGGACAGTCATCCTGTGTGTGTGTGTCTCCCCCTGCAGCCCCCCTGACCCACCCAGGCCACTGCTTGAGGAGGCAGAGAACACGGACCTCTAGCCCCGCCCAGTACTCCTACCCCAATGCCATTTTGTTTGATTTTGAACCCGAGCCTGTGTTCCGAGGTAGCCGGGCCTTTGTGCTTCCCTGCGCCCCACGTGTGTGTGTGTGTGTGTGTGTGTGTGTGTGTGTGTGTGTGTGTGTGTGTGTGTGTGTGTGTGTGTGTGTGTGTGTGTGTGTGTGTGTGTGTGTGTGTGTGTGTGTGTGTGTGTGTGTGTGTGTGTGTGTGTGTGTGTGTGTGTGTGTGTGTTCCTTGTGCACAAACTTCACCTGCTTGTCCTCAGTTAAGATCTTATGCGGACCTGTTGCTTGCTTGCACAGTTTGATCATAATAATTAATGAAGCCACATGTGGAGTCCCTCATTTCACATCACTCACTGACCTTTGCAGCTTTTCTCACATATCATAAAACCCTTGTTGGATGGGATTGTATAAAAGTAATTAACACAGTGGTGAACATGGTTTAAGGCAGGCTGGGGGTTCGAGCCAGGTTTTTCATAGTTCTGTTGGACAGACCTTTCAAAAAAATGAACTACATTTCCCAGAACCCATTGCTCTCTGTCCTCACTCAAACTGCATGAGCTGTGTGATATGACTACTTTTATTTCATTCTGTGTCTTTACTCTTCTTTTCTCTCTTCTTTTCTTTCTCAGCCATAAATGTCTTTACAATACATGTGGTGTAGAAAGAAAGAATAATAAATAAATTCTGTTACATTTTCCAGGCTCTACCACTGGGCTCTCTGCTACGCCCCCTGCTTCCCTGCCTGGTTCCCTGACTAATGTGAAGATGCCCCAGAAGTCGCCGTGCCAACAGAGAGAACGAAAGTCGTCGTCCTCATCTGAGGACCGCAATAAAATGGTGAGGGGATGCTGCCCTGACCCTGCTCTGTGTTGTCTTCTCCTGGACCAGGATCAGTTTGGTCCTGGCAGATGACCAGGGTTCAGCACAGGTCTTGGGTGGGATGCTTGTTTGGGTATAGCTTAATAAACTCCCACAAGTTTATTAAGTTAAGTTGTTTTATGTGCTGTCCAGGCATTGCACCACGTTTAGACAACAGACATTTGTTTAGAATAATCCATTGTTTTGTTCATAGAAAACTCTTGGCCGGCGGGACTCTAGTGATGACTGGGAGATCCCAGAAGGTCAGATCACTCTGGGCCAGCGGATAGGATCAGGCTCTTTTGGAACCGTCTACAAAGGGAAGTGGCACGGTACGTCTCCAGAACCCTCGCCTTCAGGTCTGCCGAGGTCCACAGCCTCCGTCTGAATTGTCCGTCTGGGACAAATGGAGTGGAATCTCACCACTGCTCGCATGGAAGAGCTCTTAAATAGTCCCTGCTACCTCACGCATCTACCTCATTATTAGTTATGACACTGAGTCCAAACACATGGGATTTGCGATCTCTCACATATTTCTGTGAATATAAAACAAGTACTAGGGATTGGCCTTTTAAATAAATGCCTTCCTCACCCAGAAAAGGCCTGAGTCAACTCCCTTGGTGCAGAGTCCAGCTACCAGCTGACATTGTAACATCTGCTGTAGCACATGCACTATTCCAGTGATGCTAATCCATCAGAATTGGCTGTCTGAGTTTGATATTCAAGCTTGTGAGTTATTATTATTTTTGTATTGCCTTCACAGGTGACGTGGCAGTAAAGATGTTGAATGTCACCGCTCCCACTCCTCAACAACTACAGGCCTTCAAGAACGAAGTGGGGGTCCTCAGGTAAGGGCACGTCTCTTCTCATTCCAAGACCTCTGTTCCTGTTTGAACTTCGTTACAGATCTAACTCTCAGTCGCCTAACAAACCTGATGGTGCTGCTGTAAGAGCAAGACATGGCATCAGTGTGGGGCGTGGTTGGAATTATGGTAGAGACCCTTAACATCAACTCCACATGCCTTTATGGCATAAATACAGCAGTGTGGATGCCAGCGGCCCTTGAGGTGTTCCTCCACATGCTCTGGCCTTCGTGCATGCTAATGCTGCATGATCTACTGCTCATTTGCTATTGGTAATACACAAATCTTCATACAGATTAATTTATTAATGTTAATTGGTATGAAAGGGAATTTGCTGCCGTGATTTTGCTGCTAGATTTCTGGGGTCAAGCGCACATGGACTACATGGAGCAAATGTGCATAGAAACGACTGCGAACGCTTCTCTGCTAATTCCGGAGTGCAGATCTCCCCCATGGCGCTTCTGCCTGGCTTCTGCCGGCATTGAAAGGACACCACGTTTGTGCCTTTTTTCATCTGGATCCCCTGTGACTCTCTTCCAGAAAAACCCGACACGTCAACATCCTGCTCTTCATGGGCTACACTACCAAGCCTCAGCTGGCCATTGTCACGCAGTGGTGTGAAGGCTCCAGCCTCTATCACCATCTGCACATCATCGAGACCAAGTTTGAGATGATCAAACTGATCGACATCGCCCGTCAGACGGCCCAGGGCATGGAGTGAGTTCTCGTGAAAACCCAGCAAGGGTTTTTCTTATCTTAGACGTGGTCTGATCGAGGTTTTCTTATCTCAGATGTGATCTTCTGGAGGTTTTCTTAACTCTGATGTGATCTTCTGGAGGTTTTATCTCAGAATAACTGTAGTAGTGAGGCTCTAATTTTTGGTTATAGCACCTAACTGTTTTTCTCCCTCTCAGCTATTTGCATGCCAAGTCCATCATTCACAGAGACCTCAAGAGCAACAGTATCCTTTTCTACATACGCCTTGCATAGGTAAAAAATGGTTGAGAGATGCTGAATACACCATGTGTATTCAAATCACAGAATTTTTTACTGTGTGTTGAGAGGATTTTGACCAATCCCAGACATTTCAGATGAGTGATTCCATGTGACATCAAAAGATCACATGCGAGATTTAATATGATGCAAAGTATATTTTAATGACAATATAATTGCACTCTGTTGGAAAAACCACTGTGATTATCTGCATAGTGCAGCTTTTGTCATAATGCAACTAGAGAAGAATATCTTAACAGCCCCACTTTCCAGATATCTTTTTGCACGAGGACCTGACGGTTAAGATAGGGGATTTTGGTCTCGCTACTGTGAAGTCCCGCTGGAGTGGATCACACCAGTTCGAGCAGCTGTCTGGCTCCATCCTGTGGATGGTAGGTGCAACTGCAGGCTCTATTCGCACTGCTCTCTTCTGACTCTTGTGGACTACGTTTTGGGATATTTTCATGGCTTTTTTCCAGCATTCTTCATATTTGAGACCGTGTGTGGTGTACTTGCCAGTACATTTTGATTTGTAATTATCGAGTGTTCTTATGTTTTTAAGTGTAAATAGTGGAAGAAGCTTTATATGGACTACAGTGAGAGGCTTAAGTGTACTTAAAGCTTATAGTGTACTTGTATAGCATTAAACCTAAGTACTCACTTTGGGACCACCCTAAACTGAAAAAGTTTAAAAGACTACTGTGGGCTCTCAGTTAAATCTGACCAAGCTTAGCTGGACCAGTTGTTGACTCGTTAACCTGGAAATCCAGTGTGGTGACCCTCAGTCTGCGTTAGTACTTTGGCAGGGCAGCAGTATTAGTACAGAGCGCGGGCAGCAGTGGACTGTGTGTGGATTAAGTTGGAAACTGCACTTTGCTTAGGCCCCTGAGGTGATCAGGCTGCAGGATAAGAACCCGTACAGCTTCCAGTCGGACGTCTACGCCTTTGGCATTGTGCTGTATGAGCTCATGTCGGGGACGTTGCCTTACTCCAACATCAACAACAGAGACCAGGTGAGAGTCCTCTGCACGCACGCCCACATTGCTGTGTCCACGGTTTTCCCATCCAGAGCATCAGGAAACACTGGGGGGGGGGGGGGGGGGGGGGTAGGAGTACAGAATGAAGAAGGTGGATGCGCGTGGAGGAAAATGTTTGCTCACCTGATGATTTCCCTGGGAGTTTATTTTGAGCCATTGTCTTTCTGTACAGTGAAGTGCTGACCAGTGAGTCTGGAGGCATTTAATTTGAAATTGGGAGATGATTCAGCACACTCCTGAAGTAATTGCTGTAAGATGCATTTCGTGTAATGATGCTCCAGAGGCTGTTAAGCATACGTAATGTACAACACCACCTCTACTATGTTATAGAGATCAATGTGTGTGCTATGAATCTGCTGTTTTGTGCGTGCATGCACGTGTGGTGTTTATCTTCACACCAGGTCATCACTATGCAAAGAGTTGTATGATATGAATATGTACATTTGTGGTAATAAGGAGAATTTGCACCTTGGAGGTCGTGGAGGTCGCAGATAGTAATGGATGTGTTTGTTTACCTTTATCTGATTATTGCTGATTGCTAAGTAAAGTGTGTGTGTGTGTTATTTTAGAGTTTTTTTTTTTTAATTGATTTTTTAATTCCATTTGGCATTTGTCAAACTAAATTTCTTTGCTACAGATAGCAAAGTATACAAATTCAGTATACAAATTGGTTGTTGCTATTTTATAGGTGGCTGTTCATGATGATGTGTACTGACTAATAGTAAAGGTAAAACATGGCCATGTCTGAAGCGTGCAGGCTCTGTTAAAATCCAGTGGCTGTTCTACATTATAAATGAGTGGTCTGTTGATTGGTCTACATACATAACGTATTTTGTAGGAGTAAATTTTTTTTTTACAGCAAAGTAGATGAATGGTATAGTAGAATCAGAGATAACGTGACCCTCCACTGTTTGTTATGACTGCTGATGGGTTGTGTCTCTATGTGTTCACTGAACTGTAGATCATCTTCATGGTGGGCCGGGGTTACCTGTCCCCTGACCTGAGCAAGGTGCGCAGTAACTGTCCCAAGGCCATGAAGAGGCTCATGGCCGACTGTCTGAAGAAGAAAAGGGAGGAGCGACCCCTCTTCCCACAGGTGAGCTAGGACATGCCTGAAACTCCCACAGGTGAGCTAGGACATTTGTGGTTGGTCTTTTGCCATGTGGTGGTGCAGTTGCCCTGCTGTGGTAGTCCCACAGCGCAGAAGCAAAGTAAATGTATTGCGTTTTCAGGACATCCAGTCTGCGGACGTAGATCCTATTTGCTCACATATACACTGTGTTCCAAATTATTATGTAAAAAGTGTTTAGGAGTGATAAGGTAAGAATTTTTTTGTTTGTCAGTTAAACCCATTGATGGTGATGTGTGTCAGGGCTCTTTATATCACTGAAAGCAATTGCAGACACCTGTGCTAATTAGTTTGGCAGGTGTGTCCAATTAAAGGCAAGACTACTTAAGAAGACTGTCCCACATTATTAAGCAGCCTACATTTTCTGCCAATATGAGAAAGAAAAAGGATGTCTGCTGCCGAGAAGCAACAAATTGTGGAGTGTTTGTCAAGACATGACTACAATCAACATTGCCAAGACACTTCATCATGATCATCGCACAATTAAGAAGTATGTAGCTGATTCACATGTGATGACGTGTTGTAAAACGCACTATATAAATAAGTTTGACTTTGATTCAGAGCACACACGTGTGCGTGCTGATAAGGGAAAATTGAGGACTTTTTCCAACAGCCAATTACGTCAGGTTAAAAGAGCAGCTGCAAATATGCCTTGTCATAGCAGCAGACAACGTCCCCCGAACAACAAGATGCAGGTTCTTCAGAGGTTTGCAGCTGTGCGTAAGCCATTCTGTCAACCTCCTCTATCCACTGCACACAAGCAGAAATGGCTCCAGTGGGCAAAACAATACCTGAAGACTGACTTCAAAACTGTTTTGTTCACCGATGAGTGTCGTGCAACGCTTGATGGTCTAGATGGATGGAGTGGAGGATGGATGGAGTGGAGGATGGCTGGTTGATGGACACCCCATGCAAACAAGACTACGGCGCCAACAAGGAGGAGGTGGAGTAATGTTTTGGGCTGGAATCATGGGGAGAGAGACTGTCGGCCCCTGCCATGGTTCAATAAGAACCTCTGACCTCAACCCCATTGAGAACCTCTGGAGCATCATCAAAAGGAGTGTCTATGATGGCGGGAGGCAGTTCACATCTAAGCAACAGATCTGGGAGGGTATTATGTCCTCATGCAAAACAATAGAAGCAGATACCATCCAAAACCTGACTAATTCAATCGACGAGAGAGTTCAGAAGCTCCTTTCGAACAAGGGGCCCTATGTGCAAATGTAAGATCACCTAGAATAAAGTTTTGACTTGAAAACTGTTTGATTTCAGTTTGTAATAACCTACTAATGCTTATAATTTCACAAATGACCATTTATTTTTTGTTCTTTATAAAAATGAAAATGTTAAACTGCTGTGCATAATAATAATAACAAAAACATTCAGTTGTACTCTAATAGTTGATGGCTTGAAAATTACAATGACTGCAATTCATATTGGTAATTTTGGAAAATCTGAGAAAATATTACTTGCATAATAATTTGGAACACAGTGTATCGACATCGTTTGCCATACTTACACCTATTATGGGGCAGCTAAAGCTAGCAAGCTAGCTACCAGCACGGGGAGTTTGCCTTGGTTTAACAAGACCACATCTAGTCATTCCTCTTACACAAGCCAAGTTTGTTGCCGTTATAAAGGGTACTACAGTTAAACGTCATGTGCCCATTCAAGGTTTCATCAATTTTTGTCCAATATCTTGTCAAAATTCTGACGGATTTGATAATTTTATATGTCCAGAAAAATCCTGAGCTGTCTGCGAGATGCACATATAAGTAGTCACCACAAGGTGGCAGCAAAGCCCATCAAATCGCTGTACCATGCTGTTCCATGTTCAGCCGCGTGGTGACAGTGTCGGTATGGGTGTTGAAGCTAAAATCTCATCAGATACAGTAATTTTACATTTCAACATGACTGCTGGTCTGAGAGTGAGGTGACCCCTAAAACCATCCAGCCAACAGCAGCCCACCTGGGAAAACCTGACATCCGATGAAGGGCTAGTCAGTGGCCATCTCAGTTCTGAATTTACCTACAAGGCATTTACGTTTCTTAACACTTGAATGCCAGTAGTCAAGTAATGTTTTTTTTTTGTAGTTGTTAATGTGGCAACCATTATGCCTGTGATCTTATTTTAATCCTTCCACTATAATCATCCTTTTGCATATACTGCACACACATTAATAGAATATTCTGTTTATATATTCAGAAATAAACTGTCACTTAAGTTGATTTATCCTTTATGCCAGATCCTGGCCTCTATTGAGCTGTTGGCACGCTCACTACCCAAGATCCATCGGAGTGCGTCGGAACCGTCCCTCAATCGGGCGGGTTTCCAGACGGAAGACTTCAGTCTGTATGCCTGTGCCTCCCCCAAAACACCCATTCAAGCTGGGGGCTATGGTGAATATGTACAATACACACACGTACGCAGTATTTTTTTACAATGAAAGTTGAGTGCTAAATTCTGTCTGTCTCTCTCTCTCTAGGGGAATTTTCAGCATTTAAGTAGTGCTGCTCTTGTCACCTTTAAGATGTCTTGTGTTCCTACAGTGGGTTCATCCATAACACAGAAAAAACACCTAGTTTTAAAGAATGTGCTATTTTTCTTCCTCTTTACCTGAAGAGCAACGAAGTTGATGGAATCGCTAAAAAAAAATAAAAAAAACCCCACAAAAATGTATTTAAAAACCCCACAGCTGGGCACCGTTTGGTGACACACACACAAAAAAAGAAATCTAAGAACGAAAAAGGAAAAAATCACAACCCAAAAACAGGAAAACTTGAAATGATGCAGATAAAGTTCACCTGACGGTGAAAGTGGCTGCTAGATGAAAGTGTGAAAGAGGAGGAACGAATCCAGGAAGTTGGGAGAAAGGACTGCTGGGATTTGGAGGCTTTCTGACGGGAAGGTCTTGACGGATGGAGCCGAGCTATACGCTGCCTGGCTTCTCCCCTGCAGGGGGCGCTATGCAGTGCTGATTAACCCAAGCACAGGAGCCACATCTCGACCAATGGTTTGATTTCTGCAGTAGAACAGCCCGGTCAGCAGGTCTTCATTGGATGACATGAGGGAATGAGGTTAGGTCATCGCCTAGCAACCGAGAGGACACGGACCGATCACTTGAATGACATTTTTACTGACGTTTCTTTTTCTCGTAGTTCATTTGTTTCATTTCAGTGTTGCCTGTGGCTGGAGCCGCTGATGAACGTTTTTCCTTTCCTCTTTGTTTTCATTCGGTTTTTCTGTCTTTTCTGTGATATAGTCGAGTTTCTTTCTTTTTATTCTAAGCACATTAATATAGGTCCATTAACATTCCTTCTAGTAGACATCTATTTGTGGAGAGAGGTGAATTGTGAATTGAGAGGATAACTAATTTACTACCTGTCAGGCGCTTTATAGATTAGATGATGTTCAACACTTTTAGAGATGTTCGTTGTGGCTCAAGCTAATTTTCCTCCTTTCCAATGGTCAAGGTTATTGTTCTGTTGTGATTGAGTAGGAGTAAATTTGCTTCTCGTAAGTTGAACTCCGAATGTTTTTTTTCTTTTCTATATGAATGTGGTGTGATGTGAGATAGGTGAAAGAATATTATTATTATTATTATTATTTTGTAACGTTATAGCTTCAGTAACATAAGATTAAGGTCTGATTCATTGTGTATTGTAGGTTTCACTAAACCTTCAGGGAGTTAACTGCTAGTTACAAATATGAAGGTTGTGTGCTTCAAAATGCCTAAGAGCTGATTTGGGATCAATTTGTGTGTAACGTCCTAAACAAGTGTAGCTTTCTCCCAGCTCAGCAGTCCAAGAAGGTTGATGCTCGTGTCCCGCCGTCGCATTAGCGGAGAACGTTCCTCACTGCTGCCGCTGCCACGCTCACTGTGAAGTGGCCGTGTGAAACGTCATTGCTTGTGCACATGCCCCTACGCAAAAGCCGGGACACGATCTGTCTCTCACTTTGACGTCAGACCTGATGAAGACAGAACTTCCTTAGAGACCACATCGTGGGGGTTTGGTTCAGCGGGGCGTCATTCCAATTGTCTGTTGCCCCTTCAGGCATTCATTCCAGTTGACCAGTTGAGATTTTTAGATTGTTTGTGTTCTTTTTCATGGACAGGCAGGCCTGCACAATTACATGTATTTATGTAGCTTTAATTTTATTGCATTTAGTTTCTTTCCCTCTAGGAAAGGTTTATTTTTGTAGCTCGTTGTTTTCCGTGGTTGAGTAAATGGACGTTAAGCTGTGTGTCCTTTGCACTTTTGTAAAATGGGTTCATGCAAACAAGCAATTTGCCTTTCTATAGACAACACATTTTGTCGGGGTGTTGAAAGCATGACTAAACCTCAGTATCACCATGTGATTGAAATGACTTGTGTGTTTTGAGATATGGCCAAGGGTTATAAAAGCCAAAGCTTTAGGTAAAAATGGACGATAAACACCATTTGTGACACTGTGTTGATGGTAAAGAACCCTTGTTGGAGGTTTTTTTTTTTTTTTTTTTTTTGGATGTATCACAAATTGCACACTTCAACAGATTGTGGGTGCCTTTTTTTGGCATATATATCTGCTGTCATGTTACCAACATAAATGGCCATGATTTTATTTATTTTTTCATGTATAAGATGTGTTTGTGTCTTGATTAAACCTTCAGATCCCCAGAACGCTCGTTTCAAAGGTGAAAGGCTTCTCTGTTGGTTGCTTACTTCAACGCTAGCCAAGACGAGAAGCTTTACCCAGTTGGTCGGTTGTTTTTTTTTTTTTTTTTTTTTCCTACCAGGATCATCAATGATGTTGCAGTCTGAATTAATTGAATTAACATAAAATTCCCACAGAAGTGCATATGGGGGTGGAAGGGTTAATGGTGTATATGATGATACTGATTCTTGCTCACATGCTGTGTATTCCCCATCCTCCTTTTTTGTTGGCGAACATAACAGGACAGAAAGATATGGCAAGTTTTTAAGAGTGCTGTATTTATTTGCGAGATTTTCTTCTTTTATATGAGAATGTTACTAAAGAGGTCTATCTTTTGAAGGATTGCTCTCACGTGTTTGTGGAATATTTGGGGACCTTTTTTTTTAAAAACTTGCTTTTCCTTGTACCTTTCTCAACCCTCACCTCTTTCTGGGTTTTCCTCTTTTGTGTCTGTGATTATATTCCTGGGCCTTTCCTTTTCCTCTGCCTTGCCTGCACCTTAAAGCCTAGCAGTTCATACATATGAGAACTATCACAAAAGCTTTTGGGAGACTCTTTTCACCTGTAAATAGCTGTACAAAGAAAATATTGTCTGTTTGCTAGGAGGCATGGAGTTAATAAAAAAAAAACAATAAAATGACTTATACAGATGTTTCCAATGAAGAACTAAAGGATAAGAAAAGACATTTTGATAGATGAAATTCTGAAAAAAAAATCAATGTAAAAATATTTAAGACTGTATAATATAAAAGAGGAAAGAGCTTAATGTATTTGTTGTGAATATGAAAACTGATATATTAAAGATGTGCATGAAAAATGTTATTTTAGTGAGTTATTTTCATTCAAAGCTCATATTTCAAAATGTCTTGGTACAATGTCTAAACGTTTGACACTTAAAAATAATGAGAATAAGTTTATTTGTAACCAATAAATGCAAGGTGGACACGTCTAATCCCAAACTTTACTTTAAAAAGTTAAAATGACATCTTAACTGTTCATAACTGGTTCATAATAACAACCAAACCATATATTATTCTAAGAAGCCACTTCTGTTTTTGTTAAGTCTATTTACCCTGATGTAAGATTACTTATGGTAATGCATTTTCTACCAACACTGAATCTACCAAGATCACTTAAATGTAATTACTGCTCCACAAACGTTTTTTTTAAGAATGTGATATCAAGGGATCCCAGATTTAATTTAAATTGAATTAATTCAATAAAAAATATGTAAGTCAAAAGCAAATTTAAATAATTGGATAAATAATCCAACACATGAGGATTTGTTTCCATAGGTTTATTTGCATTAGCATAGCATTAAATGCACAAAAGGACGTCATTAAACGGACTCGCCTGAAACCCACAGGCTCCACTCACCACTTTGTTAGGTGCACCTATCCCACTGCTCATTAATGCAAATGTCGAATCAGCCAATCACATGGCAGCAACTCGATGCATTTAGGCATGTAGGCCAAGACGATCTGCTGCAGTTCAAACCGAGCATCAGAATGGAGAAGAAATATGATCTAAGTGACTTTGAACATGGCATGGTGGTTGGTGCCAGATGGGCTGATCTGAGTATTTCAGAAACTGCAGATCTACTAGGATTTTCATGCACAACCATCTCTAGGGTTTACAGAGAATGGTTAGAAAAAGAGAAAATATCCAGTGAGCGGCGGTTCTGTTGGCACAAATGCCTTGTTGATGGCAGAGGTCAGAGGAGAATGTCCGGACTTGTTCAAGCTGATAGAATAACGAGTCGTTACAACCGTGTCCTGCAGAAGACACGTTGAACTTTGAGCCGGATGGGCTACAACAGCAGAAGACCACAGCAGGTGACACTCCTCTCAGCTAAGAACAAGAAACAGGCTTCAATTTGAACAGGCTCACCAAAATTGGACAATAGAAGACTGGAAAAATGTTACCTGGTCTGATGAGTCTCGATTTCTGCTGCGACATTCGGATGGTAGGGTCAGAATTTGGCGCCAACAACATGAAACCATGGATTCATCCTGCCTTGTATCAACGGTTCAGACTAGTGGTGGTGGTGCAATCGTGTGGGGGATATTTTCCTGGCACACTTTGTCCCCATTAATACCAACTGAGCATCGTGTCCACGCCACAGTCTACCTGAGCATTGTTGCTGACCATGTCCATCTTCTGATGGCTACTTCCAGAAGGATAACATGCCATGTCATAAAGCACGAATCATCTCAGACTGGATTCTTAAACACAACAATGAGTTCACTGTGCTCGAATGGCCTCCACAGTCATTAGATCACAATCTAATAGAGCACCTTTGGGATGTGGTGGAATGGAAGATTTGCATCATTGGATGTTACTATGGTCTTTAGATTAGCTCAAGAACAGTGCGCAAGAGCTGAGAATGTTTGCTATGAAACTAACACTGATCAGGTTTTCTCTCATGAAGTGCAGAAATTCAAGGGAAAAGAAATCCACTTTGAATGGGGAGCAAGAATTGCTTTCATTGCTCTTTGCCCACATACGTCTTTCAAATGATCTAGATGATTAGCCTCCAGACAAATTCAGGTTAGCATGTGATTTATTTGACAATAATTAGTATGTTATTCAACTCTCATCTGAGTTTGTGAAGTGTTCTGCAAGGTATGCCATTGCCATCACCAAGTGCTGCTGTTGGAAAATGGAAGCAATTTGAAACATAAGCAACAGTAACTTCACCACAAAGGAGTCGATCATGCAAACACCGGGAGGGCAAACTCACTTAGCACATAAAAAACACCCATCCTTTCTACAGTTCCAAACTGCCCCCGGAGGCAATGATGGCATGAGTATCGTTTGTCAGGAGCTTCATGAAATGGACGAGGAGCTGCATATAAATCTAAGACCACTACTTGCAATGCCTGGTATCAGCTGCGGTTGTCAACAGCATGTCAACACTGGATTTTGGAGCACTTCAAATACATTTTTTGACAGTTTGATGGATGAATCTGGGGTTTGGTAGGAGACCGCAACCTACAGGAATGCGCAGTGCCAACGGTGAAGTTTGGTGGAGGAGGCCTGGGGTTGTTTTTTGGGGTTTGGGCCGAGGCCCGTAGATCCAGGGAAGGGTGATGCTAATGTTACAGCTACAGTGGTTCATAAATACATGGTTCGGTGTGTTTGGTGTGGAAGAACTCTGCCCTAACATCTTCCAAACTGTTGGCTTTTGGGAAGAATTGGAATGTGAGACTGGCGTTCTCATCCACCCCTTGTGTCTGTCCTCAAAAGGAGGTAACTTTATATTCTTATGAACTAGTCTGCACAAGTGCACTTTCCCAGTTGTAGACTGTACCCTTGGTACTGCAGCAATAGAACCAGGGTCCATTGGGTCCTTAATTGGGTAGCTTAATATAATACAGTAAATATGGGCTTGTGTCTGCAAATGTGCATGGTGCAAACAGGACATTCTGCCTGATCCAAAGTAGACTAACTAGAGTGGCAGTAGCTCAAATATTTACGGTCGCGAAATGTGTTTTTGTGCGCCCTAGTTTTGGCACGGAAATAACTCCATAATACTCCCAAAGCCAGACCAAAGGCAGCGCTGACATGCCCACTGATCCATAAAGTGGGATTTGTGTTTTACCCGGGAGGTATCGGGTGGGTAGCTATTACATCATGAATCGTAAGTGTTACCAAATAGTATGAGGCAGACAAAAGGCTGTTTTCCCCCACTGTGGCCCCCATTGCCCACCTCTTGAGGTCATGAAAGGTTACTGCCCCTGTAACAGATTTATGGCATGGTGACTCCTCTAACTCCCCTTGGTGACAACACATGGAAGAATGCCCAGTTCTGTTTGAAAGAGAAAAGGTGAAAACACTCAGTCTAGCCAGAACTCTGGGAAACTACTAACCCGTATAAATATAGCCATACTAGCAAGGAATTTTCTGTTATATTTAAACAGCTGGTTTAATTGCAACATAGATTAACTCTCTCATTTGGAGGTAAGTCATTTCAAATCAATGGCATATAAATGTCTCTAATAATCCAGTTTTTTTTCTTCTGCAGTTATGTTTAAGTGATATTTACTAAAAATCTGTCACCTAAAAATCACTTTAAGTGTAGTTCCAGCATTTTCTGAGATGTGCCTTGAACTTTTTCAAATTGAAGCAATGAATCATATACTCGCGTTATTCTGTACCTCTGTCTTTGTTTGCAAAGAAAGACAGTGATTCTTAACTGGGCTTTGAGCTGTGCTTAGTACTGAATGTGAGGTTTGGATAACAAAATAACTTGTGCAGAAATGTATTCCGATTTTACAGGGAACATGGCAACTGGCAGTAGAAGACGTAATGACAAAGGTACTTTAACAATGCAAACTAAAACTGCTAAACAACACTGCCATGTCTTTGGTAAAAATATGTTTATTTAAAAAGTCCTTATCAACCTGTAGAAGTTGTAGTCATATATATAGATCAGTAATGCCACGAGAGAGAATCTAATTCAGCATCAGCTCCCAAAGCAATGAAACAGCAAGAATTAAAAACAAAATAAAAACCCCTGAGCCATATATATAGTCATAGAGTTTCATTAGTTTAACGTCTAGCATCTCTTGATAATACAGCACAAACGCTATCACCATAAAGCATGCTGAAAGAGCCCAGTGAGCGTTGTCACTATAATCTCCTCTGTTGCCAAGGGCGCTGGGTGGCCACTGTGACGAGGCACGAGAGCCTGCGCCTGTGCGAGAGACTGCGCGTGCTGCGCCTGCAGCACCAACGCGAGCTGGCGCGAGTGTGCAGGGCTCAGCTAGAGCTGCAGGGAACCTTGGAGCGCCTGAGCCGTCCAGGGCCTCCGGCTCGTCCAGCGCCGTCTCTGTCCCGTCCCGTCCCCGTCGGCGTCGTCCCTCCGCGGCGCCGCGTGCAGCCATGCTGCCCCAACCACATCGTCTGCTCCAGCTGTAACCTACGGCTGAGGCTGGCAGACTCCCTGACACGGCGCTTCACCCCGGGCCTCTGGACCATGTACTGCCGCTCCGAGGATGGTGCGTCCAGGGTCTACCCTATGCCTCCGTTCGTGGAGCGGAGGAACCTCTCCATATCTGACAACTCCCTCAGATACCTGCCTTTTGTGTAGCGCACAAAGCACTGTTTGCAAATCAGAAGAGTACTCTTCTTTTGAAACATTTGTTTTTACTTGAATCGAATGTAAATCTGTCCAAACACCCTTTGCCAAGGCAGCTGAATTCAAGTAGGCCTACTGCTATTTTGTTTTTGTTTGCCATCGCTGTCTTAGGCAGTGATTTGGGTAATAGTGAACAGGCACATAAAGGAACAGGCATTTAACGGGCTTGGCCACCCATCTGTGTCCCTGCAGCAACCTATTGTCCCCACTGCAGCCTTTGTGAGCAGCTTTAGTGCCGTTGGCATTCCACAACTCCAGGAGGATACGAGCTCTTTCAACAAACGCTCACACAGTGGTAGAACGCCAGACATATCACCACATCTGTGTATTGTTTTACTTTAGGAGGTGACAGGCAGGTAATGTTGTTTGTCTGTTTCATGTTGTAGCTTGATCATCTCATTATCACTTAAATTTTTTGTCATTCATTTGTGATTGCATTGGCGTATTGGTGCTGTTTCTCTTAAGAGTTGTCAAGGTGATGGAATCTAGGACTAGATGCTTAGAGAACCATTTAAACTATGAAATTCACTACCAAAATGTTATATGCTCACACTAAGATTGCTGAATGCTGTCCATAAGTAATGACATTTAATGGTTTCTAATGATTAACACAGTATAATGACTTTAAAATGTACGTTAGAAAAATTATATATAGTCCAGAGAAAAAAATGAGAAAGAAACACCAAACTAGCAGATAATGGTCAACGCATTACCATCGTTTAGAAGACCACAGAGTGCACAGCCATTCACAGCGTTTGTGTTGCCCTAGAGGTTATGACCTAATGCCTTTTGCCTTCTGTAGTCATGATGTACTTATTTGTTCCATTGTTAAGTAACATGAAACTCGCCAAAGACAGACAATTGTAGAAGCTTAGGAACAGGTTGCTCAAGAGATCATTAATACTTCATTTCAGCATTACTTATGCAAAATACAATTTAAAAAATCAGTGGCGCTTCAATTATTATTGTTTTATTGGCTGTACACAAATGCATGTCATTGAACAATTGCACTGGAGCATAAGTGTGACATTCGTTTTCCCAAAGTCAACAACATCCCTTATATTTACACTAGGTTTAATATATTTCTATATGTGCATCTTTTGTACAATGTACAATGTTACAATCAAGTGAAATAAGGATAGCAAACAAATTCCCCCCAAATTAGATTCCACCTAAGCATGCAAATTTTGTCTAATAGAGACATCAAAGGAAACCACAGACTGGAGTGGGGTTGTCTGTAAGCATGTCTTAATAGCAGCCAAAGCAGATAAAGTCAAAGCCAAGACACACTGAGCAAGTCTTTTTTTTCTTTTCTTTTTTGTTTTAATACTCTGAAGAAAGTGCCTTTAGGGATCCATTTACAACACAATGGCCTCTATTGTTTATTGGTCCTTAGTGAATACTTAATTCAGGTAGTATTGAACTACAGGACTACTTTACTAATTAACAAAGACCTACACAGACAACCCTTCCCAGTATCCATCACTTGTGAAATATATGCAGTAGAATACAAAGATTGCATCTTTAAGAACAGTTGCCTAAATGTGTCATATTGCTTTCACAATTCAGTTCGAGCAGTTCTGTGGGCTTTACAGGTGCGATGAAAGTCAACATAGGGTTTCAGAAGAGTTACGTCATGGGCTCTGTAAGCAATCTAGTGGTTCAAAACACTCGGACCCGGGCTTGTCTCAGCTGCGAACCCTCCGCTTCAGATTTGGCACGCACACATGTGGAAGGACGTGAAGCAATGATATCCGACAGGCAAGTGTGAACGTTTGAGAAAAAAACGTCATCTTTGTCTTAGCTACACAAAATAGCCGAGTGGAGTGTAACAAAACAAAAACATATAGTGTAAGAAAATAAAGCTACCATACCATGATTTCAAATAAAATTATCTTCACAGTTTGAAATTATTTGCATCGTGATCGTTCTATTGTTAGCTACATATGAATAAACTCTGCTTTAAAATCTTGTATTATGCTTTAGAAACAGGAAGATAAACCAACTGCATCGTCTAATTAAACATTCCATTCTATTCTTGCACAGCTCCCAATACAAAATGTGAACCATAAAACGATTCTTCAATGCCTCTTTCAGTACGTCACATACTTTGCCTTAGTTATAAATTTGTATATTAGTATATGTACTCTGTAGAAAATATATGATAGATGCCATGAGCAAATTCTTTGTGGATTGCCATCACGGGTGCGATGTATCAAAATGACTGACTTTAAAATGGATGAGCAGTTGGTGGTGGTAAGCTTGTCTGATGCTAACAGTAACTTCAGATGTTCTTTGGATGAACTGTTATTTCTCTTAAACATCAGTTACTTTGGGTTTAGCCCTGGACAACACACACACACACACACACACACACACACACACACACACACACACACACACACACACACACACACACACACTAATATTACACTCCCAGGACAGTTTTGCACAAACATCCCAAACATTAGACATACTTAGAGAGAAAAAAATCAAAACAACAAAAACAAACAACACAGAACATGCTTCTCTGTAGTAACAGAACAGCACAGTTAAAACAGCAACACTTCAGCTGGCATCACATTTAAGCAGAGGGGAAGGGAGTGATCTGGAATATGTACATTTGGTCATAGTTGTGGTGACCGGTGTATTGGCATCATCTTCCTGTAAACACTATTAGACAGATTTGCTGCCATGTCTTGCACAGTAGATCCCTCCACAGCGAGTTCCACACTGGCATGAACCTTGTGTCCACAGTTTGGAATGCAGGAAAAGCACTCTATCCCTACAAGGGGTCGTGGGGAAGGTGAGGAACACTGATTCTCCCCCTTTGTGTTATTATAAAAGTCATACGTAGGCTGCAAATGGCCCATGCAGATTATTGACATAGAATGCTGATTTGACACAACCCTCAAGGCAAGGATGAGCTGCTCAGTGGTCAGTGTACTACGCACAGTGGTAGTTTCATGGGTCGTTAAAAGTTGTCGGCTGTAACAAACCAGGACATCGGGGACTTGTGTCTCCCACAAGACAGCAAATGATGGGTTGCCTAGGAGTGCACAGTTGGGTTACCTAGGAGAGCACAGCCAATCTAGAGAGTTCACTACAGATCAAAATCACTATTAAATGTGATTAGATGCCAAATGAGACATATTTTAGTGTACAAAATACGCACTTTTATCTGCTGTTAAAGTTTTTTTACATAGTTTGCAGTTTGGCAATAACTCTTTATTCATTGCTACAAACAATGGAAAACCATACACATTATTTAAATAATATATTCAATATAATTAGTGAACACCACAAAAATAATAGCATAATGTTTTGACCATTACGCATCTATAACTAGAGCATTCTTGTTTGAGAAGCTGTCGTCTCCTGTGGTGTGACTGGCAGAGGGAATATTGGGTATTCTTTACCTAACAATTCTGGCTCATCTGGTCCCGTATACATTTAAGACTGGGCAAATTGACATAAATAAGATGGCCAGTCTAACAAGTGCATTATATAAATGGCAGCAGGAATGGAAATGAAATAAAACATCTCGAAGTGAAATGCAGCTACTGAAACCCTGTTCAAACAGGCAGCGTGTGCTCTTGCATGTGCAACAGTCTGCAATGTCCGTCAGACCTGCTCGAGAGCATGACTGGGGGCAGGGATGATAAAAGCTGTGTGGGCGGAGTTTCGTTGCCAGGATGCTGTGATGCTGAGGATGTTTAGTGTAGGACACACATCGCAGCCCTTGAAATGGCACAGGATAACAGCAGGTTGACTTTGCAGGGATGGTGAAGAGACAATGGCTTCGGGAAAGATACAGGAGTGGGCCAACGTGTGTCCCATTTGCCCACGGCCTGGCTGGTACCAAACCGCTATCAAAACCCCCCTTCTAAGCTTTCAGACAGAAAGGGGCCCTTGGCGTAACCCACAACCGTGCGGCAGGTCCAAGTGGGTGTAGATCCTAGACTCGTGGTATTAAACAACAGAGCCCTTGGAAGAGGAGAGGTGGATAGACTGGATGCGGGTGGCCAGAGTACGCTCCAGGTCATGGAGGATGTCGGAGGGTGGACCTGGGCCAGGGCTCTCGGCCGGCTGCTCGTACAGAATATGTTTAAAGTTCTCCAGCTCGATCAGGAGGACCAGGTTCTTCAAGAAGTAACCCTCGATGAAGGCTGAGAGCTCACTGGCCCCCAGGAACTGAGAAGGAATCAAGTCACATGGATTATACTCCCAAATGAACTCAATTATCTCAAATTATCTATCAAATTACTCATTTGATAGTCATTAAATGGTTAAAACACAAACTCTTAAGTTATACATTAGAATAATTGGAACAAATAAATAGCCAAATTAATGTTTGTTAATAATTTTACAATCATTAATAAACAAAAACAATTAATTATGAAGCATTCTGTGTCTTTGTGGTATCATACAGTTGTGTGCTAATGCCTTTTAGACAGCTATTTATGACATAGTGCCACTCTTGGGAATCAAGTTATCTCCATCTCAGTTATTGTAACTCTATGACTCACTCCCAAGCATTAATTAATGAGCACAAAACAAACATATAATTATTGACAATAATCAACTACCTATTTGATAATCTACCTTTTTGACTATTTTAATCAGATACAGTTACTGCTAAGTGTTTTGTAAAATTATGAAAATTCTGTTTAGACTATAAATAGGTATTTGTTTATGCTGAGGATAATGAGATAAAAAAGAATATACATTCATTTACAAGGTACTGCTCTTCTGAGAATGCTGTGCTGTGGGCAGTTTGCCTACATGCCTCTTCATGCTAAACCTTTTCTGCATCCTGAGGGTAGACCAAACTATTACTCACCTTAGCATGTTTGTATATGTCCACACAGGTTTCTATAGTAATGTTCTTGGAGCAGATGATCTCACAGTGACGTTGGAGGGCCTCAAGCTGGAAGAACTTGGCTGCAGACAGGAGCTATGGAAGAGAAGGAGGAAATGCACAAGTTTAACTTAATACACAGCACTTCCAGCTTTCCGTTATGGTTGTACTGTGTACTTTCATACATTATACCTCGAGGTATACTTGTCTACTGACATCCCAGTTCAAATAAAGCATCTTTATGAGACACATGGTGGATACACTGGAGCTTCAGAGTCAGCCAGATTCAATATATATATATATAAGATAAGAAATCAGTGCTATAGTAATGTAGAAGGATGAGAGAAGAGAATAGAGTGGAGAGAAGACAGAAAGGCAGCTGTAATACCTCCATGACCTCTGTGTTTCTGATGTGCAGGGACTCAGTTCCTCCACAGTACAGGTACTGCATTACCAGCTGAAACACACACACCACACTTCGTGAACGACCTACCAAACTTCATTTCCCACAATGCATCACCAGTTTACTGCATGCAAGCAGGTGTGACTGAAACCCCAAAACAACTCCAACCTGAAAGATGTTGTACTTGACGTGACTGATTTCAATGCAAGTGTTCTCTGCAGCAGGTCTGTTGGAAAGCAGAGACTTAAACCTGGGGACGAAGGGAGAGACAGTAGCTTCTTTAAAACAAATACTATTGCAGCCAAAGCCAAATTTAGTAAATAAATCATTTGGTTTGGTCAATCAAAACTTTGTAATGCTGTCTTGCCTGGTGGAGGCCGTGAAGAGCAGCACTTTGTGAGCATAAAAAGGTTTCGTCTCCACCAGAAATGTCACATCAGACATCTCTTTATTATTCAGAAAGTGTGGATCTGCAGAAGCACAAGAGATAACACACTAAAATTCCAAGTTTCACCAAATACTGCAACTGAAGGCGGAGAGACACACAAGCTGGTCGATGAGCAAGGTGTATGCGGAGTTGTTTTTGAGACTGCCTCAAGGAGACTGACTCAGGACCAAGACGTCAGCTAATCGAGTCTAAGGGCCGAGACCAACAAAGCAGCACGAATGAGTAGAGAGAGAAACAAGAACAATGTGACATCAGGCTGAATTAAAAATAGCTTGCAACACTAACCCATTATATGAGAAAACTAAAATTTAACTTTTGGAAATATCTCAATTTGAACTTTTAAATATTGTATAAAACATAAATATTACAGTTTAAATTGTGTGCAATTTAAGTGTATTATAATTTTGGCATCTCATCATTTCAATGACAACAACAATTTAATAAATTAATTCCACAATTCTGAATAAAATCTTTTTTGTCCCTGGATATGTTCAATGGTCTCAGAAAAAAAAGTAGAAATTTTTCGAGTGACCTAGTTAGGATGAATAGAAATGCATGACAAAACCAAGATTAATATGAGGTCATGAGACAATACAGTATGTGATCTTAATGTCTACAGCACAATTTCAATATAACACAAGCATCGATAGATGGCAGTATTGCTCCTCCTAAGCGTTGTAAGTAGAAAATCAACTAAAGAAAAAAAACGCTTTTTGTTGCATTTCATGTTTTCTCTCTATCTCTGATGATGAAAATACTGTGGTTTGAGCCACTCCCAATCTCTGTGTGTTCCAAAAAAATTAATAACTTGACTGGTTTGACTCTTTATTGTTTAGATTTCACTGTTTATTGATAATATTTGACTGTCAATACACATAAGCTCGTGACTCCATCATCCGATGGGAAACCCACATTTATACGAGTCCCAAACCTACTGTTGCACTCCCAACTTACAATAGGTTTAAACGGTGCAAGCAAAGCTCTGTATGAGAGTTTTTTACAGAGAGACTTTGAGTCTCTTTAAGTGGAGCAACACTGATACCCACCCAGGCGGGACGTCTGTTTCTTTTTGATCTCTGTCAGCTTGGGGATTGGAAAGGGCCCATAGCACTGGGTAAATATTACAGCTAGCTGCTGGCTGATGACTTCATTCTGCAGATTATAAACCCAAACAAAAACACACCCACACATGCACACAAAGTTTTGCACAGATGTAAAACAGCATGTCTTCAAAGATATATGACATCAAACATTTCCAAGCTTTTACTCCCGGCCTAAATGAAGCTAAATATTTTCATAATTGCTATACGATGTATTTGGATTTTAAATGCGAAAGGAATATTTTAATTTCCTTATTAATTAATGCGCAAGTTGTACTGATTCGCGGTGATGGCTATCGGGTGAAGGCATAGCCAGAGTGACGCAGGACGGTGGGGGGGGGAGCGAACCTTGCTGGCCCGTAGGATCTGGAACATGAGCGGCAGGCCGTGTGTGATCAGCTCCTCAGTGTACTCATCCTCCTGGATGCAGCTGAAGTCCTTCAGCAGGCCTTGGATCAGCGGCCGACGCTGCTGCACGAAGCAGGTCCTCAGAGACTCCAGCCACGTGTGCAGGGTCCACGGCACGCCTGCGCACATCGCCAGTCCGACCGTCAGCCAATCCCCGCCGCGCATTCGCTCCGCGCTTCCGGCGCGAGAGTTCTAAGCCAACCCTAGCCATAGCTATGCTGGCTACTAGTGCTGTATCAGTGCTAGCCCATGCAGTGGTTGTGCTGAGCCAGGCAGTGTATGTCTGCAGATGTGGAAAGGTATCAGTCGCTAAGAGCGCCCCACCCCCCGCAGTGTGGACGGCAGACGTGCAGTGTGATTACTAACCCAGGCTGCGGATGTCTATGGTAATGTCCACATGGCCGTGTTCGGCGCTGTGGTACATGGCCTCTCGTAGGGCCCTCAGTTTGGCCTTGCCTGTCCGCAGGGTGCCCTCAAATTGGGGTGCTCGCTTCTCGGCGCCGGCCTCCGAGCCTTCCGCCAGGATCTCCTCCAGAGACAACACATCGGCCTTGTCCTTGTCCACCTGGGAGAGAAGCCTCCGGAACACATTCCTGTAGGAGCACATTCCAGCGTTCAACCACTTCAGAAGCTACCGACAGCCAACCCAGCCACAAAACCCACAGGACTGAGAGCAGAAATGCCACATGAGGCTGAAATGCAATTCTGGGACAAGAGAAATTATTAATCTATTAGCACTGCCTCTTAAGAGCCATTTTGTTAATCTGACAGTGGTGTGCCATTATTTTGTGCATTCATAGTATTTCATAACTGCCTGCATGTTGTTCAGCTATCAGTCTAAGGATTGTTAACATAACACCAAGCTTGTATTTGTGCCAACAGAACAATGAGTCAGAGATTGGAATCGTTTCAGATATATCATGCATTTTTAAAACACCCCGAGTCCTTTGATATTTTATTATTCTCATTTATCAATGCATGAAAATGATTTTTCTACATATTACTGCTCCTTACCCATGGGCATGTGTGTTAGGGAGTTAGTGTAAATCATTAGAACATAGGCATGAGGACACTTGGAGAATGGCTGGTTTGTCCTGCACCACCGTCCAATGTCTCAAGGGCTTGAGGAGCAGCGAAGCAGCTTTTGCAAGTCTGACTCAAACTGCAATACTTCTCCAATCCTGTCTGCCTCCATAACGGATTGCCTTAATATTGTGGCACTGAGGGAACTGGCTGCCTAATGCACTGGATTCACAGTCAGAATGCATGCACTGTGAATTTCAATAAGCACTCATTATGCAGTGCTGAGTGTGAGCGTGAGGGAACATGTGGGCGCCAACACTTGTGGTGTACAGTTCCCCCGCCATGAGGAATGATAGTGCCCAAGTTACGGAGGTGTGCTGCATACAGTTTCCTCTTGAGAAAAACACCAGCTGGTCTTTTATGTCTGGCTACAACGTCAGGTCAGAAGTTCAGAATTCTGGAATGGGACTTTGACAATTATGGAAAACAGCAGAAACCCAAGAGTGGAATGAGATCAAATGTGACTTTATTGAAAAATAAACTGGTGGTGTTCCTTTCCTAAACATTCTCTGTTGCACTGGTAACGTACACACATGTGTAGGTGTAGTCTGTATGTGTGCTTAAGTGTAGCCCGTTGTCTGTATGCATGCATGCTTATGTCTATGTAGGTGTAACCTGTATGTGTGCATGTGAAGGCATATTCTACATGTGCATGACTGTGTAGACGTAGCCTATATGCGCGTGGAAGTGCGTGTACAATGTATGTGTGCATCTGTGTGTAGGTGTACATGTGAGTGTAGTGCACGTATGTTGTACCTGTGTCCGTGTGCTGCTGCAAGGCTGTATGAGTTCAGGTCCCCTAACGGGGCAGAAGTGATGCCATTGCGGTATGTGGTGCCAATCAAGGGGTCTGCTCCCCTCTCCAACAGAAGGCTGACCAACTCAAAATTGCCTGAAAACATCCCATAAGAACATAAGATTTTTATCTGTAATCTAGAACATTGTGACAATATATACAGAAGATAACATTAATTACATTTTTATTTACTTTATTATAAAAATATTATTCATTACTTTTATGAAGATTATATATATATATATATATATATATATATATATATATATATATATATATATATATATATATATATATATATATATATAAGGAAGTGACGTTCCAGTTTTGGAGTTGACAAGAGACTGGAGAAGCTGTTTCTGATTTCCAATAGAGGAGATGGGTGGAATTTACAACATATTTTTTAACGTTACAACATACAAATGAGTTACAACATATTTTGTGCTAAATTGCTGTTGCTCTATACAGTTCAGTTCATGTAGTGACCTCCTCATACCCAAAGTGGCACTTTTTCCTGGCTCATTCCAGTGTCTGATGGCGAGGGTGTCCTCGGGTTTATATGGCATAATGGCTTTCATGGATCACTTAGACTTTCATATCTCATTTTGTATGGGACCAATTCTCTTTCCATTTTCTTTCTTCAAGCTTGCATGTGCATGTAATTCAGGAGTCAGGAGCCCAGAGAAGGAGCCACACAGTACAGTTGTGGACTTTCTACTCCATGTTGTACATATATTTTTTGTATTAAATGTGAGGGAAAGGCACATTTGTACTGCCAAATTCTAGTTCTTATGTGCCACAGAGCAGCAGATTTTTGCAAGTCTGATTAGTTCTTGATTTGCTTGAGGATCAACTGATGAGCCAAATCAGGTTTGTAAGAGACATGTGCAGACTCATGAGGACATTTGTCATAGCCTTTGGTCATATACATCAAGAATGACACTGAAAAAGATGCGATATGTTTTGGGTCCAAACAAAGAAACAAAATCCACACACCTGATGCTCCAAGAGGAAGTCTAATAGCTTTTTCAAAGCAATAAAAAAAGGTTTTATTTTGGACAAAATATTTCAGGTATTCACTGTTTTATAGAGCTTGTTTTACGTTTGTGGGATATGTACACTTTTGTCATGTGCCAAAGGTTCAATTTCTTTTTACTGGAAATGTAAGAAATGTAAGAAATATTACATTGCATTAGGGAATAAGATAATTACAATCTGCCCACAGATGGTTCGAGGAGAATAATCCATATTCATGGATAATACAAGTGACTGTCTACAGACAGATTCATCTGCACCTTAAATGCACATGCACTGCCAATGAGAACTTTTCATTTAAAACCTTTGAAGACTAAGTGTAGGTACAGGTGGTGTCCTGAAAACTACTGTCCATTACGTTCAAAGGCCATAGTTAAGATCAGTGGATCAAAGCCTGTCATTAAAGTCAAGGGTCGGAAGAGTTCATTGCTCTAGTATCAGTACTAATAGTTCTGCGTCACTGCGGAATATCCTGATG
Organism: Brachyhypopomus gauderio; assembly: GCF_052324685.1. NCBI lineage: Eukaryota > Metazoa > Chordata > Actinopteri > Gymnotiformes > Hypopomidae > Brachyhypopomus > Brachyhypopomus gauderio. The sequence continues at coordinate 4,851,503 of NC_135215.1, forward strand.
CCTCCCACTCCATGTTTTGTTAATGGGAAACAGGAGCCACACAGAATAATGGGGAGGTAAGAGCGTCCGTGTTCATGGAGAGAACCCTGCGGACGCCAGTGCCGGGCGTAATTGACCTGCTGTACTGCAAATGGAGCATGAGCATGAGGAACGGGCCTTGATGTGCTTAGAATATGGTGAGCCTCCTAGGAACCGGCCCGGCATGAGCCTTTCCATACAGGCATGCCGGCTATTTAGCGTGCCGACGGAAGCTTCTGGAAATTTTTTTTGTGCACGTTTGCTGTTGTTTAGAGGTGATGAAGGGAGATAATGAAAATGTTTGCCTGAGTATTGGAGTGTACTACCTGTGTAGGAACCTTCAGGCTGAGCAGAGATGTCACTTTCAGCAATGTTTACCTAGACATTATGAATGTCACCGGGGCTCATTGATATTGTTGGAGCTATGTCTTCTATGGTTTAGTGTATTAATCTTGATCTTAATCTGGTGGTGTCCTGAACATACCACTATACTTCTATAGTATGTCCATATTCTCTAAACGAACATTTTTGTTTATTGACAGTAATCTGTCAATATTCTGATACATTCTCAGTAATTGATGGTCTGTATATCTTCTGTATCAATTCCAAGATATGACTGCAAAAATTCTCTGAATATATTTATGTGCTGATTGCATACGTCTATTATAAAGACAGTATATTATTCATGAGTGTAAATCTGGCATTAGCATACTGGATGACTTAGTGAGAGTTGGTAAATAAATAAATAAAAAAAATCTCCATGCTATATTATTATGCTATACAAATAGTGAGAGATCTAAGTTAATAAAAAGGCTCACAAAAGGGTGAATCAGGCTGGCCTCAAAAACATTTGAAAGCAGTTACGGCCATTATAAAATGGACCATAAGTGTCTGTAAAGTGTGCCATAAGATGGCTGATGCCGAGAGCCCAATGACACCCATAAACGTGGAGCTCATCCATGTTCATGTAGCAGTCAAAGGTGGGTGGAGGAGGGTCTGAGTGCGCTACCTGCTGCCGCGGCTAACTGGAGGGGCGTCTCTGCGTAGTTCTCCGCCCCGTCCTGAAGAGCTCCGTCAACGTTGGCCCGGGCGTCCAGGAGCAGCTGGGACAAGCAGGACACAGCAGAGAAAAGACGTGAGTCATGGCGTAAATCACAGCACTAGCGCTAAAGCTCACTGCGGCTCTGACTGATCACCTAGGTGACGGGGCTGTGTGTTAGCTTACACCTTGCACTGTCTGGAGCTAGCTAGGCCATCTGATACTACTTTCCATCACTCTCAGTGTTTGAAAGGGAGGATGAGTGCAAACAAACAAAAACGTAAACAACCCCCAAACCACAAAACTATTGAAAAAAGCAATTGCCTGAAAAACCACTGAAAAATGCAGTTACCTGGAAAAAAAGCAAATGGCTTAAGTTGATGGAACCAAGAAAGTGGATTTCATTTCAGTGACAATGCTCCTGTGTTCTTGTGTACTTGGGAAAAGTCTCCCAAGTATGTGTTCTTGAGATCCAAGTGCTTACGGAAGAAAGCCTTCCCTATTATGTCTTTATGTGGGAGGATTAAAATAGTTTGTTGAACGTTCATTGCATTGAACACTCAATGTTGAGGGCAGTTTAACATGTGAACTTTCTTCACAATGGGAAAGTGAAGAGAATTTACTGTTAGAACTCTTGTCTTCTTTGGCCCACACACACATTTTTCTTTCTGATTCTGCTGGAAGCTGTATGATAAACAGTATTCCCTGCCTTGTGTCTGACTCCTTTCCCTCACACCCTACAGTGAGTCACATTGAACGACCCATTCAGTCTACCCTGAAGAGGAGTATCCAGTTCACAGCCGTCTAAGCAGGCCTTGTTATCTGCCATTATAATTGTTATTTTAAAGCATATTAATAATTGAGGGAGAGTGCAGAGGTGGAAGGCATCGAATCATTCACGTCGTCACTACCTGCACGACAGGGACGTGTCCGTGTAACACGGCGAAAGTGAGTGGTGTCCCCTGCCTGGTGTCGGGGTAAACTGAGGGGTGCCTGTGTACTGAGCTGGGCACCTGGGAAGTCATATAGGGCAGGTTCAGGGAGAGAAATAGCATTCAGCCATTAATGAGCACACTAGAGTTCAGTTGGAGGAGGAAGAGAGAGAAAAAAAAAGAAGCAGGAAGAAGAGGACGTAATGAGTGAGTGGAGTGTTGGAGCAGCTTCTTTCCCCATCTGCGCCTTCTGTTAACCCCAGACGCCGAAAGAACGGAGACGCTTTCCGTAGTGTTCTCCCATAACTTCCATTTCCCAAAAACCCACCCGAATGCCGACAGATAGCCCTTCCTTCTCTTTCTCTCCCTCTGGTATCTTCCACGTATCTCGCCACTTTTACTCTAAGACCTGACCGTAATCGGAGGAAACCCTGCCGGGTTCTTTGAAGTTCTAAACGCAGCATCAGACAGACTGCAGGAGAGATAATTGGCAGGGAGCACAAACGAGCAGTGACTCCTGAGCTAAGCACCAAACGCTGTGGAATCGACTCGTCTGGCCTGGCGTAGCCCCCTTCTGCTTGGCCTGCTGGGCTCTATTGCAGGCAGAAACTGCCATGGATCTTGAACACTATTAAATTAGGTAGCTGTCTGTGAACAGCTGGAAAGATGTGACCTTTTAGAAAAGTCTACATTCACTGAAGTTGACAGCCTAAGAAAATTCTTTTAGATATAAATCTTAGTCTGTCTATGCCAATTCAGAGTTCGCTATTTCTATTCTTGTAATATCGTGTATATTTAAGGGTTTATGGCAATGAACAAGCAATTTGGTGTTTTGTTCAAGAGTCTCTCTCTCTACTAGAATACACGAACCTTAACAGATTATATGAACATCAGTCAAACAACATGAAGCATGGTCCAATGGTCCAGATTAGCTGCGGTGACGCTCGTGTTACGAGACTTGACTCTTGGCTTTGGCGAAATCATGTTTATCTTAAGAAAACAATCCCACCTAAAATCAGTCTATATGGGACACTTCATGCTTTTGACCCAAACAAGTCACAATAAGTGCATCTACTTGAAACCTCCTGCTGACAAAGTTGTGATTTGTTCCTAAATGTTCCTGTGAATGTTAGGTAAGAAAGACCAGATTCTTCCATTTGCTTTGAATGGAGTAAGTCCATATAAATCGTTAGTGTTAATATAGGGACACAGATAGCATAGGTTTAAGTAGATGGACAGCACCACCCACTGACACGGACAAACAGTGCATGCCAATGGCATGGAAATAGCACAGGAAGACGTACAGCAATAGTAGCACAGTTCACAATTTCTTCTAGGACAACTACAAGGCAAAGAGCCTCTAGACACACACACCATCATGTAAATGTAGCCCCCGCTACTGGGTACATACCTGACTATTGATATCAGCCCCAGCATCCAGTAGCATCTGCACCATGGCCTCGTCACCACGGACACACGAGTACATGAGTGGAGTCATTCCCTGGTCACACACACCCAAACACACAAGTCTCAGCCCTCTGGACTACAGCAAAGATCTCAGGAAGACGGAAACAAACAATTACAGCATAATACACATATTGTGACCAAATTCACAGTAATTTTGTGTTTTGTACATCTAACTGGCCAAAACCCAAGTATGGCGATTCTAAGACTTACACCACTACAATATTTTTTAAAAGTTTAATCTCGAAGTGATATTCTTGGGTTTTTTTTTTCTTCCAGTCTGATAATCATAGCTCTACAGCGCTTGAAGTCTACGGAGAAGTGAGCTCAAATCCCCCGATAGACTCAAACACCGCACGGCTTCATTTCATAGTCATGTACAGGCATCACTCATTTTACAAGTTACAGTACAGAATGTCAGCGCCACCTCGACTCAATCACTCATCACTGAAGCTGTTCCATGTCACAACATGTGTGACAGTGCAAGAGATCCTTCGTTAGCTGGCAAGCGTTATCATTTCAGTAGGTGATCACTGTATAATCCGGCTCAGACGCAAAGCAGCCGCCTTTACTGTTCTGTCTGTATTTTTACGATTTGCTAATCACAGCTATTGATATGTGAACGCACAGTCAATGCTAATGCAGCAAATCACGACCATTTAACAGCACCAATAATACAGGAATAATACATGGAGAAAAAGGTAACTGATGGAATGCATGATGTCAGGAACATGGGCCATGTCCTTAGGACATTAAATAAAACAATAAACATATAAATAAGAAATCCATTAACACAGCATGACTCGTGCTTCCACACTGTACCATGACGAAACTGAAGAAAAGCACCGTGGGGCTTTATGATGTGCCGTTAATGGTTGAGCAGAGCCAAATGCTATTCATTAGACCCATGCATGGTAGCGAAACATAAGAGCAATTAATTGCAAAGTGCAAAATACCAGAGTGTAAAACTCTTAACTGCAATATCAGCACATCGCTATTATTTGCATAGAGCTTACTCTGATTAGCATCTGCAGAGATATGGAATTTAAATATGTTAATATTTTAACATATTAGTGTTAGCTAATGTCACTGTCCACACTGGCTGTTCTTCTTTCAAGATACTGGCATAGTGGGTATAGGCAACAGGTGAAATGCTGGGATATGAGCAGCGACCTGTTAATGTGAATTAATGCGCATGTCAGTTAATGTGAAACATATCAGTCCCACAAGTGAGGGCTAGCCAGCCACACACTAGCACAGGCTTATTTGAGGTAGGCTGCTTGGTTCTGTTTGTGCGCACGTCTGACCTGTTCACTCATGCTGTTAATGCCGTCAGGCCCGAGCAGGTTGACCGCTTGTTTGACCAGGTCGGTGCGGCCGCAGTTCAGCATGCGGAAGCCCAGGTCCTGTAGGAACTTGGCCTCGGTGGAGGCCGCATCCAGTTTGCGCGTGGCACAGAAGCAGTCGTCCGCTCTGGAGATGATCACATCATTAGCTGATGCATCAGGGCTTTTGTGGATTCGATGATAATAAGCGATTAGGATCAAAGAAAGGCTTGAATTATGATCATTTTTCACACTTGCATTATAATAATCCATAAAATTAACAATAATTTATGAGGTTGCATCATAAATTATAAAGGATTCAATGAACAGGAAAGTTTGTATAATAAATACGTAAAGACTTAATTTCTATGCAGGAAACATGATTCAGATTTTAGTTAGATATGAATGCAGATTATAAACAGCCTGCTTTGCTTTTCTGTAGACTTATAATGCAGGAGAAGTGCCAGCTCTAATCTTTCTCTGGTACCTAATGGTCTGTATGTGCCATAATAGGCCCCACTTTGAAGGCAGCTGTGCTCTGTACAACAATTCTGACTATTACAAGAGAGGTTTTATTTCAAAAGGCTGCTGGCGTGGAAAAAAATGGCAAAGCAAAGGTTTGCTTTTTGTTTTTTTGTTTGATAAAATTTGTCAAAGTAACTGCACTCAAGTGAGATCTATAGAAGGAATTTGCATAGGGCTTCATGGTCTGCCACTACTTGGGTAAATGTCAGGGGACGAACGTTTACTCTGTAGTCATTTTTAATGATGTTTAGTCCAAGCTTAAGCAATTTCAAAAACAGTCCTAAATTGTAGAGAAAAACCTTGAAAAAGATCAGGAATTCAGATATATTGCACAACCTGGAGTAACACACAAGACATGCAAGTCTTCACAAAGAGCTGTGGCAACACAGAGAGTGTTCATATTCAGAACAATCAATGTGATTAAGGCCAGTTGGGTACAGCGATTGGTCACCAGACGTAATCATTACAATGGGATGTGACCCTCCAAAGAGAGAGCCAGACACACCTAATCTCTCCAAACTCACGGCTCAGCCTGTGTCTACGAACGGAACAATCAGGGTGGTAATAATGGAAATCACAGACAGCAAGGGCACCAGACTGTCCCATGCCCACGTCTGCATGGACATCTGAAAGGGAACGGGTGATGAAAACTGGAACACAAGTCTGAAACGGAATGGGTGATGTAAGCCGAAACATCTCCATCACCACTATGCATCGTGTTTAAAGACTCTTAAGAAAACACCTTGTGTGACACTGAAGTGACCTGAAGAAGCTCAACGCTACACCGTGGTCAGCTAAACACCAATGGGGACAGTGTTGGGAGGTTAACCCCGGCAGTTTGTAATCTGCCTGCGTAACATGGCTAATCGGCCTTGACCTGCCAACTTCCTCCCTCTTCAAAATAAGGCTCAAAGAAATACACCTGAAATTCATCTCATGGAGTCGTGAAGGAGTCATGAAGGAGTCGTGGAGAAGGAGGTGTAGTTGTAAAGTCTTCGGCCTCAGGGCGAGGTCCTGCTACAGCCATTCTCAGTGATTGTGTTGCTCTCTCCTCACATTAGCTATGTCAGTCACACGCTACCCTTGCACACACAGTCAACACGCCCCCTCATTAGCCGCGGTCTTACATTTCTTGGCAGCAGAATGTATGGTGTCAGTATCTTAGGGACAGGCCATTTTTGATGCAATTGCTCCTGGAAGTGCAAACACTGTGATAAATGGCAAGTACTGTTATTTTATTTCTTGTTTATTTGACTTATTTGTTTATGTATTTGTTTGTTTGTTCATTTTATGTTTATTTAAGGGGCCAAAATGGAGCCGTTGTTTTTTTTTTTATGTTATCCCTGACTGTTTCGGTTTTTATAATACATGCATTCCTGTTTTCTTTAAAAATCTGAAATGGTCTAATAAAAAAGTACATAAATTCTGATAAATCTGTCTCTGGTAAATGAGTATGTTGAAGTTTTCAGGTGAAATTCTGCTTTAAGGGCCAGTGTTTGGGTCAGTGCCACGCTTGTTACTGGCATTCTGAGCAAGTAGAGACAAGTACAGATATGGCCATCATTCAAGCTTCCTCTAAGAAACCCCACCCTTTCTTCCTCTGAGAGACCACACCCCATCCTCTTCTCAGAGACCACACCCCATCTTCTACTCAGAGAACACACCCTGTCTTCTTTTCAGAGACCACACCCCGTCTTATACTCAGAAAACACACCCTGTCTTCTTCTCAGAGACCACACCCTGTCTTCTTCTCAGAGACCACACCCTGTCTTATTCTCAGAAACCACAGCCCATCTTCTTCTCAAAGACCACACCCTGTTTTCCTCTGGTTTTCCTTTCTCCAAAATATTTCATTCTGCATTGGCCTTTGGATCAGAGGCTGGGGAGGAGTCTGCTGGAGTGAGTCATCGTGTGACAAGCCTTCTTACATCTCGTCTCTCACCCAATATGTTGTCAATAGAAACAGACATATGTATATATTGCCCTAGGGTAAGTTTCTTGCCCTTGGCAAGTCAACTCTTTCCCGAGTTCTTGAGCTCTCGGCGATGTCTTCATTCCTGCCAATGTCCTAAATTCCAAAGCACACTTAGCTGCAGTGCAGTTTCTCTGACAGGTGTCACAAAGAACAGAGGCTACAGTACAACCAGCATTGATACATCTGTCCCAGACTGTTGTGTGTTAAAAGAGCCATAGCCCAATTTCTGAGCTTATGCAGCCAAGACGTAACAAAATGTGCTTTATCTGTGTAATTTACAGTATATATGTAAATATAGAAAGAGAGATTCTGATTATATAAAGAACACACACACACACACACACACACACACACAAACACACACACACACACACACACACACACACACACACACACTCACACACACACACACACACACACACACGCAATGGCTCTTAACACAAAACAATAAAGTCTTTGGGACAGTCTTATGAATGTTGGTTGGACTGCAGGTTATCTTCTATCTCTGTCTCTCCATCTATATATAGAGAGAGTTAGAAAGTGATAGAGAGAGATATTCTGAGTATATATCTATATATGTAGGGAGAGAGAGGGAGAGAGAGAGAGAGAGAGCGCACATTGCATAAGAATCCGCTGACACTTATCTGGTGATCCATTTAAATATTGTTCTGGGGTTGCCATTAACACAGTGGGTGGTTTAAAAATAACTGCAGGTGGAGGAGAGGAGGTATAGCCACTCAGGAAGGGACAGGAGCGCAAACCTGAAGCCTCGCGGCTGTTGGGGAAGCAATCTGTGCAGGCTGCAAACCCCCAGAAGGTTAAACTGTTCCTCCAATTGTACTCCCTACCTCTTCTAGATCCATAGATATGTTCTGTTTCAACAAGGACCCAGAATCTCAGTAAGTATCAAAGCGTGAAGTTTAATCCGAGATTAGCCAAATCCATAGAACACAAATTGAGGGGCTAGACAAGGCAGAGCTCAGAATTCAGGTGAGCGTAGAAGGTGGTACGACAAAAATGCTGCAGCAAGCAGGATGCGTGTCATTGAGTTAGCACAGCAATACATTACAATAGCTATGGTCAGGTGTGTATACTGGGTGTACATGGGCCTCTGATGGGACTTAATTACTTACTAACTTACAAGGAAGGGTTTAATTAAAACACAGTGTCTGAGCAAAACAAAATCATTAAGTAACGGTTTTGGACACATGTCCCTGCACACGTCCCTACGCATGTCCCTTACACGTCCCTACGCCCGTCCATACATACATCCCTAGGCACTTCCTTACACACATCCCTAGGCACACGTCCCTACACACGTCCCTAGGCACACGTCCCTAGTCACACGTCCTTAAGCACACGTCCTTAGGCACACGTCCCTAGTCACACGTCCCTAGGCACACGTCCTTAGGCATACTTGCATGTGCAGCCCTCAGGTTATCTGAGGCTTTTCAAGGATGTCCTGCTCATCAGTTCTGTAGCTTAAAGACTTAAAGACAACACAAAGACCAATCTGTAACCTTGAAAGAGTAGAATTCCCTAACATACCATTAAACCATGACACTGTATCACTCATCATGCAGTGTTTGATCTTTTAATTAGGTAGATGGATGTTGCTATGGATTTATTAATTTATTTGGTCAACAATGCTTCCCGAAAGTACCTACCATGAAGAGAATTGCAATGATGGCTTCTTCACATATTGCATAATTTTACTTCTTCTTCTTCTAGGATACAACTCTGGCACTCTTGACAAGATTCCCCACTGTCCCAAAATCGCTGGGCAGTGTTGTAACTTAATTATCCCTGTAATTGCACAGAGTGTTCTAGAGGGAACCATTGACTAAATTAAATTTTCTCACACGCTAAAAATAATGACACTCACAAAATTTTACTCCTTTTTGCTGTTGGTCTACCTGCACTTACCAGTATAACATCCAAACAGAAAAGGAGAGAACATTAGAAGCTGCATGTCACTTTTTAAGCTGTGTTAACATATACCGCAGCAGTGTGTCTGTCTGTGTCTGAGTACAGTCTGCACATGTCTGATTGTGTCCGAGTACAGCGTGTACAGTGTGCGTCTACGTACAAGTATGTGCATGTCTGTGCATGTCTGAGTGTGGCTGTGCGTGTCTGAGCGCACTTGAGTACACGTGTGCACGTGTGACTGTAGGCGTGCGAGGTTCAAGGCAGGCGCTCGCGCGTGAGTGCAGGCGGGGGGGGGGGGGGGGGGGGGACTTACTTCAGCTGCCGCGGCTCACAGTCCACCCCGGGCAGGAGCAGGCGCGCCGCCTGACGCACGTCGTCGCTGTCCACGGAGATGCTGCGGCGGTGGTCTGTGTGCGCGACGGCCACACGGATCCACTCCATCAGCGGCGGCAGCACGATGAACGGCCTGCAGCAGGGGACAGAGGCGCAGCCCCAACGTGACCGTCTCTCTCAGCCACGGTGTATTTAACGAAGAACATCACGACCAAACGCAGTCCGCCTTTAAAGTCGTCACGCTTCTACCCGAGCAGATAATAGAGTTCGAAAGCTCCAGGTGTGTTTCTTGGCACCAGAAATGCTCCATGTAGCATGTTTTAATGGAGTATTTTTTTCTACTTACCTACACACAGGCTGCTGTTTATGAATTCTTTCCTTTCACAAACATATGTTGTTGTTTGGAACTGAATCTTACGTTTCTATTTGCAGGCTGTTTCTGGCAGGTCAGAAAGATAATCGTACACACTCCACTGGGATTTCTGTTGCTACTAATTACCAGTGCAAAACTGCCTCTAATTTGTGTAGCTAAGAATATTCTGAATGTGAAACAGCTTAAAACACAGATACATACTTTTATGACCAATGTTAAATCCAAATGAAAATGCTCAGCTGTATTGTTTGAGTACGATTAGTTGGTTGTTCATATTTGAGATTTGAAGGTTTATATATATAGCTTATATATATATAGCTTATATATATATATATATATATATATATATATATATATATATATATATATATATATATATATATATATCACAACAGATTATTTTAAATATTAGAGTATTACCTAGGATTTTAATAACCATGGAATTAAATTTTATGTGTTGAAAATCTTCTCTGAACAATAGCTTTGGGTGTTGGTTCTTGAATAATGAAAAGTGTATAATCAAGATGTTTATCAAGGAGCTTTGGAGGACATTATGTTTCTAATGCTAAAGGCAGTCTTAACAGCAACAAACAACAGACACCCACACCCCCACATACATACCCACATGTACACACACTATATGTACACGCATACATACCCACGTGTGAAATAGGTTCTAAAATGGGCTGGGCTATTTGTTTCTCCTGAACACAACAGCTTCACGGTATCTGTCCACCCACGCATTGCCCAGAAAACACTGTGAAAATGTTGATATATTGGGTTTCATATGCTGCACACACCCACCGGTGGTTAAAAGAACGTAATGTGTGGCACAAAAAGGCAGGCTAAATAAATCCTTGTCTCAGAGTCAGAACTAATGGATGCATTAAAGCCCCTCACATGTAACCCAAACACTGAGAACAGCACGACAACTAAAAAGTCATTTCAAGATCATTAAACGATATTACACAAATATGAACATGTTTCTGACTCCAACATACTTTCTATGACCAGCGTTTTTACAGTTAGATTTGCACAATCAACAGCCTTCTTCCCTAGACACCAGCCCACCGCAGCAGAGCCTGCCAATGATCCGTGCTCTGCCAAAACAAGCAGCAAGCCGTTCTCTGCTTCTCGCCTGTCTAACGAACGCTCTGCTCCCTTCTCCACCCTGGATAGCAGTGTCTGCACACAGAGCACAGGGTAGGATCCAGGCGCATTTCTTTTAGCCGTCCAATTTTGAAATTAAAAAGCGAGGCCCCATCTGGGCGGATAAGAAACACGGCCGCGTTTTGTCAACTTTGTGAGGCGGCGGTGCGCTTCCTCCAGAGCCGCTGTCCCGAGGAAGGGAGTTGTCCCTTCTCAGGGGTGAGCCGGAAAATAGGCCTCCAGTAAAAAAAACATTGGTTTCACAAGTTCTTTTTAAAATGCCAGAAATAACAGAGAAAAAAAAATACTATAATCTGGATTTTGCAAGAAATTTGGAAATCTCTGACTCATTCAAGGCTATTTCACTGAAATTGGCAGATGTGTTGACCTCGCCTCTTCGAAAAAAATATATAAAGCTGTCATGTAAATCTAGTCAGAACTTTAGGGAAGTTTGACCAAACTCTTTCATTCAGTGAGATCATTCTAAATTGGAACAGACAAGTTCTTTGAAAGAAGGAGTCAGACATAAAGAGAGACATATCGAAACTGAGGGGAGATGAAAAAAGGCTGTGTGATAGATTGTGTGTGTGTGTGTGTGTGTGTGTGTGTGTGTGTGGACCTGAGGCAACATCACACAAACAGCCTTCACCCAGTGTAGCCAGCCACCTGCTTCCTGGCTAACTGTTCCCCTTCTCTCCATTCCTCTCCTCCTCCATGTGTTTCTAGGCCCTTCCTTCACTCTCTCACCACCACTTCACAATTTGTCGTCATTTTCACTGCTCCTTCCATATCTGCGCCTCATTCCTGTCTTTACCTGCTTTACTTTTTCTATACGTGAATCCCTTCCCATTTATTTTTGATTTTCACTTCACAACCCCACCACCCTTCTCCTTAACTCTCTCCGGGAAAGATTATCCTCCGCCGTGCGTAAAATGGAGCTGTTCTTCCCAGGAGGATCACGCCGCCTGCTGCCTTGTCTATACTGTGGACCAATGTGTGGGTCTCCTCGGAAGGTACCTTTTATTTATTTATTTTTTTTGGATATCACATCTGAGTTTTAGCTGTCCAGAGAAGTTCTGTGTGTCAAACCACGCTGCAGCACAGCAGGTGATGGATGCTTTCTTGAACCTTCCATTAGCACCCAATTCTGCAGCTACCTGGTGGAGAGAGGAGGGGTGGAGACAGCCTACTCGCTCGCCGTGCTCAAACGTCATCATTAGAAAACCTGGAAACATGTTAACTATCCAGACCTCCCTCCCTTGAGTTCCAACACTGGCTTTGTGTTGACTACATAACTTCCTAAAACAACCTCTGGTGCAACGAGACAGGTTCTTGTGCAGCAGCGAGATCTGAGGAGCTTCAGTACAGCTTCAGTTGTGATTTCTGAAGCAGCTTTTGCCTTCATGTCATGGAAATGGATGCATGGTAAAAATGATGAGATTCCCTGCTGTGTAATTTCTCCCACCTTTCCGTATGCAGCACGACCTTGGAGGGCTCCACGTTGGGGTTCTCCCACTCTATCTGGGGACAGTGCATGAAGTAGCAGAGTGTGTAGAGAGCCTCGGGCTCCCAGTGCACAGGTCCGCTGTGACTCTGGTGCACTGGCGTTCCGTTGCTAGAGTTCTTGATGTGCAGGGGTTGTAGGTGATGCATTGCACGAGACACCAGGTCACCTGCAGGGGACGACATGGTTGTTTAGAACAGAAGCACACAGCATTCACATTCACATGCACTCTTCAGAGCTGTAGCAAAGTCTATGCAGCAAAAGGAAACAAAAAGCATACTGAAGAAACACACAAACACAGACTGTGTCTGGTACACCAAGTACACCAACGTTTTTTTTGTTCTTCTTGTTTTGAGGTGAAGAACCTTGGCAGTGGCTAATTAATGGGTTCTGTGCAACACACACACACACACACACACACAAACAAACATACACACACACAACACAGCAATGCAACATTTCACCCAGGATTCCTTACCATTTCATTTTCAAGGAGAAGCTTTTTGTTGTACATGTCCTTTTTAATTTTCATGCATACATACATGAGCAGATTCTGTGATGTCCATATTGCTCCTGTGCAATATTATCTGAGAGCATAGCATCACATTTGTGAATTTCCTAAACCACAAATATTGTGCAGTGCCGATCAGATAATCCAGCCCGTAAAATCTGGATTTCTGTGCAGCTGGACTCAAGGACATCTCTCAAGCCTGTGTCCCCAGACCACATCTACCACAGACCTTCACTGTATTTAAAAGACACATAAAGCGACAGGCACATGAATAAACCCCGCTGATTTTGGCATTTTTGTTGTTTGCCAGGAGAAACACACCACACCCTCTTCAAGGGCTCGAGGATGGAGCTGTCCACTCCCGTGGCACAGGAGTGCCCTACGACTTTCGTCAGTTGTGAGTGAGCACCAGCGCTATTGCATTAGGGCGAAATGTCATCGACTCTGCACTCCACCAGTAGACGTGGAGAGCGAACTAAAGGAGAGAGCAAGCTAGACGTGATCAAGAGGTCTGCTGCCACCGCTGCTGACATTCACGCGCCCGCGAGACACGTTTGAAGATCCCGTCAACATTGTACGGCACAAACCCAGCCTTCCCAATACTCTCCTACACGCCCTTAAAAATACACGCACTTATACTTTAGACCACACGCATACAAGGCTGAGTATTTCTTACTGTGGTGCAGGAAAGATGAATTCCTATTAAAGGGTAACAACTGGATGACAACTAACCCAAGATCAATTCGGTGTGGATCCAGCTCATTAGTCAAACGGCATGTTGGAAGACGTCCAGAGTTAGACATCATCACTCCTGTGTGGCCTCTGGCCTGCAGTTATGGGATATTTGTCTGAAATAAAGTGCAGCCCTAGAGTGCAGAGAAACAGCCTGCAAACCGCTGTGTGTCAAAGCAGCCCTGCAAGCCTAGCAGAGTGGCAAAACCCTGAACTCATTATTACAGCAGGGGCCATCTCAGAAACAGTGACCTTTCTGCAGGAAACACAGAGGCGACCTTAATGATGCTGTCAAACAAGCTAGTAAACATCTCACACTACTAAACGATAACAGCACCACTACTGACTTCTGTACTGACTACAGAATGAATCCTTACTTCTCATTAAAAATGCACAGGAATATCACTACCACACAAGTAGGCAGATTAATAATTAAAAATTCATTAATCTGGGTGATTAATAGGATTTAACAAAATTAATGCATTTAGATAACACATTACCGAGCCCATGTTTCATATTGATCACCCTGCCGGTGTGGAAAGGCACATAATGTCACTGGAAAATGTGCATTATAATATAATACAAATGTTTATTTTCACATCAACATTGTAGATAATGTTTTAATGCGGCATCAATCTGTTCACAACTTAAGGTAATCTTGTTAAAGGTTTCACACTGGTGGCTATGGATATAGAAATATCAATTATGAGAATCAGTCCAGAGTTCCCATATTAGTGCATCCATATGAAATGAATCCATTGTGTGCATGGCCAATGGTTATAAGTGGCATGGCCACTGGTTATGGCTGGCTCATTTGAAATAAAAATAAATTCATTATGATCTTCAGAATACACTATATTCAAAGTTTAAAAACAGAAAAAATTACAGCCATAGCTGATCTACACTCACGAGCCACTAACTACCTCGTGAGTGTACAGTTAGAGTCAATGGCCCATCTGTTGCAGTGACCAGCTTGAGTTAGTCAGCCTGTAACTCTCACCACTTTTCTCACCATTGAACCATTGTTGGCCGTTGCTTTTAGATGTTTGGATGGGAGGTTCCTCTCAGTCAGGCAGTCACAAGCACCCACAATGAAGTGGCCAGTGGGTGTAAGGTAGATACAGAGGTTGGTGAGGGTATTTTGTTCCTTACCCATTACAAATTGTACTAAACTATAATATATCTGAATACATTCATTCACATAGTTTTAAGTACTTACACCAATTCCATAGACTCAGTATCTTGTTCATGCTTTTCATCATAATATTTTCTTAAGATTAGTCACTACAAATTCCCCTTATTTAGTTTTAGTCTTGTGCGCAATAGCCAACATCGTGAGAGTTGCTGTAAGGCAAACAGATGTTTCCTCCAAGACACTGCGAGAGAACACTCCGGAAGACGACTATCACCTATTCAGGTGAGTCTCCTGGACCGACCGGATGGCCACCACTGCCTAGCATAGTCGTTATTCCTACGATAAACTCTGATAGCTCCGATTTCATCCGCACAAATCCCCCCTTCGACTGACAGACTGGCATATTTCTACCATCAACGTTTTTGTTGCTTTTTGGGTTTTTTTTTTTTTTGTACTTTAATTGTTTTTATGGCTGGCACCGCTGTGAGGGTGGAGGGGTGGTGGAGGGTGGAGAGCGTTCACGCAGTAATTATGCTCCAGACGTTCCCCGGCGGCCCCCTTTTTTTGCATACCTCCATTAATCACCAGAAGTGACTCGGTGGATCTCCATCTCATTCTCCCCACACATGATGCTGTAATAGGAGGTGTAATTACGGGGAACAGATCACACCCACGTCGAATATGACACCAGAGGGGTGCCACCTCTCAACGAATATATGTGATCGAATGGAGACAGCTGATATTGAGACATTTCTAGTACGTGAGCCGTTTAGTTTTAATCTGAAACAAAGATGGAAGTCAACTAAAAACCTTATTCCTTATTCCTGTAGAAAAACCCTATGCAAACTTTTTCATAGCACATTTTCTCATTTCTTTTCTCCTATCTTGCAGACCTTTGATCTTCCAGTGTGGAATCTTACCACATTTGAATTTTTTTATTCTTCACTGATTAAAACTAAATCAAAAAAACATGCAATGACATGCAAAGCAGAATTAATAGCCATATTAAATTATTTAAAAGAGAAAATGATCAGAGCCTTGTAATCATAGTGTGATCTACAATACTCCAATATCACAAGTTCATCAACTCATAATGTTTACAGTACTGAAAAAGTGATTAATTGAATTCATTTTTTAAATTATTTTTCTGTCAAAGCATTCACAGGCTCTGCCAATATCTTTGCAGGACATGTATAGTCGTATACTAATCAGAAATCCCAAACTTAATCAGATTGTATAATATCCACATTAGTTCTACTGACCACAGTATTCAGTCAATAAAAGTCTACCCTATGAGACAGAGCACTGTACACTGTACACTGTAATCATATAGGAAAAAGAGGGAAGGGACTTGCAGATTTCAGTGATGGCATCTCAGAAAAATCTGCTGACAGCATGACACTCCCAAAACAACTTTATTTGTCAGAGCAGCAGCTTCACATGAAACAATCTGCAAAAGGACCCCAGAGTAAATATGAAATATGCCTCTCTGAAGTGCTAAACAGGCATATCCCACCACATCTTGTGCTCGTCTGCAGCACTGGTGCACGACCTGCACCTGCACCACAACCAAATGGGTCTTGCTGCATGACGCTCAAAGGTACGGAGCTTCAAACGAAGTCCTGGAGGACAAAGTCAAAGAAGAAAGCCACACAGGAGTACCCTTTCCTTCCTCGCTGGCCTTTCATCGGCTTACCGACAGAACGGAGGCCTGGGCCTTTTGAACATCAGATCAGCGGTCTCTGCTGATGTCCGTTGTGCCGCTGCGGTGTCTCCTCAACCTCCTGGCTGTGGAGGACAAATGCAATCAACCTACACACCACTATCTCTCACTGCCTAACAGCCCACGAGCATCGACTACTGCCTTCACTCCCCATGTAACGAGCTGGAGCCAGACACACTCACAAGCAACTTTTACAGACGGAGTTATGGGAGAATACACCATTCACCCATATATGTATATATATTATGCTACTGAAATGTTTATTTCATTTAACACGTTTCACTAAATCAAGTCTTTGTAGAGGGAGTTAAAGGCTATGTTTACACAGCAGGAAAAAGTGGTCCAAATCTGATCCTTTTCATCATATGCCACACAGATGTGGTGTCTTTCTAGCAGTATGAATAGCAAAAATACATTAAATCTGACATTTTCAGTCCCAAATTTGGGCACTTTCATATGTGGTACTGAAATCCAATTCAGATCTGATATGAGGCATCGTGACTCAGGTTGACCATCCAGATTGGAATTCATGCGACTTTCACATCAACCCAACTTGGTACTCTTGATAGCTGTCATGCTGCCAGGAAAGAAAAATGGACGACAACGCTGAGGGGGATTTCATAAACATTAGTGGTGATGTTTCTGTACCTCCAGAGTGGGGCTCGTTAACATGACCTGTTACTGCAGGCTGATACTGTTGTCTCTGTGTGGATTGTTTATGTCTGGATGAGTGTACACAGGTCAGCTGCCGAGTGTGATCTGTTCAGACTGATGTCAGATAGATATCACATCAAACTGTCTAACTCAAAATTTGATTTGGTAAGAAAATCTGAAAATCTTTATCTGCTGAACTTAGACAAACCAGCTCTATGCGTTTCTTATGATATTTCAACTTATCATGTTATTTATGGATTTTATTCTTTGACACAGCATGGATTAATGAAAAATCATTCCATGTCAATTTTATATTTTTGTATTGAAAACTACTAGTTTTTGTAAAAGGGTCAAATCATATACTACAAGACTGTTTTAAACTGATGTTATTAAATAATGAAATAAAAGTTTTATTCTATTTCATAGATCATTAAAATCAGCTGATAGGTCTCCTCTACACATTTGAGAATTTTCTTCAGACATTAGTTGTCATAGCAACAGTCAACCATCACAGACCCATTATACATGTGATAGTATAAAGTAAGTATTGTCTACAAGTGCATATATATACATAAATATGTTTGCTTGTTTGTTTGTTTTTTTAAACAAACTGGAACCCAGTTTGAGGGTCACAGCCCCTAGTGTTCTGACTGCCATGGGAAACACTGTTGTTTACACCTTCTCTCAGCCCATAGTATTTCTTTATATGAGCTTTTCGTGTTCCTTGTTCCTGATGTTGCTATCACTGGGGTTTGCCACAGTAAATCATTCGGTCATTCTCCACAACCTTCAAGGGTGCGTCCCACTTTGACCTTGGAACGCCCACTCCACACTCTGCACAGATGTTTCGGTCTTTTCCCTTCCGTTGTAGATCCCAGCCTCTATTGATCTTGTGTTCAGAGCTTGTTCCTGTGCTGCCGTGATAAGTGCCTCCATGCTGTCTTTCAATCTAGCCATTTCTAATCGTTGGTGGGATTTCTCCATGTCAGCCACTTCCTCTTCCCACAATGGTTCCTCCTCCTCCCCATTCTCATCCACCTCAGGTTCCTGCTGTCTGAGACATTCACCAAACACTCGGGGACATCCTTCTGGTGTATTCCTGGATCTTTGATGTTTCGTCCTGAATAGTGGATTTGATGTCTCAGTAATCTTTTGTTCTCCTCTTTCTACTTAGTGTACAGTCTCAGTGTGCTGGATCTGGGGTGACGTGGTCCATGCATTGTGAGGAGTTTCCTAGTCTTCATGTCAGTAGCTACTCCTGCTTCAACTTATTATGCCAGCAGGGTATAGCTGGCATAGGTAGGTGAGCGTAGGTGTGGGTGGCGTGGATGGTTTTTCTTCCCTTTAGGAGACTTCTCGAGACTTGCTTCACTGTTTCTAGGTATTTGGCTGTAGTTTCTTTTTTTGTGACATCCCTTAATTGTCCACTCCCTTTGTGATTCCTTTTATTGTCCACTTTTGTCCATGGGTGTCTTGTATTTGTTCGAGTAACCACCTATTTTATCAGATCCCCCGTCGTCTGACATGGACCTTGTTGACCTGGGTGATGTCCAGGCTGTTGAGACTCTCTCGTTTCTGTCTGTCCACATTAGTAAGGTAGGTGGACAGTGAGCTCCGACAGCAGTGCAAAGAGGTCAGAGGTACAGTAGTTCTTTCCTCAACTAAACAAAAAGGAGGTGTCGATGTAACAGAGCAGATGGTTGGCAGCTATGCTAAAGAGGCAACCAAAACGAGCCCCTGGCTCTGGTTTACAATCTCTTGGATGAGCCTGCCCTCTCCGTGTTGTTACCCTCGGTACTGGGAAAGCACGCTCCGTGTTGTTACCCTCGGTACTGGGAAAGCACGCTCCGTGCACGGCAGTTGTTCCTGAAAGACCTGGCAAAAGGTCTCGTCACTCCAGAGAACCGGTATCGGCCACAACAGTGCCCACTTTCACAGCCACAACACCGAGGCAATGGGAAAGTGTGGGAAAAGTACAGAGAGGAGAGAATCTGGCACAGCCAAAGGAAGCAAGCTGAAAACTACAGAACATTTCAAAGCTTTCTGAGAAATATATTTTGTGAGATTATAGTTACATAATCTACTAACGATTTGTGAAACACAAATTGGGTTCAAGGTGAGTTAAGGTAAAGATCTAATGCATTTTAAGTATTTAGAATTTCACCTTCCTTATTGTACATTCACACAGAAAGTGAAGACATAAACAAGACTGAATCAGTAAGACATTTGTGTGTCATCAAATTCTTAAATTAGTACTGATTAACATTAAAAAATAGATACATTTTCTTTGAAGAACACCATCTTTCCAACACGGGTCTTACTGAGGCCCTTTATGCTTTATTTGGTTGTGTTAGGGCTGTGCATTCTAGGGGTAACATTGTGCTGTTCAGTGATTTTCATTTAGCGTGTGCACTGGAATATTAATTGTAACTTCAGGCCAAAAGAAAAGCCGTTCTGAAGCCTCACCAGGAAGCTATCAGGAACTGTAGATCTCTGGACATGCCTCACTTGCTGGTAAATGACTCTCTTGAATAGGTGAGCACTTTTTAGTTACGTGTGTGTGTAATTCACCGGCTCCCCCTCTGAGGCCTCTGGAGAGGCCTGTGACGGCACTGCCCAAGCTGTGTTCACTGAGCAGACTGCACTGCCATCTCAGCCCGAGCAGTCCTCACTATGATTTGTCCATTAGCAGCTGGCCAGCTCACTATTCGTCACTTCAAATAACCACTGACAGTGAGCAAAATGTGCCATCCCGAAGCACATACATTCTTCCGGGAATGCCTCACAGGGCACAGATAACCTGGGGCGATCACCACGATGAAGTCTTTAAAAGTGCATTTACTGCCTGATAATGACCATCAGTCACACCGAATCAAAAATGTCAGTTGCAGGCAAAACGAACGCATGATCAAATTACACACTGTGGGCAATTATCCATACGAGTGATGGAAGCCAAATGGATTAGGCAATCCCGAAAATTTGATTTTGGACCAATCCAAAATCTCAAAGTCCGTACAGAGTTAAAAACAAATAAGCCAGCAAAAATGCCACTGAGTCTTTAAACCCCCCACCCCTCACCCCCAATGCTGCACAGAGCACAAGCTCAGTCTCGCTTGTGTGTAGAACTGCACACACACATTCACACACATTTTGCTTCTTGTCTTTACAAAGTCATTAGGCAACAGATGACAGGAGCCAGAGGGCGGAGTCAGATTACCAAGAGAAACATTTAAGAGGCTCTCGAGAGCACATCAATATCGCAGCCCTGATTGGAGCAGCCAGGGGTTGCTGGTGCTGAAGCCACGCTAATGTTTTATTCATGCTGCGGCCTGAGCCAGGAGGGCCGCCTACAGCCGCACCAGCGCGGTCAGACTGAGATTAGCGAGCCGCTGCCTTGCTTGCCTTTGTGCCACAGAATCTCATTTTCTGTTGAAACATGTCACACTTTTGTTTAGCTATTGAGTTACAACTGGGAATATGGGTAAAAAAGTGTGCATCCATCAGTAATCCCAAGAGGACTCACACTGGGCTGCTGTGCTGAAATGAAGTGACCCCAGCCTTTTCTGTGGAATCCCCGAGGAGTCAGCTCATTAAAATGATTTACATAATGAGCCCGCATTAGCCAGTCAAAGGTGTTTGTCATTTACAATCACTCAATTTCTGGACTCTTAAACAGTCAGAGGACCCTTGCAGCAAACAAATGCAAAGGCAGTAAGAGCCTACAGGTTCAAACTAGAAGCCATGAAATCAGAGCTGCTGTCTGGGGGTCCAGTGTTGTGGGACGCCTGCAAAGTGCAGATACTGTTTAATGGCCCGGCCAGCACTGTTGCAAGAGCCACTGCAGGGCGGATCAGAGTTTGGGCTTAAGATTTCCCTGAATAGCCACTGGGTAGCCCATGCATACACAAACACCTCCCATTCAGCTCCCGAAGGGGGTGAAGAAATGTCTGGGAGGCTTAAATGCACTTAATTTATGCCGAGTTTTCCTCGCGTCAAAGTGCTAGCTTTTCACTTTACGGTAGATATACAGATTGCCTTTGCCAACCTGGATAAACTAATTAGGTGTCAAAGTAATACTAGTATTGTGGAGGAACAGTGGACAAAATGCTGAGACAGGGAGCCAGACAGGAGTGTGAAACCGCTCCTCTTCACTTGAGACTGAGTGTCTCAGCTATTAACTACTGAATTAAAAACATCAGGAAATAGTGCTGGTGCTCTTTAATTACTCCTTCTCAGTTTGGCTCCAGGGTTTTCCTTTGATGGTGGAATATTGCTACTGTGCTGTGCACTTGCAGCAAACCCCTGCACAGCTCTGTATGGCTTCCTCTTTTAAAGCAGTGAAATCGAAAGACTGACTGGTACAAAGAGATAACGTGCACCATTATATTTTAATGACCCGTGTCCTATTTTTTTCCTTGCGAAGGAGAACAGTTCAAGGTCCTGTTTATATTTTTGACAACCAGACAGGTGTTAATAGCATAACGTGCTTAATCTATGGCTGGCGTGAATTTTAAGACCACCTCCAAACCAAAAGACTATATATTTTGTCTAAATTCTAAGTTGATTCTCATTCATTTATTCCCATTTATTATGAAGTGGTGCAACAATGTTGATAAATTTTAATTGTGTTTTTGGAGAGAGTGGTTGTTGGAGCACAAAGGTGTAACAACTGATCTTAAAATAGACTGAGAGCAAAGAGAATAATGCTTAGTTATACCCCAGTAGAGAAAGTACTGCTTCCCTACACATTTCTATAGAAATTATTCTCTAGAGCGGTTTTGCTCCTTCTACTAAAAAAACCCATCTTGCTGTGAATACTGCCACTATGTTAGACCACGCTCCATGCGTGGTATGCTCCTGATCTCGAGATAGGAACGTGTGTCATGTCACCCAGTGGAAGCTTCTACATGTGCTTATATGCTCCCTGGCCTTCAGCAGATCCATTCCCACTCACCTGTTCTATATCCCACACAATCATTATATTTTACTAGGTCTTTCTACACCATTTAATGAGAATTTCTCAGCTTTTGCTTCTGGAGTCTGGACTCTCCTGGTTTCTACCTAAAATGAGTGTTTCTTGTCTGCCTCGTTGTCTTTCTGCTGTTTTGACATGGACTGGATTTTCTGCAATTTTCATCTGTTGGATCGTGTTTAGAAAAAAAAAAAAACACTATGTTGCATCTGCATTCATAATCCTGAAAACTGGTGATGCAGTATTCAACTTAATGCTTGTTGATATTCAAAAAACATCTCCTAGGTTTCAGGAACCAAGTGTGAATATTTCCTGAGCTCAGACACACATACTTGGATCCTATCACAAAAAATTTCTTCCAGTCATTGAGGGCACAGGCAAGCACACATCTGCTTTTCAGAAACCACCACATTTTGCAGCATTATGGCGATCCTCAGAGGAAAACACAAACAGATGCAACAGAGCTGAAGTTAATTTCTGTGTTGTTTTCAATGAAAATACCTCAGACCAGCGCTGAACCTCAGCGGCAGCAGATGACGGCGGTTGAAATCCCATTATGTCACTGCAGACTTGAATAGCATAAGGGAGTCTAATGGATTCATTTTTCACTCAAAGTGATATAGACATTGGACTCTACATCATTTCTTTCATATCTGTTTTAGTCATGACAACTCGAATATCATAATTACATGCATAGCTCTTGACAGCTCTTACATAAATTGGGGCACACAAGTTCGATCTGATAGTCTCTTACCAAGTTCATATGAATTTAACACAAACTTGTGTAATCCTTTATGAACTAAATACAAGTCGTTCACAGTACAGGTCTGGTGTTACTGTCACATCAAAAAAAGAAAGGCACACACTGTATTCTTAATTAACTGTTTGAATTCAGCCAAGTAAATTAGTCAAAGCCAATCTGCCGTAGGTGGGGCTTGTGGGGAACAGCTAGGATGTGAAGGGATCAAACTGAACACTCAGTTTCTCATGGTGGTCAGCAACATTGTAAGAAGAAGGGTGAGGTCCTCTCCTGGAATTTGAGAATGGCGTGTCATGGCTTCCAGACTGCAGAGCGCTCCCACAAATCTGTCAACGACCAATCAACACCACAATCATTCTTCCACTCCTCTGCTGACCACCGGCCCAGAGATTTGTGCAAACCCTTTAAAATGACCTATCAGAATGTAAATCAGGGCCAGCATGTGGGTGTGAACAGAACAGCCTTTATTATGCATATTTTCAACATTGAAATGACAGAATTGAAGGAAAGTGCAGGATGTCCTCATTTTATTACTGTACGATAACAAAATATGAAATGAAGTATGTGTAGAACAGAAATGCACAGTAAGGGAACTTTAATGAGATGTGGGTAATGAGAAGTCTCTTTGTTTTCTTATCTAAAGGCATATTTTATGCAAAATTCCTAAACTCTAAAAAATTGTCAAAATACTTTTTTACAAGCATGTGCAACATGTTTCATTTAAGAATTTAAGTGTAACTATTTAAAACCATTTGGATATCACAAAAAACACTCATATCTGCTTTCTGAATCACCTCTCAAGACATTTCCAGATGCTGTTGGTACGAATTAAAATTCATCCCTCACCAAGAGAAACATCATCTAAAATGTCTGCTCTGTTTCCACTAAGTAGCCTTGTTGCTCGGCTCCATATTGCCATGACAATACAGAGGAATGAAATGTTCAGGACTTTCCCTTTTATCAAGTTACATGCTAACCACAGTTTCGAGTTCTCCTCAAAATCTTCAGTGTCTTTATTTGAGTGTATTTGGAATACTTTCAGGGCTGAGGTTTCTTGGAGGAGATATCATTGGTGAGTTCAGACCATCTACCATTTGGAGTACAGTAGCGTACCAGATAGGGAGGATGGAGTGGGAGGTGAAGGAGCAGGATGTTTGTGGATTGGGTGGGGGGTTCCATAGCTACTGGGCCCACCACAAGTGGCCCAAGTGGGCCGTTGCCATCAGGACTTGCACTAAACATAGGCAACTCACCGCCGGGTGACATACAAACATACAATGGTTCTTAAACTGATCTTTCAAACATGATATATTTATTATTTATAACTAAAGGCCTAAAAATGTAAATTAAATTAAAACGTATATCATTGCACAATACCGTTTCACTGGAATATTCTTATTTGGTCAGTAACAGTTAATATGACTTGTATTTATAGCAATCCAAGCAGGTAGTATAGCATAAACATTTAGGTTCAAATTAGAGGAGGCTTTATATTTTTATGTATTGTGTTTTTGTGTGTTGTTAAGTAAAAAAAAATACTAAAGTTGAGCTCAAAAGCAAAAGACAAAGCAATTGGCTGAACTGAACAGGTTTCTTAAATTGGATGCTTACTTCAGAAGATAGGAGAGACTTAATGGTTTGGCTGTTCTGTGCACTGAAAATGCCAGAGACCGGAATTTGGAGTCTATCATAGAGGATTTTATGTGTACAAAGCACATTTGCATGAGTGGTGCAAAGCTCTGAGAGCATTGTGACACAACAAAGGAAACAATAGAAAAAAATACAGTTATGGGCACTGATGACCATCATAGTTACTAGTTACACCACTGAGGAGGAAGGGACAAGATGTTCAAAAAAAGTTTGGCTGATGGTTTTGTGTCAAGATGACCTTCTCTGGTAAGCAGCATCCTAGGGGTTTGAGAAAAGTTTTGATTAAGTAATCATCACCGAGGGGATCTTAAGTCTGAAAGAGCTGGCCTTGGCTGCCTATGCCAGCATGGAAGGGAGGATTTGTTGAAGATGTATATACAGGCGAATTCAAGAGGTGAAAGCAGGACAGAATATAAACTTTTAACTGCCTTAGTTGCTGGATATGTAGGGTAGAGCTAAAGGTAAGGTGAATCTGAAAATTATGTTTGAGAACTCATTAAATGAAATTAAAAGGTCTGTTCATTTAAATAAAGTCCAGGTCATAAGACAAAAACATGGTTAATAGATTATTCTAAAATAAATATTAAATCCTCTTTGTTTTTAATTAAGGAAGCCCATATGATAGTAGGTTTCCTGGCCAAATTTTTAAATCAGTGCAATCTGCATGTGTGACCACAAGAGAATTAGACTTGGAAGAGATTAACGCCATATTGTGACTAACAGGGGCTTCTACTCATGGCGTTTTAGTGTAATGGTATGCTGTAATGGTGAAAAAGTGTCATTCCTAAAAAACACACTTTATGTTCACTTCTGTTAGGGAAATAACAGAATAGAGAAACATAGACTAAAATGTTCTTCTTCCAGGGCCGCCTTCTTGCCGTGATCATAGCACACATAGCGGTTTTACATGTTTTGAGTGAAAATGAACACAGTGTTACATCAGCAGGGGGCCACGATTGAAAATATGACAACCATCATCATTAATGGTCACCCTTTGAGTTCTTCTAATCCTACTATTTTAAGAACATAATAAGGACACGAGACTTAATGCAAAATGTACATTATCATTAACAGCCCCTCCTCTCTAATTCACAACTACGTCAGTGTCTTTATACATTATTTTATTGTTTGGGCCAACCAAACACTGCCTGTTAATTTTAAGACAAAACAATTGTCATAAAGAAGAGCTTGAGTTAGAGTTGGTCTGGTCTGGCTGGAGGTTCCAAGGCCCGTGTGTTAGAAGAGAACTGAGTACTGTGTAAGTGCCAGTGCAGAAGCTACAGATATAAACCCAGTGATGGACAGAAGGACAAACCTACATGTTCTCCTAAGCCTCCAGAGGTGTGGAAGAGACAGAGAGACAGGCGGGAAGGGAGAGAGAGAGAGAGAGAGAGAGAGAGAGAGAGAGAGAGAGAGAGAGAGAGAGAGAGAGAGAGAGAGAGAGAGAGTATAGTGTAGCAAAAAAAGAAACAATAGGAGGCAGATCCATCCCAGCAAGATAATTTAAACCAGCAATCTGGGTTAGTAGTTAAATGATTTTAAAATTACAAATAACTACAAATTACATATACATGAAACCATTAAGAGATTTTTAAACATACTCAGAAATTAAAAGAAAAGGCAACAACCTAATCAGTATCAGCAGTTTAGACATTAATATTTAAACATGATTTTATTACGTTATAAACTATAATGTAGCTAGCAATGAGCTATTTAGCAAAGCCAATATCCACAAAGTACACAATATAATGATTGGGGAAGTTATAAAGTTAAAGCAAGGCTACAATAATGACTTGAGAGGTAATAAAAGAGATTACAATAGTATTTAAAGCCATTTTCACATTAGCAATGTACCAGGAGTTGTTTTTTTGTGTTTTTTTGAGTAGCTACTCGACTCTTTAGCTTAGAAGAATGACACGATTGCTTCCACTGAATGACATGGTAAAGATGCAGTGTTTGTATTCTCTGTCAAATCCTTTTTGTTCTTCATTTAGCATATTTCAAATGAGCTAGTGAGGCTGGGACATCTTGGTGGAGATATAATGACACCTTCAGTCCATCTTTAATATGGAGGAACAAGATGTCTGTGGCTATGAATTAGACTCGTACCCTAGTATCCTAATAACTCTGACCGTTGCTGGTTCGGCTCTATGATTTCATGTCGAGATAACCTTCATCATCTCTAGACCTCATACCAGGGGTTGGAGAAACAGGGTTGATTAAATAATCATTGCCAAGGGAACAAGGAAAGGTTTATGGAAATAGTTACAGGGGAAAGGAGTAGTGAGGTGGATAGGGCTTATTGTTATCAAGTGTCCTGGTGTACACGTAAGGGAGGGATAAATGTAAGGTGATTATGCAAATTGATATTTGAATACCCCATAGTCTGACGGTACGTGACCGTGAAAGACACTGCCATCTTATGACAGAGCGAAGTTTCTGCTCATGCAGTTTTAGTGTAATGGGAGGCTGTTTTGATGAAAAATGTCTTAGTCTTGAAAACACACTTCGTGGTAAATCCTCTTAAGAAATAAAAGGGATGATAAGGTAAATCTGCACCAAGGGAATAA